>NC_090790.1:13533621-13859176 GCF_040054535.1 Antennarius striatus
GAGCAGGAGATTATTGTGTAGTTTGTGTTGGGACAGTCTCGGGAGAGTTAAGGGAAGGAGGGTGGGGGCTTTCATGGACTAAATTAGAGGAGAATAGAAAATCTTTTAGACTTTCCTTTCTTTCTGTACCTTTTTCTTTCCTCATGTCCTTTCTTGATTCAAAACCACTTTGTATTTCCTCTTTTTTATGAGCTCCTCTCCTTTCTCCCATTGTCACCCAGTGACCGTCATTCCCGACACACAAAGAGCTCTGTCATCATCAAATCCTTCTTTTATTCTGAGTTTTAGGATGGGCCTACTCATGAGTGATTTCATTGATCCACAGAGTTCACTGGACGCTTTTGATAGAACATTTCATATCCTTTCAAATATCCTTCAGAACACCACACAACTGTTTTAACCACATTTTACAACATTGAAACTTTCTCCTGCGGTTTTGGCTTAAAATTTTTCCTCTGTATTTTTATAAATTGCAACATGTCTGTATTTTTAATTGAATTTTTTAAAATAATATTATCAATCAATCAAATATATCAATCCCATTCAATTATTCTGCTATTTATTTTTATATTTCTTTGTGCGCTATCTTGATTTATAGGCATTTCTTTTCTCGCCTTGATAACACAACTTCATCTCCATCTGCTGTGTTAGCATTTGTCATCAATGTTTATGGGCAAAAAATATAAAATCTGCTCATGTCATTGGCAGGGAGCAAACAACAGCTGGAAAAGATGTCCCTTTACGTCCCTTTACTTGTCAGCTAGCATTAGCTCCTAAAGCATCTCTGTCAAAATGAGTCTGACACTTCTGTTTGATGACAAAGATGGGAGGAAGGGTAAGGAGAGCCGGAAATAGGACAGAGAGGTTATGGCTGGTGTCTCAGAATGAATGAAGAGTTCATTGCTGGATCTTCATATCTCAGGTCCAGGATCCTTGGTGTTCCCAACCCTTGGGGGCCCTCTGTTAAATACAGGATCCCTGAGAACTTATCCTTGCCCTGTGCTGCTCAGCGACTTTTAATTTGATAAAGTTGTGACCCTAACCACCTACAGGAAATGGATCGCAAAAAGCTCCTGTGTTTATCACATTGTACAGTGAGTAGCCCATTAATCTCAGGGTGATTCTAGTCCAGCCACCTCCTCCTTCCACATGTTGTGTCCTTGATGACGACCCTGAACTCCAAAGTGCTCCAGGTGGCCTGAGCCTTGCGTTTCATTTACCATCAATCTGTTTGGGTGTATGCATTGTAAATGTTTGGTGTGGTTATAGTTTAAACACTGTGGCTCTGTAAAAGACAAAATTTTATTCTGAATGTTCCATACTGAAATAGCTGATCTTACTTTGTATGAATTTCTTTTTTTTTTAACTTACATTGACTCCTAAGGGATGTTCACATCCCCGGATCTTTCTTTATAATCACCTTTAATTTTGATGGACTGCAAACTTTGCATGTTAAGACTTTGTTAGCATTTAAGCTCAAAGCATCACAGTTTCAAAGTGTTTAGTCTGGCCTTGTATTGTGTATCTGTTATTACATCCCGCTTCAAAGCGGTGATGTATTGTAATCGTCAGTGTTTGTGTGTTCGTCTGTCCGTCCACCAAATATCTTCACAACCGTTGCAGATAGAAAGATGAAACAAAAAGCACATTACTTGGGCGGCGAAGGGGATGAAAATGAGATGATGACCTTGACCTTGAGAAAAGTAGGTCAAGGTAAAATATCATCTTTTGTACACTCATGAACTGGATAACATAGAAAGACGAGGGAGAAGGCCAGTGCGAGTAAGACCATAGATCAAAGCTAGTGCTTTGACCCATGAAAGTAGGTCAGGGTAAAATTTTAATTCAGGGGTGTCGCGGGATATTGCAGTCTCTGACTGCCTTGTTTACTTCATGGATGTGTCACGATCTTAATTCAGGCTAGATTTAATGAAGATGTCTTGACGACACGTGTCCATTGTTTTAGGTTTCTCTGTAAACTTCTGTTCCACCTTGAGTTTTTATCTGTGATGAATCAATTTAACTGCCACAGTTTTGATTTAAGAGCAGCCTGAGCTGTGACCCTGAGGTTGACCTCATTCCCACCTTGTCTGTTCACTGGCTCGGAAGAAGCCTCCTCCTTTCACTCACATCAGAAAGAGACGCAGAGGAAGAGAAAAAGAGACGGCGAGAGCGAGAGTGACGCCGAGAGAGAGAGAGAGAGAGAGAGAGAGATCCCACACTATTAAACACCAGACTGGCCTCGTCTGGCTCTCAGCAAAGCTACTCAAACTCTCGTCTTTCACTGCTCTCCCTAAGACATGCTTTCTTCTCTCCTCCTTTTCTCTCCCTCTAATCCGTCCTTCTGCCTATTTAGAGGTGAACAGCACAGCATGAAAGAGAGAGAAAGTGTTTTTTGTGCCGTTGACGGGTAACCCTAGCCCTTTTGAAAAGGCAAACAGAGAAAATCTGCCATTACTATTGGCATGAGGGGATCTTAAGACAACGGCTTTCTCTGACACTTTATTAGCATTAGAGAGACGAGCGCAACATCGCTCCTCTTTCAAACCTCTCTTCCTCTGTCACTTCTCTGTTCATGTTTCCATTCATGAACCAGACATCCAAATGATAAAACAGAAAAGAGGCAAACCAGGAATCTGTGGGGTCACTGCCACTGTTTCAGCCATAATTTAGCAGGTTTTTTCCTAGTGCTGCTCGAGCTGTGTATTTTGTGAAGATCAGTACCTCTTTTTCTCAGGAATATAGTTATTAAAAACAAAAATAAGAGATGTTCAGATAAAGTTTGGTGTAGACTTGCAGATGCATGAGTTTCTGTACTGTGCAGTTAAAGCTGGGGTAGGGGGGGCAGTTGAAAAGAAAAGCAGAGGAAATATGGACGCTGAAAACATAACAAACAAGCATAATGTCTGGACAGAGACGTGGGAGTAAAATGGAAAGAGGTGTGCAGCGTGAATGAGGTATATGTGGGTGTCTGTGTGAGTGAAGTACGTTCCCAAACACTAACAGCCCTATCGTTTCCTCTGGGTTGGACAATGCAGCCATTAAAAATCCTTCGAGCGAAAAGTCGTAAGCGATCAGAAACATTTCTGTTTACTGTGCAAATATGCAGGACTTGAGACTTCCTATTAAAATCCTTCCTTTCTTCCTCTGCTTCACGCATGTCACACCTTTGCCACCTATTAGTCACCACAGCGTATATTTGCGATTGACTGAGAGCTATTGCACCTCTCACAGCCTCATAGTGTGGACTCAGGAAGTCAACGGGCCTTATCAGGGGTAGACACACAAAGCTATCCTGGCCGTGGAGTGGCGAGGTATGCGTAAGCGCATGTGTGTGTGAATGTGGATGGACGGGGGGTTGGTGGAGGGAGCCACTTCCTCCCATTCTTCTGCTGGTGAAGAGTTCCCATGAGCGCCCCTGCCAGGAGCTACAGTGTGGCCCGAGCAGGCCAAACTCGCACCAGTGTCGCCATCATGACGCCGCCAAGCGCTTTCACACAGCTGATCTCAGGAGCAACGGGTGCTTTTCGGACTGCGGAGTGAGGAAACTACAAGCTCTGCTACGGAACGGGACTAATGCAAAAGTAGAAGAGAAGTTGAAGGAAAGAAGAAGAAGTTAAGATTGAACCAAATTGTTAAAAGAAAAGCCAAGGGGTGGACATGGAACTGCAAAGACATTGCGGTTTGTTGAATGGAATGGCTGCTTGCAAACCTTGAATGGATAATAGTGCAATTGGAGGTCAGTGGCAGAGCTACGCCCAATTCTGCAGAAAGAATTGTTACCAAGAATATTGAATTTAGACTCATTTTGGAGAGTTGATGCAGAGTGATGGCCCGTCTGCCTGGAAGGTCTCCAAGGGCAGATTTTATTATACTGTGAGCTATTCCTGTGAGACGCATTGTTACCCCTGAATCAGTGTCAACTGGAAAGAGAATATTCCGAACATTGCGATACGGGACAGCTGTCACTGTCAGGATGATTCACAACACGCTGAAGTCCACCCAGCAGCCGGAGCACAGCCCCAGGAGTACTCACTCCGCTGCACAGAGGAAACTGTGGAGGTATTCGGGCTGCAGAGGAGCTCGCCAAGGGGAGAGTCACCGTCGTAGTGTGTGTGTGCTGGCTGCAGATTTGAACTCTGGAGGAGGAGTAGGAGGAGGAGGAGGAGGAGGTGGAGGTGTCATGCACACGATCCACGGGCTGTGCCACCTCTGCATCGGATGTAGGCTCCCTCAGGTGTGTGTAACGGAGAGAGAGAGAAGAGAAGTGGGGGACGCTTTAAGTTACAGGCTTTGATTAGTAATTGCATGATTAATTTACACAGAATAAATGAGGTTCTGTCATTTTTAACACTGCCTTAATTTAGTTTAGCCGTTAAACTGTCTTTAACAAGAGCAGCATGTGAAAACCGTGGTGGTGATATCTATAGGATCTTGCTACTTTACCTTGACAATGAAATGTGTTCACATTCAGATCTTTGGAAGGGACTCACTTTCTAGGAGGGACTGCAGGATATATAAGTGATTTTATTCTGAGTGGAGGATCAGCTTTCTGTCCTGTTCATTATTCATCCTCACATACAGAGAGAAACACAGCAGGAGAAGAGGAAAATATTTGCCACAATGTGAACTGATATCACCACACTTACAAAAGACTCTTTGTGCACTAAAGTTGAACTGTTGTGTGTGTTTTTTTTCACGCTGTCCTGTTCTCGACTAACTGACGGTTGGTAGGAGTGCTGCTGGTCACATCCGAAAGGATGGCGGAGCCTCGAGGAATGATTGTGTGAAAGGAAAAGCCGTGTCACACATGCATAAACACGTGTTCCACACGTGGGGGGTGGGTGGGGGTGGGGTTCTCTAAATTCAGTACAAAAGAGTTGACATTTTCTACAGTAGCTTTGATTATATTATAAATTCATCCCACCGGCCCTTCTCTTACGTTGTGATTATTGCACGCACTCAATGATCTTTAACTGTTCGTCTCATTTTCAATTAAATGTCTTGTGATTTATGCATTGAAAGAAAGATTCCAGGCCTCTCTGATTTCCTGTATTATTTCAAGGCTGGTCTCTTTTCATTTGCTCCAGTATGAAATAAACGCCCTGCTTTTGTTACAAGTGGAAATTGAGGCATGCAGTGCTTCTCCCAGACGTGCTGGAGCAGAAGAACTGGATTCAATTGTACACAAGAAAAAGAAATAACAGCATGGAGTTTAGATGTGTTGGACCAAATAAGGCGCTTCTGACTGTTCACTTACAAACTACAAAATAACAACAATAGATGGTGGATAGATGACTCACATTGTGAATAATCACCTCCATTCTTTCAGGTTTTATTTCCCTTCATTTCAAAGCTAACATGCAGAAAAGCTCAACAATTTGCCTTCCTTAAATCTGGTTAAATGTTTTTTTTTTATTGTCCCATCTGCTCCTCCTACATCTTTTCATCCCCCTTCCACCCACGGTCACATTCTGTAAATTTCAGACTTGGGGATTGTTTTTTCGTATCCATCTATTTCATACACAAATACTGTATGCACACAGTGTGGTGGAAAGAGCGGCAGCATATAGAACACCCTGTGCTCTCTTGGATTGAAGATAAGTAGTCATATGGTCAGCCATGTGTGTAAAATACTGCTTACTTAGCCTCAGAGGAAGAATGTCAACCAATTTATCATAAAGGTTGCCCTGACCTCGTCTTTCCTTTCTAAACACAGTATGTGCTCCTATTGTGGTGATTAGAATGACCTCAACACAAAGATTCTTAGCACAATATGGATGTGGAATGACTCCTGGGATCTTGTTGACACTCCTTACTCCTTATGTTTACCAGGTGAAAATGTCTTCTTTGTCTTGAAGTGTTATTTTTCAGTAGCGGCAGTTAGGAGGTGGATTGTTCACATATAAATTGAGCAATTAGGGTTGGAAAGGTATGAGGAAGTTGTGGCTCCAAACAGTGTAACACAACTGCAATTGTAGCGATCACTTTAGGATTATCGCCATCTGATAAACTCCCAACGGATGCATGGAGGGTTGTGGTTCAACTGCTGTTAGGCAGCCTATAGATGTAGTTTCCCTCTTCCAGAAACAGAGAGAATTGGTGTGTGTGTGTGTGTGTCTGTGTGTGTGTGTGTGTGTTATGTGGGCCCCTGGTTGTCAGCAGATGAGATGGAAATTGAAATGTTTTGGATGGAGCTGTGTTGACCTTGGCGCAGGTACCGTATGTTTGACAATGTGGGGTCAAAGAGAAACAGAGACAGTGGGAAACAGCCGTCAGTGTCTCTGTGGGTCTGTGTGAATCTTCTATACGAGTGTTCATGTTGTATTTTAATGCCGTGTACCACGACTTAGTGTTCAGTCTGACTTTTTCTCATTTTCTTTTTAACATAAAACTGATCCAGATATCTGGAATTCACAATTTGCACCAGTTCGACAGATATCCGGTGGTTTAGGATTAATTTACATTCAATTACTTTTAATCAAGCCATATTTTTAATATATTTTGCATGAAAAGAAATTACTTGTAGCGTGTACATTGTATTGTTTTATTTTTATAAAGAAACATCAGTGGGTTCTCAAAACGAACAGATTCATATTCACTTAAAGGAGCATGTTTTGCTATAAAAATTTTCTTTTGTGTAGCAGTTGTACACATTATAAGTTATAGAACAAATCTGCCTTCAGAAGATTCAGTATATTTGAGTCTTCTTGGACTGCGAGATGGAGCGTCTCCTTCCATCGCTCTCTATTGTATTTCCTTCTAATTAGGTTCACTGGGAAATAACTGTCTGGAAAATTTTAATAGGAAATGGAAGCAAAATACAAATCCATGGAATTCTCTCTTTGGAAGGAAGTTGATTATTTTGCTAACACTTTACCACTTCTTGTTGCTCAAGTATTTGAGCCCGGGTGGGTGGGGGTTGGGGGGTTGCTGGGGTTCCTGGTCTTTTTATCCCATAAAACTCTGCTTGTGTTTTTTGCAGGTGACCATCCTTCGAGGAAAAGATGGATACGGCTTCACCATCTGCTCAGATTCCCCCGTCAGGGTCCAGGCTGTCGATCCAGGTGAGTTTGACTACGTATGTGCCTGTTGTTTAAATAGTGATATGTTTAGGTGTTTTCATTTCATTTTTAAAAAAAACTTAGCTTATAATTTTCAAGTGCATTCTACTGGTTATTGGTTTATGGAAGCACAAAAAGCAGCTCAATTGCTTCACATTGATTGCTGATAATCTTTCCCAGCTACTATTGAATCTATTCACATTATAAACATTTCATGTTGCCTGAAGCCAACAAATTTATTTGTATGAATTGGTTTATAAGAATTTCCATCAACGTCTGCCCAGTCAGGATGGTGTGGCTGCCCATAATGAGCCTCTCTGGTTCATGACAAGTTGGCATCAAGCCCCCCCATGCTGGCGCCCGCCCCGCTGCCATGTCTTTGAATGAGATGCTTAATAGAGCTGACCACATCGTTACCGTCCCGGTGGGGCGAAGAGAGGCGATACAGACATTGTATAGATGTGTTTCATCTATACAATAATCATTCAGATGTTATACATGGATCAGTTATCGGTGTGGAGAGGATGATTTTATGAGCGTGCAGCGATCTGATCATGTGATGTCACTTGGCTCTGGTAGGAGGTCCGGCAGATCAGGCAGGTCTGCAGCAGTTGGACACTCTCCTGCAGCTGAACGGTCAGCCTGTGGAGCAGTGGAAGTGTGTGGACTTAGCCCATGCTATCAGGTAATGAGTTAAACACAATTGGATTCCTGTTAAATTCACTGAAATTTTGGAGAATTATTTTGCATAAACTCTACAGGCATGGAAATGAGTGATTTATGACTATGTGACAGACGTTTATTGACTTTACTGGGTCACGATTGAACTGCAGTCGTATCGATGCATCACCTGAGGAAGACTTTCTGATCAACACTTCAGACACTTTATTTTTTTGCAAATATATATCATTGATTTACACATCTACACTCCTCCAGACTAAATTAATCATCATACTTCTTTCTTATTGCAGAAACAGCGCTGGTGAGATCACAGTGGTTGTGTGGCGCACAGGTCCCTCAGCTAAACCTAATTTTGAGGGCCTCATCCACCGACCTTCCTACAAGCCTTCTTCCTCAAACTATGACGCCCCCTCGCCCCCCACCCGGAGGCGCACGCCAGATGTTGGCACCAGCAAAACGCCACCAGCAGTGCCACCCCTCCCCGCCCACCACCGCGCCACTGCCGCTCGCAGACTGCTCGTCAACGGCTCTGAAGCCGGACACGGTGGTGGCATAGGAGTAGGGACTCTGGGGTGGGGGGCCCAGGGGGGTTCGGCTGAGGAGCTGGATGGCAAGCCGCGACACCTCCATCACCCGCACACTGCCACACTGAAGGGCACCAGGGTGAAGGCGTCCAATGGGGACAACTACATCATCCTGGCCCCCATCAATCCTGGAAGCCAGGTACCGCAAACCGGTGGTGGGCTGCATCTTCATCATCTCCTCCGTCCCCCCCATCCTCATCACGGTCATATGGTGGCTCATCCTAGATATGTGTCCTTACCTTACATTCCTGGTGCTGGTAGATAGAAGGACTGTATATATTTAGTGTTTCTGGGTCGTTTGATTTACTGCCATCTGATTGATTTGTGCTGTAGAGCTGTTTCCAACACACTGCATACTCTACATACCATCAGTGTAATATAGAATGAAAGAGGAGATAACACATAATATGCAGCAGTTAATAATATTCTGTATTCTTGGCAGGATTTTTTATTACATGTACAGTTCATAAGTAAACAACCTATATCTATCTGACGCAATTTACCTTCTAGATACATAAATCGTCTCTATGCCATCAATTATACATTTCTAAAAATATAGCATTCCAGAAAGAGGATTTATTAAACAAAGAAGTATTTAAATGTGTTTTTCTATCATTATTAACACATTCCAAGACTTGCACATGCTGCAATTTCAGTATACCATGCCACACAGAGAATGGCATGTATGTGACAGTAAATACACCGTGTACATCAGTTTTTATTGCGTGACATTATGTATATGAGATAAAACTTTGATTGGAATACTAAAATAAAGCAAATTCATTAAATCAAAAAGACTGAATTGAATTCCTCAGCTAACAGAAATGATACTAACCATTAACAAATATTTTCTAAGGAGTTGTTCAAGACTTCTAAAATATTTCTTAAATAAAATCATTTTGGTGCCACAACTGTGGATTTTAGTGACATTGAACTGACTAACTCTCCCTCCTATCTGTCTGCCTACTAATAATTCTGTTACTGTGTGTGTGTGTGTTTGTGTGTGTGTGTGTGTGTGTGTGTGTGTGTGTGTGTGTGTGTGTGTGTGTGTGTGTGTGTGTGTGTGTGTGTGTGTGTGTGTGTGTGTGTGTGTGTCTGCGTGCGCACCTCATCTTTTATCTACTAACACTTATCAGATTTAGATTTGCTTGAGGGGTGTTGGGATGAGATGTAGAGGGAAGAACACTGACAGACATCGAGCCAGAAAAAAAGTGTGGTTGAGCTTTTGGACCGTTTGATATTGTGGACAAATGCTCCCCTTTAAATAGATGAGGGGAGTGTTTGGGGTACGAGGTGATTTAATAAAGGCCATCCCAGTCTAAATATACCACGGACCCTCTGGATATGGGTCATGTTGCTGACACAATATGCTAGTTCACAAACAAAGAGCACCCAAAGCCCCCACAATAGAGAAATTATTTATTTCAAAAAACAAGTTAATGACATTTTGAAGTTATTTTGTGATTTTCCAGACACATATTTCAACCATCCTCCCGAGCCCGCTAACATGTGATGGGGTGGAAGCTTTCTATATTTACTCCCTCAGCTGATTGTAATGCATCATGACAAGTAGAAACCTTTATCGCCCGACAGAATCTGGTGCAAATGAAACAGACTCAGCTGTGTGGCAGATGATGAATTCAATGTCATGCAGGAAATGACACATTCATGATGCCTTAACACAAAATAAGACATGTAGAAAAAAATTATTTGACTGATTAACATACAGTATAGTCCACTATAACACTATTTTTTATTATATATTTATTTGAATAAAAAGATATACAGTTCCAAACAAAGCTATTCCAATTCGGATATCTTAGCGATCAATATCAGATCATAGTGTTAAATTGTGAAGAGCAAACAGACAATCAATACGGTGTCACATTTAGTGATGAATCAGTAGCATTCACTATCTTTCTAGATGTACCTCAAATGTTAGCCTGCATTAAAAAAAAATCTTGTTTATTATTAACTTCATTTAATATCAATCTTCTTTCAGATCTTGAGGCCTGTTTACCAAGATAACCAAGGATCATTAGGTAATTATTTCCTATCATAATATTTTAGCTCTCTTCTGCATTAAGCTTTGGACTTTATTATCTTTTATCCAGGTAATTGCTAATTTAATTTTTGGCTCCACATCTCAGGTTATTGTTCTATTGCTGGATGTGATTGAAATCATTTAATATCTGTCAGCCACAAATGATTCCAAATTAAAGTGACCTTAAGAACAGAGTGAACACAGAAATACTTTTGATTCTCACAACCAAACCTGACTGAATGCTGATGGTGAACAGAAAATAGGGCTAACTGTTGTATTCTAGAAGAATTACCCTAAAAAAACACGTTTTGACAGTAATGAGCTTAAAAGCAGCTGGAGTTATGCCACAAGGTAGAGGTTCAGTCCCTAAGCTCCTATTAACTAGATCACGATAAGATCATTTCCTGTTGCCTGAATAACTATTAAAGATATTATGGTGTGTGGTGCACTACACTGATGATAGTTGGTGGGTTTTGTTCAGTAGAACACGGCTAACGGCTTCCCCCTGTATGCAGTAAAGAAGCCAAGCTAAGCTAAGATAACATAAGCCAAACTCAAACAAGCTAAGCTAAACACTTCCTGGCTCTGCCTTAATATTAAAGACAAATAAATGGTTCAAGAAATGTGACCCACGACCTTACTTTCACCTGCTACACCATCCTCTTTTTATTCCACAGCTGCCAGGTTGTACCCCACCCGACAGGCCTCTGGTCCACAGCCCCAGAGTGGTGGTGGTGGTGGTGGTGGTTTTTCTGGAGGTGGTGGAGGTCTCTCCAGCCGCACCGGCTTTCTACGTCGGTCTAACAACTCCAAAACAACAAAGGTGGCATCCACCTCCACAAAGGCTGATGTACCCAAATACCAGCAGCAGAGCGCCAACTTTGCCAATTACCAGAACTGCACCATCGTCCGCTCCCACACTCCACACGCAAACTACGGATACGTCAAAGTGGCTCCCAAGATCCTCATCTTTCCCATCTTTGTTCAGGTGAGTCAGATTGCTGAATGTTTTTTTTTCAATCGAAAGGTAAAGCCTGGTGGAGACAGCTTCATATTTAATGAACAGATATATCAATCAGCAGACTAATGATCATCCCATCTAAATGCTTCTAAAGAAAAGTGTCTCATCTCAAGCACTGAAATCTTAAAGGTAGGAGGAAAAATAAAACCAGAGAGCTGGATAACATGTGATGACCAGATTGTGATATGAATTTGAGGCCTTAACATCTCAATATCCTTCATTTTACTTGTCATAAATTCTGTATAATCATAGATGACACATGTCAAATATGCAGATGATTCTTTGATTTTTCTTCTGAATCCAGCTGCGACACCTGAAACCCTTTGTTCTGAAATTAAAGACAAGAAATTATAACTTCTAATATTTCAGTTCAAGCATGTTGTCATTGTCAAACCACATAAAGCACCTCCGTTGTGTTTTAAACAGAGAAAAGACTTTTTTTTCTGTTAGAATGAATGCCAAAAATGGATTTGGTACTGCAATTTCATGTTTTTTTTTTAACTTATCTGAAACAAAAACATCTTCAAATTGACATATACTCATGATTTTGACAGTTAGGCTTATATAAGGGAAACAAGATGAAGAATGTGTGACTGGGGTCAGTCGTGAAGACATTAAAAATCTTATTTAGAAATGAAAGAGCCTCGAAAATGCATCTTAATCATTGTAATTTGCTGTTCAGCCTCTTGACCTGTGCAGCCGAGCTCTCATCCTATCTGAGGAGATGATTCTACACGAGAGCAAGCACCACTCTCTCAAGGTAAGCAGCAATTAATGCTGGTTTTTTTTAAAAATTTTTTATTTTTTTTATAGTTTGCTTAAACTGAAAGAAACAAACATCTTTGACAGTTATGCATGCAAACAGAAAGTGGGGTGGGGTGGGGTACATCCTGAGAGGAAGAACTGATGACGACTTGTAACTCATGCGAAGGCTCAGGATCACGTCATTGGACCAAAATGAATAATTGATAAAAAAAGGAGAGAGAGAGCAAAAAAGATGAGACTGACGGAGGAATTCTGTTTCATGTGAAGGAAGAAGCTGCGGCTCCTCGAGTAGATATGAATTATATTTTTCATGTGTCAGTGCTGAGAAATGAAAGTTGAGAAGTTCCAGAAATTCAAAATGTAAGGTAACAAGTTCTTTCACATCTTTAGGTGTCAGAGTTCTCTGTAGAACTTTGTGTTTTATGTGCTAATTTGGTTCCACTTGTCAAAGAAATTCTTCTGCAGAGAACAACTTATGAACTACCTAACATAATGATATGATGACCAAGTGAAGCTCTCTCATGTCAAGAGTTTATCCTCCTTGAACTACTGATACCTAATGCTCTTTAAATATTTGCATCACCTTCATGAACATCCGGGTGATTTTTAACCAAAATAAAACTTAAGATGCTGGTCAGGTTTTTATGTTTTTGTCCTGTGATTACTTCCCACAAACCCAAGCCTGAATAAAACGATAATTGGATTTGAAAGTCATTATGAAGCAGAAGGTTTGTTTGGGGCGAGTTAGAAAATCCTATCTGAGGTGTTTTTGCTAAATCTTTTTCCAGCAGGAGCAGGTTAGCAGAGGCTCTGTTTATCTGAAAAAATAAAAGAGAATTTGCACTATTAATTTTTTGGAAGAAGTTCTGACTGCACATCCTTAATTCGCTCTGTCACATCATGGTGCTGTGTGTGCAGTGAAGTGTAGTGGCATGGAAGGTAATTCCAGCGTCTCTCTGGGGTCGGGCATTAAATAAATATTTAACTGCCAGGAGGGAGTTTCTCTCTGCTGGACAAAGCTGTGTTTTTCTGATAAGATCAAGCAGCTTTTACTTTTCACTTGTCAAAGTGTCTTAAACTTGAACATAAACTCTATTGTTTAAACAAACACAAACACTTATATTAATTTCTGTGCATAAATGGTAACTATTCAGTCCAAAAGCCAAATCTAAAGGAAATATTCATTAATTCGTTTTCTTACCCACTTCATCAGCTTGCGCAGGTCGTGGGGAGCTGGAGCCAATCCCAGCTTGTCTTAGGGCGTGAGGCAGAGAAACTCCGGGCGCAACGCCAGTGCACCACGGAGCTACACATAGACAGACAAACATGCACACACACACACACACACACACACACACATTCCTATGGTCAATTTGAGACTGGCCAATTAAACTGAAGTGCATGTTTTTGGAGGTGAGAGGAAGCCAGATAACCCGGAGACAACCCACGCAGACACGGAGAGAACATGCAAACTTCGCACAGAGCGAGACTCGAACCCGGACCCACCTTGCTGTGAGGCGACAGCACTACCCACTGCGCCACCGTGCCGCCCTAAAGGGGCTATTTATATTTATAATACTGAGCAACAGGCTCCAACAGCATGCGTTAGGGGTAAATTGGCTCTAAATTCCCAGTAGTCTCATAAAATATGAGATGTTTGTCTCTCTATGCATTTTCTGTGTGATAAACTGGTGACCTGTGCAGGTGTATCTGGCCTCTGACCCTCTGTCTGCAAGTCACTGAATGGTTACAGAATGGTTACCTTTATTCTACTTCAATGGTGCAGATGAATTGTTTTATGTCTAAATAATCATGAGAATGACTTCAAATTACATCAAGTCTCTGGACAACCTTTTGTGCACCCTTGCAAAATGATTCTTTGTCTGTGTGTGTGTGTGTGTGTGTGTGTGTGTGTGTGTGTGTGTTTCTAAATGTTTGTGTGTGTGTGTGTGTCTGTGAGAGTATATTCATGTGTGTGTGTGTGTGTGTGTGTGTGTGTGTGTGTGTGTGTGTGTGTGTGTGTGTGTGTGTCTGTGAGAGTTTATTTATGTCTGTGTTTGTGTGTGTGTGTGTGTGTGTGTGTTTGTATGTGTGTGTTTGTGTGTGTGTTTATCGTCTATTTCTCTGAAAGAAAACTGCTGCTCATCTCTCATTTGCTTTGTCCTTCTTCTTTGTACTCTTACTTACATCTTCTTCCTCCCACTCAAACACACACACACACACACACACACACACACACACACACACACACACACACACACACACACACACACACACACACACACACACACACACACACACACTGGCTACATCTGAAATACCCTTGCTGCCATCTCAGCCTTCAGAAGAAGCCACAGAGGGGAAAAAATTGCCTTGAAACAGTGCCCAGCTCCATGAATAACACTCTATGGTTCTTTTTATCTCTTTCTTTCTTCATATATTGCTCTTTTTTGCATTAATTTTCATTTTAATGCCTTTCTGGCATCATTTCTTCTCATGGTGCAGAAGCACAGCAACCAGTCAAGGGGTCGTCATGACGTACTGCAAATGTATCCCCAAAATAGCTCCATGAATCTTGTGTGAAATGAGTTTGGCACTTTGCATGTTATTAGGTTTAATGTTGCAGCAACTCCTCATATCAAACATTGGAAATTCAAATTTTATCATTTTTGCAGTCACTTATTGTACCATAAAGTATTCTGAGCCAAAAAGTCTGAAGTGCTGTCGCATGCAAACGATCTGTGATAGAATTGAGAGAAGCCACTTCTTCCCAAGGAGCTGCAGCATCCATCTGCAGGTCATATCTGTCCCATAACTGTCACATTGTACCCGATGGCGACAACTATTCATTGGTCTTTTTGAACACTTCCTCCTTTTTTTTTTAACAATTGTGTCAAAAAAGTACCTCCCCCTATTGCTTAGCAGCACCAAGTTGATGATTAGATGTAGGTAAAGTAATTGTAGTAATAGACGTATGGTAAAAGAAGTAGGAATCACAACTGTGATGTAATAGAAGAAATACAACAAATGTCACCCAGTGAAACTACTGTCAGACAGACGCTTCAGTTTAATAACTACTTAGTTGCTGAGGAACTTTTTTTTTTTTTACTTTCTTTTTAATGAAGTCTTAAAACGATAACAGAACAACAAATAAACAACACAACAAAAAAACATACAGCAATGGAAAGACAGAATGATCACAGATTAGTGAAAAAATTAACAGCTCAGCTCAAAGTTAAAACTGATGTGTTCCTTTCTCGATGGACCCCAGTAATCACATATTTTAGATGATCAGAATGAGACAGCCCAGGATTGATTCCAACTGGTCACTGGTTAAATATATTTCCTCACTTTCTTCATGCAGGTTATCCCTCTCTATGGTACAGTAGAAGTAACAATGAACCATTTTCATTTTCTATTGTATATGTTTGCTGAATTGTTTTTTGTTATGTGCAGAAGAACATTTAATTTGCAGATTTACTCTGTTTTGGGGGAAAAAAAACACAACAAACTTGGATAGGGAGCACCAATAAGTATCCACCCTTGAAAAGTACGCTGTGTTTGAAGGTGGCCTCCAGAATGGATGGACTAGTTGTCCCACTCTGACAGATTCAGTCTTCAAACGCAGCTTCCAAAAGTGGCAGCCCCCTTATCAGCGACGCAGCTACTGAAGCATGTTTGAATCTTTCTGTTTCTGTATTCCTTCTTTCAAGTCTGTCCCTATCCTCCTTGCCATCCTTCTCGCAGGTTACAGTGTTTGTCTACAACGACCTAATGCTGGTGACAAGGGAAGATGAACCAGGCAGGTGTAACGTCCTTCAGAGTCCCCTGTACCTCCGACAGCTGAGGCTTCAGGACGGTACGTAGGGGCCAAACGAGACCTGTTGATCAGAGTGCAGGATGAGTGTGACGTCCATCGATTGCTTTATTACTTCACAGGTGGTCACTAATCCAGTTTTCAAAGTTTTCAAAGTTTAAAAATTATGTTGAACTTTGCTACCCTCCATTGAAAAGACAGCGGTGTTCGGATCATGATGCGTTTTAATCATGTATGACGTCATGCAATCCAGATGAAACTCACAACACAGAAAAGAACCAACAGTTTAATCATTGTGTGGCCAAAATACATTACGTTTGACCTTCTACCTCCAAGCCTGTGGAAAGAGGGAAGTTCAGCACTTCAACACACAAATTGTACAACTATAAATAAACAGACTTCCATGATTGCAGTGATATTTTCAGTTGAGCTTAACCAGAGGATATTTAGGGAATGGCTGCTTAAGTTCCGGTTGCTTTGTCTTTTTTTTTTTCCCACCTTGGTGTAAACAACTATCTCCAGCCAGCAAAGCTGCAGACAATCCAGGCAAGTCACATAAACAGGGTTCACTGTGAATATCGGTGTGCGGAGTGGTTTTCAGGGAGGTGAGCCAAGTTTGAGGTCGTGCTCCGGACGGGCCGGTCATGTGTGGTGCATCAAAAAGGATCTGTAGGATTGATTTAAAAAGGTGTCAACGGTGGAGACCGTCTGTTACATCCTCCAGATTAATGACTTTAATGGTGACAGTCAGTGGAAGTGTTTGGTGACTGAATACAGTTTTGAGTGATTAACAGGTGAGCTGCAAACCCTTCAGGTGTCTGTGTCGCCTCACGTGGGCAAGAAGTTTTCACTTCTTCATTTTGGAAATACAGCACAATATTGTTTCAAATTATTTTTCCCCAGTTTTCCAACTTTTTGCCATTACCTGGAAATAGTATGAAGAACCTAGAAGAAGTAAGATGCACAACACATGGTTTAAATATTTGTTCTGCATTTTTGCCTAGAAAGCAGAATATCTGCCACTTCTTACAATCGAAGATCGCCAGGGAGGGGATTTAGTGGACTTTGCGTGTCTGTGTGTATGTGTTTCATGAGAGGACACACACACGCACACACACACACACACACACACACACACACACACACACACACACACACACACACACACACACACACACACACACACACCCCTCCACCCTGCTGCCTGTCATTGTTATTTCTCTTCAGCAGCGTCATTCAGGAAAGAGGTGCAGGGCGATTGTGTTTGTTTCAGCAAGGGTGTGTTTAACATCTTTGTCTAAGTGCGTGTGTGTGTCCATGTGCGTGTAATGGCAGACCATAAGTTAAATACAGGGGGGCTTTCCTGTGCACCTCGATACTAGGATGAGTAGCGTGGGAAACACTGAGGAGAGGTGTCAGTCACACGTGAAACCACATTTAGCAAAAACATTCAAACATCCTGCAAAGTAAAGAGCAGGAGGAAAAAAAGCTTCATTATTGGAAAAATTATGCGCCCAATGTTAAATTAAGAAAACACCCAATCTGTCAGAAAACTAGAGAAAGAGATGCAAGGGAAAGCTTTTATTCATTTTATTCATATTCATTCAACTAGATGAGAAAATAACACAAAGTAACAGACCATCATTTTATTTATCAGGTAAAATTACTGTTAATTCAACATATCAGGTGCATTTAAAGGCAGGAAAATAGTCTTAATATTTATATAAAATTATCAATATAATTACTGTTTTTCTACTTTAATCTAAACACATGGAGTTTGCCCAATAGGAGTGATGAGTGTTTCAGAGCTGTACCAGGTAGTCCAAAAGAAAGAAATCCAACAGTGACCTCTGCTGGCCATCCATTTGTCTGCAGCCGGTCTGGAAAATAAGAAATGAAAGGAAAATATTATTCAAATTAAGACGGATGATTAAATTTTTTCATTCATTTATTTTCCAACCCGCTTAATCCGCTAACGCAGGTCGCGGGGATTACATTTTAAAATTTAATGAAATTATTTAATTTAGTAAGATAAAATAGTGAATAAATCTGAACTCAAAAATCCCCCTGGATGTATTTTTTGACAAATAATTTATTTCACATAAAAAGTGACATTTATATGAAGATTTTTTAGTGTCGTCTATAACAGCTGGTAAGTCAGTAAGTCAGACACTCAGGCAGCCATTCAGACAGGTTGACAGACAGAGAGGTAGGCAGACTTATTTTATTGTGGACTAAGATGAAGGATGAGAAAATATCCCCCGGGGCAGAGCAGTTCCTCAGTGTGACATGAAAAATATGGCTTATGTGTTAGCTTAGGGGGAAAAAAATAGTACACATGATGATATCGTGTGTGTGTGTGTCAGGGGGGTGGGAGGTAGCTCAATTAAAACTATTTGTCTTCACTCCAGACCCAGAGGCCTACCTCGCAGAAAGTTGCCTCAGTGAATTATGAGTGGGGGTCAATGACTTTAACCCAAAGTAAAAGCCTCCAATCAATATATGTAGTTTCAGAAAATCAGTATTGGAAATCAAAGATGCTGTTCAGTTAAGAAAGGAATGGGGAGAGGGAGAGTGAGGTGACAGTAAGAGAAGAGGACACCAAAAAATTAAAAGGAATCTCTATTTTTTTCCAGATTATGCTGAAGAACTGAGATTCTACCTGATTCACATGACCGAGGTAAGAGAAACTGTTGTGTGTGTTTTAGAGGAAAAGAGGGAGAGTAAGATGGAAAAGGAGGCTCTAATGTTAGCAGCCTATTTTTTCTGTGAGCCGGAGGGGCAATTGACTGGGAAATCACATTACAGGGAAGACACAAAGATTATCAGAAAGCCATAATGAAAATGTCTTTTTCTGTGCGTGTCTTTTTCAGATCTGACTCAGAGCTCAGATCTGCTGCACCATGGTATACAGCAATAAAAAAACCCCCAACACAATGATATTTACACACATCCGAATGTTACACAGAGGATGTTAGTAGCAAACACACGTGATCACAGTTAATCTGACTGATGACAAGAAAATGTGAATACCAGATCCAACAGGTTTCAGAACAATCAAATCCTATTTATCAGATCATCGTCTCGTCTGTCTTGTTTCTCTGTGTTTACCTGCAGCTTACAGTTTCTTTCTCCTCCTCTCCCTCTGTTACTTTTCCATCTGAAACTGCTGCCTTAGCTCTGTAGAGAAGAGAGCGTTTGGGTGGGTTTAGTGCCATCTAGCAGTCAGATTAACTAAACTGAATAATAAACTGAATTTATCTATGCAGCTGATGCTGAGTCCTTTCCTCAATATATATTTACCTAAATGTGTATTAAATATGTGTCTGACATTCTGAAATAACAACACATTTTATTTTACACATTTTTCTTCATTTTCTTTCGGCTTGTCCGGTTAGGGAACAGCATGTCGTCCTTTTCCATGACAGCCTACCTTCTGCATCCTCCTCTCTACCAACACCTACCCTCATGTCTTCCCTCACCATATCCATCTATCTTTTCTTTTGGTTGTCGTCTTTCCTTGTTGCTTGGTAGCTCCATCCTCATAACCCTTTTACCAATAAACTCACCATCTCTCCTCTGAATGTGTCCAAACCACCAAAGTATGCTCTTTCCAAATTTTGTCTCAAAAAAATCTCAGCAGCACTTTTTCTAATCTGTCCATCATGACTGGCTTCACCACTGTCTCCAACCTTATTTGTTAAGCATCTTCTCCCCCGCTAGAATTCTGGTCAAAAAACTCCACATCCACCTCCCCATGGATGCTTCTCAATAGGATTGTCTTTTGAATTGCCTTCCTGTTCTTCGTCCCCTTCAGTGCAATTCTAACTTCACCCTCGCTAATTGCTGCTACTTCCTGGTCCACCACACTTACATCTTCTACTCTACCATCCCTCTCATCTTTCTCACATCCTACCTGTGGGGCATAACTACAAATCATTATACATAAAACCCTCAATTTCAACTTTCGCCTTTATCACTTGATCTGATACTGTTTTCACCTTGAAGACACTCTTTACTAACTCTTCTTCTGAAAAGACCCCTACTCTATTTATCTTGCCATAAACACCATAGTACATTAATTTTAATCCTACTCGTAAGCTTCTAGACTTACTGCCTTTCCACCTGCCCTCCTGCATACACAGTAAATCTATCTTCAGGCCACGTCTGATCCAGTATGGAATTCTTTAGATGTATGCTTATATTAGCTTAGCAAAGTTTTACGCCGGATGCCCTCCCTTCCATCATCCTCTGCATTTATCCGGGCTTGGGACTGACCTACAGTTGGCTCCTGTCGCGTAAGGGCTGCATTTTATTTTTTTTTTACTGATTTTAAACCGATACATTGAAATAAGTCTGGACCGATCTGTATTTTTGTTTCAGCTGGAGCAACCACTTAAAGCCCATAGACACACAAACACACATACATATTGTCACACTATTTTTAGTTTGAAATGTGCTGCATAACCTCATTAGAAACTTATGAATCTTTTAACAGGCCTTTTTTCAGGCTTTTCAAGCAGAAAGAGAGGCCTGATGTCTGTGCCACAGGCCGGAGAGGAAAAGGCTTTAATATTTTTCAGCCCTTCCAATTAAGCAACTTACATAAATAGAAAATCTTACGTAAGACAGCATGGGAGAGAGGAAATGAGCGTTTGACGAAGTTAAAAGCAGAGCTCTTATTCCATGGATTAGTATCTCATGGATTTTTGTATTTAACTTATTTCTTATTTCTGTCTTTCCCCATTGTTGTCATTTCTTTCCAAATTGTTTAATTTGCATGTTTTTTATGAATTTAGATAAAGTCATGTAGTCCCATCGATAAAAATTAACAGTTTGACATTCATTGATTCTCTGGCAAAACACTCAACTGGTGGATCTTCATTAAAATAACTCCTAAAATGTCAAACTTTAGTTTTAGGCAGAAAACTCAGAGTCACGTATGGTTGAACTGATGCAGCTGTCAACAACTCCTACACTGCTCCAGGAAAAGAAGAGCAGCTGCAGCATAACAACACTTACATAAACCACCGTTATAATAATGAAAGACAAAATAATCAACGAGGGCACCCCCCCCCCCCACCTCACCTCTCTGTTTACACATATAAGACATGTGCTATTTGATTGATGGTGATAGAATTACTCATTGTGGATCCTCTGAGCAAAGGTCAACACATAAACCCACACAGGAGGTTTATTGTTTGCTGCACATTTTTTGTTTAACTCTGAATTTCCCTGAAAGACTTTTATCCTCCCTTCCTCATGATGAATAAAAACACAATTCACAAACAGACATAATGGAGACTAAAGAAACAAATGTGACACAGAGCAGCATTATTTCTAATTTTTGTGGTGCGCCCTAAATGAGCAACTTGTGAAGGGGACAGCGCCTTGCTCAAGGGTGTCTCGGCAGTGCTTCGGAGGTGAGGTGACACCTCCCACTGTCAGCTCACACTCCTGGTGTTTTTGGGTGGGAGCGGGAATCGAACCGCCGATCTTAGAACATAGGACGACCCGTTCCATCGCCCACTCTACCACTGAGCCACTGCTGCCCCGAAAATGTTTTCTGCCCCTTCGGGCGTATTTGATCGCATATGTGATTTCCAGTGTGTCTATTCAAGGGATTTTAATCTGAGTCAGTTATGAACAGATTATATGCTGCATCAATACGTTGCTGTATATATATGATAAAAATAAAAAGCAGGGAAGCACAGTCAACATGTGGCTCCTGTAGATCTCTTGTTCACTAGATCTCCTCGTCACGGAGAAGCTTTTAACTGTCCTGACATTAAACACATCTCTAAAAGTTTCTGTATGGAACCTCATCAGTAGCATCATTTTTCTTGGATCAATTACCTGTTTATAAAGTAGCATAAGTTTCATAACGACAGGAAATAAACACAACAAATTAATGATTTTTTTCCATGAAAAAAAAAAAAGACTTCCTAGAATAGAGAAGAAATAAAAGGAGAAGACATGAAATCAGCCAACCGCAAACAGGACTCTCAAGACTATTAAACCTCACACAGCAACGCCAAAGTTATACTTCGACTCATCGCAAAGACGTCAGAGTAGCGTTGTGTGCCTGCGTGACAGGAGATAACCAGCAGCTGGAGTCTGTTTGGCAGCTCAAAGGGGAACGCTGAAAACCTTGGGCTGCTCATGTGCAAAGCTTTTCATGTTTGCCTACCATTTTTACAAAGCTTGGACCAGATGGTTCCGCTTGGTCTTCACCTACTTTATTCCAGTAATAGCAGTTTATTGCAGTGGGATGTGGTTATGGAAATAATTTTGCATTGAGGCGACTGAAAGGGAGAAGGGACAGTTTAATCACTTATCAGCTCCTGATTTGAGATGTATATTCTAGTTCGAGTGAAAGATGAGCAGGGACTTTTTTTGGCGTACATTACAAAAGCTTTCCTTCTTCCTCCTGAGATTAAAATCGATTAAACCATTTCTTGTCCTTCATCTCTAACTGTCCGCTGTGCTCTTTTTTGTCTGCTTCTCTGGCTTCGCTGGAGGTCATCTTATTTTAGAAGTTGCTCAAAGCAGAACTGATCTAACCCAGATTTAAGGACAGTTAAGAGTGAGACTTGTGTAAGTGTGTCACTGATGCAGGACGAGGGAAAGAAAAAAGAGACAAAGAACGAAAAGCAGCATTGTGTAGGCGAGGACGAAGGCTGTGTGAGATCAGCGCGGCGCTTCGGGGTCATCAGAGCATCATCATGGGCAACCTGGCCGACCGGATGAGGCCAAAGAAACGATTTGTTATGGAGGGGGGCTCTCTGCAAGAACACCTGCTAACTGACTCCGGAGATGTAAGTGCTATCGATGGAAAATGTTCTGAAGGAACATTCAGAACTTTCCAGAGCGACTGGTTTTGTTATGGCAGGAATAACAAATTTCATTTTAAGTCTTTGGGGGATAAAAAGAAGCTGGATGTCGTTCTGACAATCAGCATATCAATGAAAGAATATACACAACCTCTGAAGTTGAGAACAATTCGTTTGACATATTCAAAACTTAACTAATGTGAACGATATATGTCATTATGTTAATAAGGAAATTGAGGTAGTGCTCAAGGTGATGCCTTGTGTTTTTAATAATGTTCTATGGTCACCATTGTGCTGTGTTAATGTCATCCCGGTTTCCTGGAAAAGTGTGCAAAGGGCTCCCCAGATGCCTTTTAGGTGCATGTTTGTTTGTTTTTTTTAATTTTATATACTGAATTAATCCCCGCAGGGAAATTAGTGGAACACTCTAGTTAGTACACATGCATATGTATATTAGTGTGTACAGACCCTGAACACACAAACAGACACAGGGGGCGTGTACGCATTCAGGGGGAGGTGGAGCGCCCAAATGAGCAACTTGTAAGGAGGAGCTGATACCTCCCACTGTCAGCTCACACTGTGTTTTTGGGCAGGAGCAGGAATCGAAATGGTCACATTTTCATCAGCATTCCCTTCTCTGCTGCTGTTAAAATGAGTTGCACAATGCATCATCATGAAACCAAAACCAAACTCTCAGTCACTCCTGTCACGTTTCGCTTATTCAAACAGCTCTATTCGCTAATTGATCATTCAAATCATATTTTATTAAGAATTTGCATCTTTTTCTGTGTGCTTTTTCTGTGTAGGCCGTGGAACAGTGAGTTAGCTGTGTGATCATGTTAACACAAGGTAGCTGCTGTATGTAAACATTTTTTTCTGTAATACAATCAAAAATACCGTTAAAGATCAGTGTTTTGTTGGTTTACGATGCTTTGGTTGACATTCAGATGTGTTTTTATTTATTTCATGTGAAGAATGGTTCTTCTGCCCTGAATGTGTGTCACAGACTGCCTGACATACAGGCAATCGCTTGTTGTTTGAAGGAGGAGTGTGAATGATATCTGATCAGGAGTCCTTGTCAGCAAAATTCTGATTTTATGGCATCCATCCATAACCTGGTCAGGGCAGGATCAACCTCTCAGGGGTCCGATTAGACTGAAACGCCCCTTCTTTATTCCCCCTTTAAGCCACAACTTAAGTGTATTTAGCTTTTCTCTGATTTAATATGTCAGCAGAGATTGACAGGATTGCACTGACGGTGGCGATACATCTTATTTTAATCATTTAAAGACCTTAGCGATATGATTGCTTTGAGATCTATGGTCATCCACGACTTACCCAGCAAAAAAAGTTTTGGAATTTTAAGTATATCCATATTATCCAGTGCTGTACCAAACTTTAGTGTACCTACAATATATGTTCCGTCAGCTGCAGAGCAAGAGACGATCAGCATCTGAATTATTCACTAAGTTTTATGGGAAAGGATGCAGAATGAATTTGCAAGTGAATAAATAATCTTGTATGTTCGTGAGTAAGCTTTTGCAAAGATTTAGCAACAAACCCATAAATATGATTAAACACGAGAAATTTAATTCATGAATTCATGTGATGAGCACAGAAGTGACACCTATATACAATTGTAATATCAAGAACACAATGCCTCTATTTGATCACTAATTTTGTCTCAGGGTAGCAATAGTTACCTCTATTTTTGCAATAAAAACACAATTTATATGATTATGAAAAGGCCAAAACTCTAAGTCATCAGTTAAACGGTTGTCAGAATGATCATCATGATGTCGACGTGAAGCACAAAGTTACTATTTCAACAAACAGAATGAAAACAAGCCAACAACTTCCAGAGGCAGTACATGACCTCGAACTTAAAACCTCCTGCAGGCCTGTCATGTGCTCATCATCCTCCCTGGTGGCTTGAGGAAAGGCCTCAGACTGAGCACTAAAACAGTTTAGATTCTCTCTTTATGGCGGCTTTGTAACCCAAAGCCAAGTCAAGCTGGAAGCTAGAAAGGAAACAGAAATAGATGAAAGAGTGTGGGAAAGCCTTAAAATGTTAAGGGATTTTTAAATTTTACTCCTTCTCTTTTTCTGCACATTCTAAAACATTTATTTATTTTTTTTATACCTCACTTATTTGCAGTTCATCTCGCTGATGTTACAGTAGTCCCTTGGGGCGTCACCACTGAAATCGCACATGATATCGAAGCTGAATTCACGACTGTAATCTCAAAACAGCAGAAATCGAGTCGACTCCTGAGCTATGTCCTTGCTTCGGTGTGCGTGTGTGTTTATAACATCGCCAGCCTCTGGTCAGTCAGCTCTTCTGAACGGAATGTGTTGTGGGGATTTCATAACATTCAGCATAAATGTTTATTGTAAAGATAATACGATTAAAATTTAGTCATCAAAATCAAGGTCAATTTGACCACATAAAACAAGAATTCAGATACTTAGCAGAGCAGAATTTCCAAAAAAAAGTCTTAATGTTAGTGAAGATAAATAGATGGCTAGTAAAAAAGCAAGGGAAGCATTAGTGTAGCATCTGTAAAAACATTTCTATGACTTTTATCGACTAGAATAAAACAGAAAACAAAGAAGGGGAGGTTGTGACCATTTTTGGTCAGAAACTGAATTAATGACACTTACGGACATTTTTTGTATTTTGTGTTGGAACATTGGAAGAGTGTTGTTGCACAGAGACAAACACTAACGCCCAACCACTGGCTTTTGATTATGCCTTCCAGGTTCAGGCAGGATTTTTTTGGCCATCCTTCAGTGCAGTCATGAGACACTCATGCATGGGAATCGGACTGCAGTATCTGAGCTTGACCTCGGCACATGCTTTGATGCAGTCAGATGGTGCTGTGTTGTGTAAATGGAAACTATTGATATGTAAAATGTTTCAGACAGAGCAAGTGTCTCCATTGCATTAGGTCAGTGAGCTTTGAGCATAAAATTGTTCAGTGCGTAAGCATGACTTGATAAATAGCACCAAAGTGAGGAAAAATGAAGTCTTAATTATTGGATATATTAAAAGTCAACATGGAGCCTTGAGATGGAAGAATGCCATGCTGTAGTTTTTATACGCTTAATACTACAGGTGAGATGTGAAACTCGTGGCCAAAATAAGTGGGATGCATCCTCTGGATACCATGAATCCTTTTGCCAAGCCATGTGAGATAGTATTATTAGGAACATATAGGTTTAATTATTATTTTATTGCAATTCAGCCATCAGCAGTGTATTTCTGTCAGGATTCTCTCCTGGAGACCATGAATATGTTTATAAGTCTCCACAGAGCTTCTACTAGACCAAAATGAGGAATAACCTGGACTAAATTAATTCCATTAACATATTTACAAAATGAGAAGTAGCATAAAGGACAGCAGACGATGGAGGAAATAGCAGTGAGGTAGCAGCTTAAGCATCTGAAATTCATCATGACATAATGTACCGAGAGTCCGCTACCTACTTAAGCATCAGTGTTTCTCCTTCACATGTCTCATTTAATTGGAAACCGTAAACCCATTAAAGGCTTCAGTTACAGGCTCAGTTCTCAGCATTGAAACCCAAACTTCCAGAGAGGATGGAGATAAGATCGATGCTTCAGGAGTAAACTTGATTAAATAGGACTCTGAAATCATTGAGGTTGTGTAAAGATCACTTTTACATGTGTTCATACTATGACTATTAGTGGTATCAAAGAATGTCTGAAGTTGCTATGACGAAACCTGTTGGATCAAAGAGCTGGAAAAGATAAAACCTAGATTGAACAGACATTTGAGATTCACAGTCTTCCTGTTTCAATGTCTGGCGGTAATGTGAACAACAGCAGCTTTTTTAGATTTCTTCTTGACCAAAGCAAACCATATCATCCGTCTCTTTATGATAAGCTTGAAGCAGATGGGGCATTTGGTGGCTTTACAGCTTCTTTCGAACCTATTACTACCTTGTAGCTGCTGTTGTTTCATCTGATCTTCAGTGGTGTCCACACCACATAGACCAGATTCCACAGCTTGTAAATGTCGATCCAATCGACCTCCTCTCAAACAGCTCTCCTTTGTCTCTGAACAAACTTCATGCAGGAGTTCATTTGAAGAGCAGAACTCATTTTCTGTCTATAGTCGGTGCAAATAAGGCAGAGATAATTGAAGCTGGGACTGAGAGTTGGTTGCTGGGGTCAGGGTATGGACCAGGGGTGTTCAAGCTATGTCCCGCGGGCCAACTGTGGCCCGTCAACAATTAAAAATATGACGGATTATGGCCCCTGAATGAAACTTTCACTTAACAGAGTTGTAATTTTTAGTTTTAACACCCCTTATATTTCCCTCCTTATACAAGACTGTGAAAGAAGTGTGTGTGTGTGTGTGCGTGCGTGCGTGCGAACGTGCGTGCGTGCGTGTGTGTGTCTGTGTGAGTGGGGGGGGGGATCTCCATCTTGTGTAAGAACCAATCAGAGGCTGCTGTTTTCAGAACTGAAAACTGTTAACTCTGAACCCTTTTTGCCACAAAACAAATGAAATTCCATGAAATGAATGGATGCTGTGATGTAGGCTGTCACTTTATTTAAGAATATTGAATTATTAGGCATAATTCTCCAACATTTGACCGATTTTGTTCGTGTTAACTCCAGTAGTGGATCAGCAGCCTTTTCTGTATTTTCCTGCATCTGGTCCTCATTGGCAAATGTTTGGACACCTCTGGTCTGAAGCGTCTAAAGTGAGAGGTCAGCTGGGATGGTGGGAAGTGCTTGCAGCCCCTTGCGGCATTCCAGGAACACTTTTCTTCATCTGTAGTAATTGGGTAATGTAAAATAGATAAGTGAAAAGTGCAAACATTACATTGAAATTATGATGAACTAAAAACAAATTAATTTTTTTTCCCTCTAATGCAAAAAACCCCAAAAAACATTTTAAAAAACAAATGTAATTGTCCATGCTGAAGCAACGGTTTGGTGCTTTGGAAGATTATTGATGTTAAAATCACCTGAAGCTTGTTTGCACAAAGGTTAGATCTTGCTGGCCAACCATTTTGACACATTCGGTTCTCTAGCTGAGATAAGTATTAGAGCATTTCTCAGTTGATGCGGTAGTAAATATTCTTGCATGTATGTTTTTAGCTAAGATAAGATAAGATAAGATTAGATAAGTAGCCACTCTGCTTATAGATACCACATTTTGAGCATCCATTAAGCGGTGAGTATAATTTTTTCTTTTCAAAATGGTCCCACCTAAATGCATGCTGATTCTCTATTATTTAGCATTGGCTGTGACTGAAACCATGCTAACTTGTACTGAAGTATCTCAGGTGAGCTGTGTTGACAGCAGACTAGTGGAACACATGGAGCTCATCTACCAGATGGCCCAGGGGGAGGGCTTCAGCCATGGAACACTTTAATCAATCTGATTAAGGGGAAATGCTGTCTGTATTTTTAGCCGCTCCATAGCAGGCCAGTGACCATTCATTGAATCTTGTTTCATTAGCTCTGGTGTTTATCTCTTGGACTGGTGGATGAACAACAGTAGGAGCTAGAGTAAGGGAACCTTTAATTATCGCACATGCGAAGTCCTTTGGATTAGCTTTTTTTTTTTAGATGAGTAGTCACTATTATTCAAGTAACAGACTTAGTATGTTCCTCTACTGCTGCAGTTATGTACAGAAGTTATTATTTGTGTTGGGATATAGCAGCTTAATGTTTCTGAAGCTTGGGTTTGATACCAATAATCCGCATGAAATCCCCAAAGACCTGCTTCTGCCTTTCGAGATTCCAGTGAACTTCCTAGAAACTCTTCAAATATTCAAAGTGATCTGCCCTCGAACATTTATATGAGTCATGATGTGTGATCTGTTTACGTCATAATGAAGAACAGGTATACAAACCTGTTTCAACTTCAGAGGCTGGAACATGTGACCTGAAGACTCTGTATGTCATGAGCAAACACTGGCTGCTGCGTTGTATACTTCCTGCTGATGTAATTCAATGATGTGCAAATACGTCATTGTCAGGAAAGCTATCCCAGATCAACTGTGCAATAATGCAGTTAATTAGTAAAGCACAAAAAGTAATGGTGGTAAATATAAATAGAAGGAATGGACTGCTGGAATGATCAACTAGAGACATATAAATTATTAGTAGTCCCCTAGCGCAGCATTCTTGGTAAAGATATCATGCAAATGAAAATGCATCTGCTATTTCCTCCATTTCTCTCTTGAACTGAGACGTTCATGATGTCGGTCGGACTGTGTCAACACACACCATTCTCTCTTTGACATATTAGGATGCAGGCCCTCGTGTCACGGCTCTGAGACCTGAGCCTCACTACGACATACAGAGCAGAAAGTCTCAGCTGGTTTCCGTTTTGTTGTTATTTTTTGGAGTCATTATTTGTTGTAAATACATTTCTACAGTGAGGCAGGTCAATATATCTTCAAACTGGGTTCATGTGTGGATTTTAAAACTGGGTGAGACTGTCTGTGGATGCAGGTGGATGCCCTCCTCTGCGACCCCTAATGTAGGAAGCTGTCTGGAAAAATTGCGACCATATAAGGCAATCTTTTCTCCAAAGCATGAGGCTTTGCAATCCCCCCCCCCCCCCCCCCCCCCCGACGGTTCCAGAGGATGTCGAAGACAAAGAAATCAAACATGAGCACATGACATCAGTTCAGTGGAAATTGAAAATGTGTTACTGGAGTTTATGTGTTTGTTAGAAGTTGAGTTACATAAATAAAATATGTGTTGGCCTTGAGTGTGACTACATAATTTCAGACTGCACACAGCTCCATCTTTATTTAATGGCAGCATAATATGTGTCACCTTGTTAGCAGGAGGCACAACATCAAATCAACTGATTCAATTCATTAGCTATGGAAGTTAACCCTGTATTGGACAAGTGACTATTTTGGGTAATTTGATTTTCTACATGACATTGAAAAAATTTGTAAAATGTTTCTGCAAAAATCAAGTTTTTGATTTCCTCCAATAACACTCTAAGTTTGAATTTTTGTTGGTGAGTGTCCTTTAAAGGGTTAGGTACACAAAGAAGAAAAAATTCATCTCAAAGCTTGGTAATGCTTTTTATTGATTTTCAAAAAGGAAGTCACTAAAAGAATTAAATCTCTGCAAACTTTCCTTAATTTTTTTCTTGTTTAAAATTATACAAGAAAAAATATTTTGTTGTTTTCATGTAGTTAAATAATCTTTGGGTATGTAGGGAATTTTTGCAAGTAAAAAGTAAAATGATGATATTTCAGTGGATAAATGAAAACTTTGAGCTGCTGGCAATGCTGAAGGAAAAGTCAGATGATGATCAAGTCATATTGATTTATTATGTGGGGATCAATCACTTCTGTACCAGAACTGATGGAAATCCAATATTTCTATTTGGACTAACAATGAAGCTGTACGAAGAGCCCATCCTCCCTGATGGCAGCATTATATTTCAAGTAAGAGATGGTCTGTCTGAAAAACTTTTTGGGGAACATTGGGAGGATTAAGTCGAACTTCATGGCCACGCATCCTAATCTTGACTCCCACCCCAGGCTTTTGTGATGTCCTGACCTTACCTGATCTGTACAAAGTCATGTTATCTTTAATGCGAGAACTCAAAGGTAACTTCAGATTGATTTATAGTATTTACACTAACAGTGATATTACAGTATGAGGCTTGCACTTGCTGTTTATGTTGGTGTGTGTGTGTGTGATCCTAATATGGCCACTGCTGCAGCCATATAGACTCAGATTCTGTCCAAATGATGGATATCAGAGAACATCAACATTGATTTCTGTCCGCTCTGAAAAAGCATCTATTTCATCATCTGGTGGTGCAATTGGAAACAGTCAGGCTCAATTTCATAAATGCTTCTGTTATCTAACCTGCACCTCTTTTTTTCTCTTTATTTCTCCATTTAGTCTGTCGATGTTACTGTACCTCATGAAAGTTTCTTTGTCATTTTGTCTTTTGTTCCTTGCTTTTTATGGTTTGGCTAGCAACACAATATCCTCTTCCTCCTTTTTCCTGAAGGTTGAGTATATGATATTTTAGACAATGACACAGCAGCAAACAATGATTTCCTATATAAAGAAGAGAGTAATGGAGTGAGGAAAAAGTCACCCTCCCCTTGGTGTGTCATGTGAGTTTCTGTATTCTCCTGGCTGGCAGCGATTGCTCTTTAGTGCATCTTCCTGTTTATGTTATGTGTTTGTGGGTCCTCGTCTGTTCTCATGGCATCTGTTTCAACATGGCGGCCTGGAAAGAAACGTTCGCATTTCACAGACAGTCCATGCACTCTTTGTACTTTCAGTCTGATTATATAGCAAACAAATTTTCTTTAAAAATGGATTTTTATGCAATGTTTACATTTGACTTCTATTTGCTTGAGGTGCTTTGAAACAACGGACATGACTTTCTCTTTAAGCACAAGCTCCTCTGGTTCTACTTCTTTTTCGGCTCAGAGTTTGTTCTTTTATCACTCATCCAGTTCTTTCTGGACCACTGAACGCTGGTCGGGCAGGGTGGCGGCTCTTGACTGAACACGATGTATTCGGGTGTATCACCTATACAATTTCATCTGGGTCTTATGAGGCGTTTGTGTTCTAACAACGCATCAACGTTATTGAGTATATGATGTGTTTATCTCATCTGAGATGCTGCTGTTATGGAATGTGTGGCAGTTAATGTTGTATTTTTCACCTTTAATTAACACTTTTACATTTATACAAATGCACCTTGTATGCATTTTATTTTATACTAAATCAAAACAAAACGGTTACCTCCATTATCACAGGCTTTAAATGACTTTTAACCGTGCATTAACACCACTTACAACAGCAAGGCAACACTTTGTGTGATTAGGCCCAACATCAGTGTTAATAAGGCTTTATGTGACATTGAAGACACAAATAGGAAAGTAAAAGGTCATCCGAATGCCCACGCAGCCAGGGATGAGGAAACAGACTCACATCATGATTCAACACTGACCTGAGCAGTGAGCGTCCAACAATACCTCAAAGATTTTAGCCAATCTTTAACCTCTTTGACAATTTAAAAAAAAAGAAAGATCACTTTTATAGTTTAACTCACGCTCTGAAATGTCAGGATACAAATATTTTTCCCTTACACCACAGCAAGAAAATCGACCGAGGTAGATCGAGATGAATGAAAGAGTGGGCATGAATACTTTTTTTTTTACTTGAGCACAAGAGGTTCTTTTATCTTTAGGAAGGAAAAATGAAAATTTTGTTCAACTGAAGAATAATTCAGTAATCCTTCACTTTGATAAGGTTAGGGTTAGGTTAGGTTTTTTTAAATAGCAAAATGACAGTAAAGATAATAATTTGAAGTCCGAGCACTTTATCCCAGAAACAACTCCAGACTTTAAATGACACTGACTGGCACCAAGTGTTGATACGACAGATATCATCCCCCCATTAAGTCTCTTCCTTGAACTTTTTAAGAGGTCTGCTCGGAAGCTCTTTCTCCAAAATAGGCCTTAGAGCAAAATTGGACATGAATGGGTTTTATGTGTTATATCACAGAGTTTGTCTTCTCAAGATTCTTTATTTTTTATCTGAAGTAATTCAGCTGGAATAACAAGAGACAGATGGAGCCATTAAACTATTAGAGATGTAATGTGAGGATGAGTGTGATCAAACACAGATTCTGGAAATGCCGGCGAGTTATCCGAGAGGTATTGTCCAGTATTTGTTTTTCCCAGCAGGGGGTTTGTATCGATTTCTCCATTTTAGAGGACCATCTTGCCTTTTTGTATTTTGTCAGCATATGTAGTTCTGCCTTGAGTGGTGATTTGCCATCATCTGATATCACTAATGCTAGCGTTTTTGCTCCTGGAGCGCCATGCCACTTTACAGTCTTTGGTGTCATGAAAACAAAATTTGGACAACAACCGAGCACGCATGAAAGAAAAGTCTGAGATGACAGATGCTGACAATGACCGTAATAAAATTAGAGGCATTGTGCTCATTCCATTCAGCTGAAAACACTCACAACACCTCTTATACTGTACTTCTGATGGAGTCAGCTTTTCTTTTACTTTTTTTGGACACACTGGTCGTACCAAAAAGGCCTAATTCTGAAATCTCTCCTAAACACTCTGTCCATCTCAAACCCCTTCACCAGCCAGAGATCAGGGAACACATTCCTCCTCCCGCAGCAGAAGCCTAATTGCCTGCTGTCTTTTCCTCCACCCCTTTGGCTCCTCTCTCCTCTCCCCTCTCTCCTCCCTTTCTCTCTCTCTCTAGAAGTGTGACTGCCTGCTCAGCCTGGAAGCTTATTCAGCAGACCAGAAGCGCCGTGTGTGTCAGTGCCTGGAGGACAACATTGACAAGCAGCTTCAGCTTCACAGGAGGGAGCCTCACGTTCCACATTTTGATCAGGTATGCCACACACACACACACACACACACACACACACACACACACACACACACACACACACACACACACACACACACACACACACACACACACACACACACACACACACACACACACACACACAGAAACGCACACATTTGGGAACACTACCAGTTTCATCTGAGGCTGGAGATGAATAAATAAACACATGAACACATGGGAATGCATATTCCCATCACAGACACCCTGTGAACATCACACACTACCAAGCATGCACACTCAATTAGTAACACATAACACTTTTCCTGCGGCTTGCATTACCATCGTTATGATTTTCCACTTTGCTCTAACATTTCTCTGGGCGGGTTTAATGTCGCTGTTCATCCTGTTGGATGTGAGTCCTTACACCGCTTTAATAGCTTCTCAACTCAGTGCAATTAAGTCCTGACTGGCTCGGTTCAGTCCTGCCGAAACGGTGATATTCACTTGCAAAAGAAGGGAAGTTTGTGTTGCTGAGACTCGTCTGTATTAACTCATATGAGTTTACAGCTGGATCAGGATGCATATGTTTTGACTGTTTGGAAAAGTAACCATGCTGCTGCGCTGAGCTCTGTGCAAATAGAGTATTTCCTCAGTGGGCATTAAATCAAAGTAGTTAGATTTTACAACTACAGAGCAGTTGTAAATTTTTTCTTCAAAAGAAGAGTCATCAAATTTCGACAGTCGACAGTTTAAGGGGAACGAAGCGACATCGAAACACTTCATTTTCATTCAGGACATATTTTTTGACATGAACCCAAAGCTGACACAAGTTGTCAGTACAGCAGTCATTTTTATGTTTCAGTCGATGTGGCTAACAGCAGTTGCTTATTTACACATTCAGCAAATATCAGACTAACATTAGCCTTCACTTAAAGACTTGTTTTTCTTCACATAATGGAAAGTATAATTTGAAGTCTACCTTTTTTACTTTCTCTGGTCTCTACCAGAGCCGGAGGACTTCTTTGCTTCCCAGATTTTCCTGTATGCTCACCAACAAACTGACACCTTTGCCTTTTTGCTGTCCAGCATTTTGTGAAAAGCAGCTGTAGGCAGTGTCCAAAACCTACACCAAGTGCCAGACAATTCAAACAAAAAGTGAAAGACACTAAATAATTCACAGAGATGTAGAAGACTGCAGGCTTAGGTAATAATTATCTGTGGCTCCTTCACACAGTAATCACTTGACCCATTGTTAAATAATTTTCAATCTGGATGCTATGTGTCTGAGATTCTTTTAGAAGCACGGGAATGGATCAAATTGAATTAAAATGAATCCCATGTGAGAAAGACAATGCCATCACTGTCTTCACGACTCTTGCTATTTGGGAAATATGTTGTGGAAAAAGAAACATAATTACTTAATAATCAATATAAGTTTTTTTATTTAAATTATTCCATCTAGATTATATGTACAGTACTTCAAACTTTAGATATAATTTAGGGTCACCGGTTCAATTGCAGTATGTTGCTTGTTTGTGCACTGTTGGTTGAAGCCACACCAGTCAGGTGGGAATTCAAATCTAGAGCCCTGTTTCTCTGAGGCGCTAACAGCTAACATCCACTCCACCATTGTCAAAAAGTGAAAGAAACAAACAAACCCAAAAACATTACCTGGTTGAAGAACAAAGTGACAGCATGTAACGGAAGTGCAATTCTGCATATTTTTTTTTTCTAATTATTTTTGATTGAGTGAAATTAGCACTGAACTTATTGAAAGAAGATAAGTAGCATTAAAATTAACAGTAAGGAAGGTGTGTGAGTGACAGCTAATAAAACTTAACATGCTGGTGTCCTGTCATGTAACAGTGTAATATCATCTTTATGTGCTTTTAATTTTCTTGTCTTTAAGTTCACTTCAATTCAAAAGTTGTCTGACCCGGCTCATCTGAGTTTAGCTGATTAAAACAGATGCATAGTCTTGAGTGGAAATGTCACACGTGTTATACATTAGGGTGGTGTTTCATCCACACATGAAAGAGAGGAAGAGTGAAGGATGAGCCGACAGTCTTTCATCCCTTCTTCATTCATGTCTATATTTTATCCATATGGTTTATCTTAAAATATTGAAGATGACATTTTGTTATCCACCATAAGTGAACCAGATCTGGGCTCGTATTTTAATATTTTTTTATGTTTGAAGAATTTTGGGGTCGGTTTAAGAACTTTGCTCAATGTATTTACAGATTTTAACATCTAAACAGTTCAAACAAACATTCTTGAGCTTAAGAACATTTTCTGTTGTCTTGTCATGTCTTTGTGCGATAAATGAGTGCATATGCACGTATGGTTAATTTCCTCCTCCTTTTCCACCTACTAGTTTATGCACACTTAAATGCATCCAATAACAAAACAGCTTAGCAAGCATGCTAGCCCAGCTACGGCAAAGCCATTAAGCGGCGTATTGATTATACACAGTCCATTGTGAACAAACTGCCCTCATCATTTTTTCTTTTCGTGTTTCAAATTCTTGTTAGCATTTAGGCATTTGCGTTGTTCAGTGATCTTTGGAGGATATCCCTGTACTCATCAGGATTATACCAGATCAGTGCTAAGTAATTATGCTTCTTAAAGCTTTGAAGAAAACTGAAAATATATGCAAGTTCATGCAATTAATCTCACTGGAGGAAGTACTTGAGGGAGACTGAGGGGTCCAGATAAATAAAACTTTATTTTTAGTGAGCTTTAGTTTTTGGTTCAGTCTGTCACCCCTACATGGTTTATAAATGGCAAAGGCTTGCAGTGGATTTTAGTTTGGATGAAGAAAACGTCCAAGACATAAGCCAGCTCAGAAAAAATTGGTTGCTTTTTGGTAGCTATTCAAAGGAAAAGCCTCTCACAGTCTCTGAGATTATTCAAACTCATAGGGAAACGGATACCACGGTTATTTCTCTTCTGTAATGACACATATTTTCTGGTAAAGCAGAATGAAGTCAGAGAACTGTTGGATCTGAACCCGCATATAGCTGGAAAAAAAGAATCAAGCAAAATTAAATGAATGAATTTATGACCATAGGGCGGCATGTGCAGTGGTTAACGCTGTCGCCTCACAGAAGGTTCTGTGCAGTTTGTATGTTCTCACCGTGTCTGTGTGGGTCCTCTTTAGGTTTTCTGGCTTTTCCTACATCCAAAAACATGGATCTTAGGTGAATTGGTCATTCCAAATTGACCGTAGGTGTAAACGTGAGTGTGGTTGTTTTTTTTGTTTGCCGCGCGGCTCCGCAGTGCATTGGTGTTGTGCTGAATGAATGAATTCACCTAAGTTTTTGGAGGTGGGAGGAAGCCTGAGAACCCGGAGAGAACCCTACGTGCCACCTTGTTATGATTATGATAATAATATTAATGATACATAATAAGAAAAGAAAGGGAAAAAAAAGAATTAAATTGTCTTTAAAACTAATCACACAACACATAATCTGTGTACTAAAACAAGGTAATTCTTGGTGATTTTTGGTATAGAGCCATTTGATAAAGTATTGAGGTTTTACATCCATCTTAAAACTTTAAATGTCTCAGGACAGCCAGAATAAAGCAATCTAATAAATGTGAACTACTAAAATAAAATAGAACAAACTTATATGTGCTCCCTGGTTTATGCTGCTTATGTATTTCAGGGTCCAGACAATGCTCACTCACTGACATTGTTTTCACAGCTGTGATATTGTTTCACTGAACTCACACACATTCTTATAAAAGGAGTATTCATTGATAGTCCTGGAGGAGGTGATCGTACATTTGCAGTGAAATCACTCATCCTAACGACGCTGCATGTCCTGCTCTGTGGAACGGTTCCTGTATATGTTATTGCAGTTATTACAGGAATTCTTCAAACAGTACGCTGCTGTTAAATGGAAATCTGAACAGTGTCCTGAAGGCAGCGGAGTACATTCTTAATCATGGCATTTTACATCTTGAAAAATTAGATCACTTTTGATTGCATTTCTTCAGAGTACCTTAGAGGCAGATGGTTTGTATTCAGTTGTCTCAAATGTGTTTAATTGTGTGCAAATACACTTTTTGCATCAAGGGTGTTCTTTGTAATACATGTAGGTGCTGAATTCTACACATTATATATGCTAAAAAAAGAAATGAGGACACATTGACTGACACATGGATCACATGACAGACGGATCCATGAACTCTAAGAAACACAGATGAGGGGGAAAATCTGACCTTTTCATATTGAGTTATGAGAGGTAGTGATTGAAATCTTTAATCTAGGAAATTGGACACCACTAATCACATTATCAGCATATCAGTTAGGCTAGGACAATTGTGGAAGACAAAAATACACGTTAATGGGTCAAACCTGCTTGAGAATGGTGTGTAAAAATACACACGGTAAGTAGGGATTTGTCTAATGTCACAACAATCCAATTACATATTCATTTGCATCTGCATTAATTAGATATTCCAATTTATTTTTTAAACATTCATCCATGCTTGTTTCAGAAGATATATAATATCATCACTTCCCCCCTTTTGGACGTCTTTCATTGATGCCGCTTATGTTTGCAAAGCATTGTGGGATTTTCTATCATGATCTTCTTCTCCCCTTTGAGTCTTCATCTGAAACCACTTCATTTAAAGGGCCACCTGGAGCACTAGATAACCTCTAGCCCTTCATCCCCTAAAGAAAAGAAAACATTACCTTACATGGGAGCGAGCAAAGTAGAAAGAGTAGTAGCTACTGTACGTGGTAGGGCCTTTATTTCTCTCCACTTGTCTCAGAATCACAAGTAACGAAAATGTTGACACTGAAGAATAAAACTCTACTGTTGAGTCAACAGCGGAACTTATTCTGAAAGCTGAATCAAGCTGGTATTGGATGCGCCGTGTATTCCTGACAGCGAGGAAGCAATGCGGCGAAGGAACTTTAGACTGACTGGTGCATTTCTGTTGTGTCAGGAACTACATTTGTCCTCTCCCGCACAAAGCCGAGGAAATCCACACTTAGCTGAAGCATGCACTTTATTCAAGAGTTAGGTGTGCAGATGGAGCTGAACCCACACAAGTAGGGGGAAACACACACACACAGCTGAAGTCACAAACACTACATCTATTTGCGTTGCTTGGTTCATTCATTTTTTCCAGCAAATGAGGTTACTCCGTGACGGAGCTGATGCTGCTGCTGGCAGCCGCCTCATGCTTTGGTTGATTCCCTTTGGAAAATTTGGGACATTTTTCACATGGAGATTTTCTAATCCTTCTGTTCCTTTGTGAATGGGTTATGATGAGGTTTTGCCAGATTCTATTCTGAGTGGAGCTGCATTTAAAGTTGTAGGATCTACAAAATATATTTATGCTGCGTAACCTCAACTGGAGAGTGAGCATAGTGTTCTACCGCTGCCGGAACGCTGTAGGTTCCCTTCCTTGAGAGCTTCACTTGTTATATTCTTATTTATTTGTGTCAAGAAAGTAGATGTATCATCAATGACATAAATAATATTAATACTCAGAGAAATTACGAACAAGCAATCTTTTGTGTGCTTGTCCATCCATTCAACCTCAACAGAAAGCTTCTACACACTGCTCCACACACCGTCACATGGAAATGCGGGCAAGACTGTCCAGTTTGAGAATTACAAACACACATACTCACATAAAGTTAACTTCCGATGAGCAATTCTGGCGCTCCTTCTCTAAACCGGATGAGGAAAAGCAAACTGTCTGCAAAAGAACTGGCATATATTTTTCTCCAAGAGAGCAAATGCTCACATGAAAGGGAAAAATAGATGCTAGCTGATGATGAGTAAGGTGTGTCAGTTGAGGTTTTGGGGGAGCTTGTTTGGTTCACATTCTCAGTCGTTTTTCATTTCGCTTTCATGAGAACCCATTTGAGCTCTCTGGTTATGATGCAGCATTTATGTTGAAGGAAGCCCAGGCTGTTTATTCCCTGTGAAATTGTTCTCTCCTCCACTGCAGCATCCTCGTCCCTCAGGCAAACATGTATTCACTTGATTAATCATAGATAGACGAAGCTCTGATATTGGGTGAAAGGGTAACATCTGAAAAATACTGCTTTCTACAAGGGCACAATAATCAAGAGAATCAACACAAAATAACGGATACAAAACAAAGGGATTGAAAAGAATTTCTCTCTGTTTTTCTCATTTTGACTTTAAATGGTCCTGCAGGACACACCACCAGCATCAGGATAAATTCCATACAGAGGAATTCCTTTTCACATTTACTCCCTGGATCTATACTTCTAAACTACCTAATCTCCCTTTTCTGTCAGTGCCATGTAAAACCTGTATCATAAAGATGTTGGTCACTGAATTGTAGCTACAGCACTGCAAAACTATGCTAGCATGAGAGAAATTGCTTGAAATTCAAACAGATATTCCATCTTAGGCAGAAGATTAGAGTGACCCACCAAAAGTATACAAACAGTTTATGCAACAGCATTTTAACACAAGTGAATATTGACTCAAGACTTATACACAGATGTGTGTCAGCTGTTTTTTTTTTACATAAAGGAATGACTCATTGGGTCTGGATTTAATGTTTATTCCCACATATTGAAATGCAGTTTGCACTTAAGCAGGAGCAACAAATCTGCAGGGGAAAATAGAGAAGGATTACAAATGAAACACGGGATTTGACAGAATGGGTGTGAGTTGGATGCAGTAGAGGAAATCTTATAAAGACCAGACTCAGATTAAATGGAGGCATGTGTGCCCTAGAAAAAAAAAATTGGTCATTTTTTGGCAGGATTCAGCATAATGGCAAGGCGGATAGTGACACTGGTGGAGGGAACATTTGAGAAGTGATGCTGTTGCAATGGACAGCAGTTCGGACACTGATGGGTACAGTCGTTGATTTTTAAAATGAGACATTTGGAGAGAAAGACAGCAGGTTAGGAGGCAGTGTGTCACATCGAACCAAAGTTAACAAGTGAAAGAATCACTATTCTGAGTTTGGAGTTTTCTTTCTGACTGGAGTCAGAAGAAGTGAGAGCAGCTGTTACCCTCATGTCATCTAATGATGCAAGAATAGACTATAAACAGGATCAATTTACATATTTACATTGTACACGTCAGATATCAGGACATGTTTAAGGATCACTGTCAGGTTTAAACCCAGAAATGCGACAGGAAGCCTGTGAAACATGGGTGGCGTCTGTACCTGCATCTGTCTGCAACACACACACACACACACACCATCCTCCATCATCAATGGATGGATTCCATAGGTTTCATAGGTTTCATCTTTGGACACACACACACATTGCACCTTGCATGCTATTTTTGGAAGGTGCTGTCAAAGTGCGACATACAAATTTAGAACTTGTTGGAGTGGAACACAGTGGAGCAGATACGAGGAACCAGGCCAGGACTGTTGCAAAACCACATTGGATCTATGAATTGTGTTCTTCGTCAGTGGCAGAGACGGCTTTATCTCTGCAGTAAGATAAACCGTCTGAGCCTCAAGCATGAATCACACATAGGTTTGATTACAATACCTCACACCCAGTCATTGTCTTGAACGTGATCCCGACCACACGCAAAGTGCATATGCACAAAAACCAAAGTGTGAAATAGTATTAAAAATACTAAACACACACACTCACACACACACACACACACACACACACACACACACGTTATTAAGTGTGGTCTGCAGTGTAGGATTAATTTTCTTGTCTGTCTTTAAATATTAATGGTTTCTCTTTGATGGAGTGGTGTTTGGTTTTATTTTATATGAATATATAAAACTTAATTACAACTTTATTCCAATCTATGTGATGCAAAATGAAACCCAGTTATGCCCACTGTTATTCCAGGCTGTGATATGTCACAGTGAGTGGTACGTCAGACTCATGCACTCATACATATCTGTTGTTATGACAGTTCCTGCCCCCCCCCCCCCCCACCTCGACAGTAGACAGACGCTGCTTTGGTGTCCCTTTCCAGTTGAAACCATCTAAAAAATTTTGTATTTTTTTTGCTGAGAGATGAACATAAAAGATTAATTTCACTACTAATGTGTTTCTGGATGACTTACCTCGCCCTGAAAATAAAATTGTGTTATCATAATAAAATGTCACTCAGTGAAATTTCTTTTCAAGTGTTTTTTTATGCTGTTGTTTGAAGTTTTATCCTTGAGCGGTCTTACGTGACCTGTCAGAGGTCCAGCGTGTGTCGTGTGCAGATTCCTCTGGGCTCTTCAGCCTGTTTGGATGGATTCAGCTGTCAGTGCACATTTCATGAATCTTCCACTGGAATATATTCATCGTACACTGAGCCATCCATTTGTCAATCCATCTGTATAATAGAACATCTTGCCAACTGGACATTTGTAATTTTCACCGAATAGTTTTTGTAGATTTTAGGGAAAACCATTTTTTTAGGAGACTGTGAATGGTGGTTGTCTCTTCTGGAACACAACATTTCAGGGTCACTCATGATAATTCACGTCTTACTTCAATCGATTTTGAAATAAGTTATTGATTATGAAAAAAATCCTTTTTGCAACTGAGTTTTTGCAGTGTGTTTCCATGAGATCACAAATGCAAATGTCTACTGACTCTATTTTGTTTTTGTGTTACAACTCGACATTAAACTTTCCTTTGTTTTACAGAAAGAATAAATCCAGAGCAAACAACAGGAAACTGGTGTGCCTTAGATTACACAACTCCTATGCGGAGTTAAATAAATATATAATCTATAGATTATAGCTGTATAGATTACATCCAACAGGCAAATATTAATTTTCTACTGTATAATGTTTTTGTGAAAAATAAGTTATAAATTAACAGTTTATGTAACACTAGTTAACATTATCTTCAGAGGTGTTAATTTGGACTGTTTGTTGTGGAACAATCTATAAAGTGGTTAAAATGAGCTAAATATATACAGGACTACGCGAGCATGTTAATATCCACCTAAAAACATCCATGATTCAGGGGATGAGCCAGAGAGGCACAACCTGAAATCTGATTGGCCACTGAATTAGTTTTATGCAGCCCAGTTTAAAAAAAAAGAAAAGAAAAAGAAACTATAACCTTTTCAGAACCTATAGAGTACATGTGACACAAGGAATGATTGATGAATAGCATAATTGTAATAAGGAAAGGTGTGTGGATTGCAGGCATATATTTGGCTCCTCTGTGTAAAATGTTGGGCCCCTTTATGGCCCCTGATTTTCAAAAATTCTGTATCCATCATTCGTGTATTAATAATCAAACACTGACAAGGAGCATTTTAATGCGCAGTGGGAGTTTTGAAAATGAGACTCTGCAATAGTGTAGTTCAGCTTAAGTCGAGGATTGTGCAACTGAAGACAAATATGCATGTATTGCCCACACACACACGCACACACACACACACACACACACACACACACACACACACACACACACACACACACACACACACACACACACACACACGCGCGCACGCGCACCACTCAGCAATGTTATTCATTGTGGTCTGTAGTGTAGGATTAATTCCCTTGTCTCTCTTTAAACATTAATGATTTCCCTTTGATGGAGTGGTGTTTGGCTTTATTTTAGTTCACCTTTAACTATTCATAACTGTGTTATATAATGGCAATTATGTATGAGCACAGGAGCCGGTAAAGATAAGAACCTCGCGGTCTCAGTGCTGAGAAGGTACAGCAGAGCATGAAATCCATTTACTGTCGGTTTTAATTATGCACATCCTTCACTTGGAAAAATGACATTTGCTCCACTGAGCATGCAATGGAGCCCGGATAATAGTTAAACCTGCAAATGACGGGGCTCTTTTTGACACATGAACAATTCTGATTTGTGTTGGGTGACCGCAGTAAGAATAAAGACTTGATCACCTTGGCCCCCAATTAAAGAATGCAGAAAAAGAGCAAAGCGCTGGTGGCAGGTTTGAGGAAAAATCTTGTTTGCTTTTAGTTAATATTCTACTTTTTCAATGTGAATTGTTGCATTTGGAATCAGTATTTCTTTCAGACAGCATTTAATGGTCAGTGTAACGCACAAGGTTGTGTTGTTTCTGTGTGTCCGGTGAGGTGTGAGGGACACAGCCCTTAATATCCTGCTATCTCCGATAGGTTTTGTTTCAGTGCTTTGATTCACGACAGAGCAGTTTCTAAAAATAACATGTGGAGGTAGTGAGAGGAGAGACTCTCTCTCTCTCTCTCTCTCTCTCTCTCTCTCTCTCTCTCTCTCTCTCTCTCTCTCGCACGCACGCACGCACGCACGCTCGCTCGCTCGCTCGCTCGCTCACTCACTCACTCACTCACTCACTCACTCACTCACTCACTCACTCACTCACACACACACACACACACACACACAGAAAGAGAGAGAGACAGACAGACAGACAGACAGACTGACTGACTGACTTTAGTCTCCAAGTTAAATTTTACCTTTTCTTAACCATCTCTTCCTCTATTTTATTTTTAATCTGTCACTCTCTATTCCTCCCCACTGTTTCACCTGTCTGTCCTCCTTTCACCCCTTTCATCAAATCATTTTACAACCCCCAACCTCTATTTTACACACACACACACACACACACACACACACACACACACACACACACACACACACACACACACACACACACACACACACACACACACACACACACACACACACACACGTTAATGCTGAACAGGGTGAGTATGTGTATGTGTGTGTGTGTGTGTGCGCACAACCGTAGCAACAACACAGACAAGAAGCAGAACAAGGAGGAGCGGTGACCCATCCGGAGAGACGAACGGGACAAATAATTTTATTTAGTAGCCTGTATCTATTTGTATCACACACACACACACACACACACACACACACACACACACACACACACACACACACACACACACACACACACACACACACACACACACACACACACACACACACACACTCAATGCGTGTGTGTCTGTGGATGAACTGTGTTCGTCTTTGCTGCACATGGGGACACACCACCAATAACAACGCACTCACTCTGGCACACTTCGCACCCTGATGCCTGTGTCTAAGGTAATGTATGTTATCTTTTGTACTGGTATGAAGGTCATGCCGAGAGCTGTGTGTGAAATATCAGATTACATTTGAATTAGAGTGTGGGTTTGTTGTGTGTGTAAATAGCACTATTAATGTCCTGTGATTACAATGTGCAAAAGAAGTCACATAAAAATTGGTTTCAGACGAGGATTTTTACTCCTTTTGTGGCAGTAACAGGAATTTACATTAAAAAAAAATAGTATATGTTTGAACTTTATTCTGTTTTATGAATGAAATGAAAAAAAAAGTCTCTGGTGTGATTCTTCATTCACTCAGTTCTTGCATATGAGATTCCATAAGTATTTAAACATTCGTTTCTTTGTGGTTTTCTGGTTTTTATTTTTGCATATATTTCCATTTTCAGAGGAATTCTAAAACTGCTCAAAACCAATTGTTTGCATATTATCAGCAATGGATAATGTTTGACTTGAGCAGCCTTGCAAAGAGACAGCAGGTGTTTATGTCCTTTACCTGCCAGTGTTGAATAAAAAACCCATTCCCCTGAGTATTACGGAGAGACTCTCGAGATAAGACAACAACAGAGAGGTGAGATATACGCAAAGAGAGCAAGAGATAATGTGTGTGTGTGTGTGTGTGTGTGTGTTTGTGAATGAGATGCACACAAAGCACCATGTTGTCCAATTAGCCCCTCAGGTACAACTCAAACAATTGTTTGTCCCACAAATAGGTCTCCTTTATCCAATTATTGATTTTAAACAAATTACCAGAGAACCCACAAAAGAAAAAGGCAACCATTTGGATTGTTTCATTGGGAAAACCAGTTGATAATTCTCAGGTTGCACCATTGCAGGGGAAGATGATGCAACAAAATTAAGTCATTAAAAGAACCGGAGTCAAACCTCAAGCAGGGAAAGAACACGTAGAAACACGATAGAAAAAGGACTTATTTTCTAATCCGAGGAAAAGTACAGTTTCTTCGTTGCTCGACACAGTTCTGATCTTTTACTGCTATTTTTAGTCTCTTCAGCGTGATGGAAGCTCCAGGAGGTTTAAGTCACATGCTTAATGTATGTCATGGTCTATTTGTCAAGCCTGCTTCATTCCGCTTTGTTTTAATTTTCTTTTACCAATAGATTAAACATTTGGGGGGTTATTTTGACTTTTTTTTAAGACTGGTGGAGATGCATGAAATTATTTATTATGATTTAGTACAAGTTAAAGCTCATTTATACACTGGAAAAACACCTTTTTTTAAATGATGCATCCCTCTGAAGCCACATGCTACCATGTACCCTTTTCTTGCATTGGCTGGCATACTTCCGCAAAAGGGCAATGAAGAGTCAAACTTTTTTGAAAACAAAAATACAGTAGTAACGTAAAAGGAAGAGAAAAGTGGAGGCAGTGATGCACTGAAGCCATTAAATGTATTTTAACATGTGGATTGAGGGTTCTCTCAAAAAGAGCTTCTTATGTTGTACGTAATGTCAACATTTGTCACGTCTTGCTACACTGCCCCCTATGGCTTCTGCTGGTACTGCTCGGTTTTGCTTCTTTTCTTATGTGTAGCTTTCAGAAAACTTGGAATATGTACTGAAGGTTCTGAATGCTTCTGTAAGCATTTTTAACGTTTGGCATAAGTCATCCTGAAAATGTGTCTCTTCAGTTTTAAAACAGGTAAATGCTATACCGACAGTTCTGAAATTTTCTAAGTTATAACTTTTATCTACTTTACCAAAGTTGTTTTAGTAATGTTAAAATAAAGATAAAAATATAAAAAAATATGTTAAGAACTTTAACATATCAGTTTTTAATTTGAAAAAAAAAAGTCCTTGCCTCCTCAAATCATTGTTGTGACTTAAAACCCTGTGATGCTCATAGTGAAATGTGGGAGATTAAACACATTTTTATTTATTTTGGGTAGTTTTTTTGGTCAGTACCAATTATGATATCTATTAATCAGTAGAACTTGTTAAGCCAGAAGTAACAATTAGCCTAACTTGGTTGCCGTGGACTGAATGTCTTCCAGCTCTTTAGCTGGAGTTCATAAAGTCCCTCATGGGCTCTGCAGCCTTGAGGCCTTGTTAGAATATGGCTCATTGATCTCATCCTGGTCAAGGATACTGTGAGAAGCAATCATTCAGTGTAGTTCTAGAGTGCAAGCTAGCTTTATAAATAGCCAAACAATACATTTACATTATATATAACAGCAATAAAAATAATGGAGTTATGACTGCTGATTGATAGCAGTTGGACAATTATGAATCTTAAAAGTTTTTATAAATCCAAAGTAAGTTTGTTATGGCTGCAAGAGGAGTTAAGGAAGCATTGATTTTTGATATGTGGCTACAAAACTCCCAAAGTTTGACTGTAAATTAGGCACAAATGCTCTTCAGCATACTTTTTCTTTCCTTGTCTTTAACAGTATTTTATTATTTAGAACATGATAGTTTTTTTTTTACAACACGGCATGGATCCTGCTTCATACATTATATTTACCCTGATTATGTAGCTGCATTGTGCTTGTGTGTCTGCACAATAGAATTGCATCCTTTGTGTGCCGAGTCCATCCTGTGGGACTTGGCTGCGGTGCCCCAATGTCCTCGCAAAGAAATAAAGCACTGGGGCACAAACGGACATGTGATTTATGTACATGCATGTCAGACGATATTTTCACGCATGCCTGCTATTGTGCGGAATAGTTAACATACTTGCCATCACATACATGCATACTGTACGCTTCTCTCTCAGCTCTCACTGCTCATTTGTCTCCTCTTATTATAGCTATCTCCTCCCTCTGTTTCTTCGCTTCTCACTTGTTTGTGCAGCTTGGGAGGCTACCTTCTTAGCCTCTCGGGCATTCTCTCTCTCTCTCTCTCTCTCTCTCTCTCTCTCTCTCTCTCTCTCTCTCTCTCTCTCTCTCTCTCTCTCTCTCTCTCTCTCTCTCTCTCTCTCTCTCTCTCTTCTGTATGCACAGCTGACTTGGCCTTGCCCACACTGACAGAATCACACACCATCCCCTGCTAGCCATCCACAAACATTCAAACACCAGTTTGACAGAGGAAGTAGGCCACTTTAAGGGGGATGCGCAGACTGCCTGCATCTGTCTTGAGTGGATTGTAACCTGGAACTGCTACCTTTAGTCAGGTAGGCTTGTTAAACCTTCACTTCTCCTCCAGGTAGTGCATCTTATTTCAAGGCTGATCTGAGATAGTGAGGGGTCTCTTGCAGTCAGACCTATGGTTCTTTTTGTCATCATTGGTGGAAAGAATGGATATTTAGCAGGATCCGTACAATTAGATTGACTCTGATGTTGTGGTACTGCTGGGGGGCAGGGAGTGGTTTGCTTGTGCAGAAATGAGAATGTGTCGGATGGAGAGATGGGAGAAAAGATAGGAGAAAGCAATAAAGGCTTGTTTATCACTTGGCATCTTTATGACAGACCCATATGAGGAAATGTGTGTCAGTGTTGTGTGCTATTTTGATCCATCTAAGTTGACCCGTGTCTGCTTGGAGTGTGGTTGTACTTCTGTATCTCCTCGTCAGATAATTACTGCTGTAATATCATCTTTTGGTGAACAAGAGATGTTCACATCCCATGTTATAAGCCTTTACGTGTGCCGGTAATGTGATCTGGCCCTCCACATAGCGAGGGGCGTTGTAGGGTGAGGAACAAGGGGACTGAGAGGAAGAACGATGACCATTAAGGAGGCGTGCGCTGAGAAACGAGAGGACAGAGCAAACAGAGGGGAATCAAGCAACAGGAAGCCCACTGGGGAAAAGTGCTTTTCTCTTGTCTCTTGTTTGATGTTCTCTACTTAGAGGAAAGAAAAGCAAGAGAGAATGAGTGTTGCTTGTAGTTTGAGTGCCTGTGGACACAAGTAGGGAGATGATCACTAATGTACTATTAAAGACAACAGTAGCTTTTAAAGAATCTTACAACACAGTGGTGTAAAGTTATGGAGTGTCTTCTTTGATCTGTCCCTTGTGATCGATGACGGACGGCGTTGTCGACACGTCACAGGTGAAAACACTAACGAAAACTAACAAACACAAGAGCTAAATCCAATTGATCAGCTGGCCCCACATTCACAGCTCAAATAGATGAGATGCTTGTTTGTCACATGGACACACACACACAAACACACGCACACGCATACACACACAAACACACACACACGCACACACACACACACACACACACACACACACACACACACACACACACACACACACACACACACACAGAGGCTCAACAATCTTGCCTGCTCTTTATTTGACGGTCTTTGCTGCCTTTTTCTGTGGTCACATTGTCTTCAGTTGCGTGGCGTCACGGGGCAAGTTACGTCAATGACATTTCCTCTGTGAACCCTCGGCTTTTCTCAATAACGCCTTTGCATCTTATCAACCCACTCACGCCCACCAAAAAACGCCACCCACCCCCCATTTCTCCCTTTGACTTCCGTCACGGACCAGATTTTTTTTTCACTAGAACAAACCTCAACTTCTCCAGATGTTTGATAAAAGTGGAAGTGCAATATTTTATGACATGAAACAGTTTGAATTGATCACACACGCACACACGCACGCACGCACGCACGCACGCACACACACACACACTCACACACACACACACACACACACACACACACACACACACACACACACACACACACACACAGTTAGGTTACATCACCAGCTGAAATATTAATGACAAGATGCTTTATGTTAATAAATTACAGTTGACATCACCAAACTAACCGCCAAGAATTCCTGTGAGATGTTGAACCTTTCATTTATTGTGATGTTCTGCTTCAATTAGTGTTGGTGAAATATCCCCCAGTATTGCTACCAGAATCGCTGTATTGTTGAGGATGCACAGCAATGTATGAGTGGGTGAATTACACAATGATTTGACTTCTTATCCAAGAAGAAAACCATTTATGTATATATGTATATATCACCTATATATTTGAATAAGCTCACTTGGAAACCTCACGGTGTCATGCTTTTTAACTCCACCCACTACCTGTCAATCAAGTGCCCAACCAATCACTGTGCATCTGCCAGAAGGAATCACATGAGCAAGAGCTCCTGAGAGCATCTAGGAATTACATAAACAGCTGCCACAAAAAAACAACAACTCTATTTACTGTTTAATGTCCATTGACATATAATGCAAACACACTGTAAACAACAAAAGAAACGTTTTTGTGTACAGTTTTGGACGGCAACTTCCCGGAAGTTCAAGCCGCTAGCCGAGTTAGTTCCGGTCTTCACATTTGTCCATGTCTCTCACTTACAGAGCCGTTTTGGCTCCATCAAACATCAGCGGTTTATATTCTTTGATGGTGACGGACCTCATGTTGTCGTGTGGGGAACCCCGATGCTTTATTCACCAGGACCAAACTCACGAAGACGGCTTCTACCTGGATGGCCGGACTGTAACGCCGAAGCAGCCTTCGTCTTTGCGTTCGTCTGTCCCACACACACACACGGAGCCGTTACAGCTTTGTTGGACACAGCGGTTTGTTTTCTTGTGACAGTGAAGAAAAAAAGAAAACAAACAAAGTCTAATATTATTGTTTTATTGTGGAATTTCCACGGGTTCCCGCTAGTACACAGTGCGACATCGTGCGACTGTGCATCAACAATTGCAATTCCACCTCATCGCGGATTTTGTGGTCAGCAGTCCTGCGGTACCATACGCGCATTCTATTGGCAGATGGCATCCGTAAGTGTGCTCGTTTCGTCAGTCTCAGACTTACCTGAGACACACTTCGGATTAAAGAACAGCTTGGACTGTGCTTGTATGAATAGGAGTTAAATTATAAAAGAATAAGTTAAAGTTTTGTGGAAAACAAACAGCATGAAAGAAAGATAAAATGCTTTACACAGAAACACACTTCTCAGCAACTTGAACAGCTTTGTCTCAATGTCTTCCTTTGTGTCATTTTGGTGTTTGTTTTCCTGGAAAATGATGCTGCCCGGTCAACCAGTCAGGCTGATGGCCTGGAGCCATTTTTGTCTACCTTCACATCATTATAACAGAGAATAGAATGGATGAACTTTTTCTATTTTGCTATTTGCTAGAAGGAAAACCAAAAACAACCCCCTTTGCCACAGCATCACAGACAGTAGTTCAGAGTGTCCTCTACAGATTTACGAAGACTTGCATCAACAATATGATCCAGTACTTTAATCTTCGTCTTCTCCTTTTGGCTTCTCCCTTCAGGGGTCGCTACAGTGAATCAGTTGCCTCTATCTAACCCTGTCTTCTGCATCCTCTTCTCTCACACCAACTACCTTCATGTCCTCTTTCACTACATCCATAAACCTCCTCTTTGGTCTTCCCCTAGGCCTCCTGGAAGTTCAAAACTCAGCATCCTTCTACCAATATATTCACTATCTCTCCTCTGGACATGTCCAAACCATCTTAGTCTGGCCTCTCTGACTTGATCTCCAAAACCTCTAACATGTGCTGTCCCTCTGATGTACTCATTCCTGATCCTATCCATCCTGGTCACTCCCAAAGAGAACCTCAGCATCTTAATCTTTAATACAGGATAATAATATTGGACATTGTCCCGCTGCTCAACTGGTAAATTTATTTTTCATCTATGATGGAAAATAGTATTCAAGCTTGTTTGTTTAAAGCCACTTAAATCAGAGGATAGACATGTGGAAAGCTGTACTTTTCCTGAATAGGACCAGTTTTGGTATGATCGTGCCAACTTTGGTTGACTTTATTCGTAATCATAGCTATGACAGCAGGAAGTCTTCCTTTGGATTTCTCTGGCTTTACATGTCAGAGAGAAATCCATGAGTTAAGGCATGGACCTGAGAAAACAGTCGAGGACGGAGTCCTCATTTCTCAGAGAACAGTGGGTTTAATTGGGGTGGATTTTGTAAGTTTGGGGGTGGATTTGATGAATGTACAGGTGGAAACATTTAAACCATTAATACCTGACTCAGTGGTGGGAGACAGGAATAGATTTCAATGGTCTTCACTTTAATATCTTGCTGTTACTTAAGCAGAAAATGTCAAAGTGGGAGCAGAGGAAAGGGAGAGAAAGAGTTAAAGATGAGAAATGACACTGTGAAAATGAGACTCAGGAGGAGTCAGGGAAAGAGTTCAAAGGTGCGTCTATAGCTTTTGGAGGATGCAGAAAGCAGATGCTCCCCTGGGGTAGGTCTCTCTTTGCCATGGTAACCGTGGCACTTAAGATGAAGACCTCAGAATAAGAGAATGACATATAAATTGTTAAATAAATTCAGTTTTAGAACTGTCTTAGAAGATATGAAGCAAGGTGATGCATGAATTTAAAAATCCCAGGTTCCTTTTTCTGGACTCCCAAAACGTGCATCTCTAATTTATACTTTCTGCGTGCTGTTTATGGTGTAGTGATTGTCCATTTGAGCTCAAAATATTGCTCCGTATCTGTGCTGTGTATCCTCTTCCAGAAGAGAAACCCTTTACTCTTCTGAAAGAGAAAAGGGTCTTTTCTTCTTCATATTTTTTATCTTTTTCGTCTTCTTCCTGCTGAAGGACATTCTTTATTGCTTTCAAGGGTCTAATAAACAGTTTTGTACACTTTCTAGATGGAAAACCCCAGTGAGGCATTGGGATATTAGACAACACATACACACATAGAGTGCATGTCTTTGCTATTTCAACTAATTTGATACCCAAACTATCTGGTTACTGAATGAGAAGACAGGTTATCTAACAACGCACTCCTTTACTATCCTATCATCAGATATCTTGGAGGTATATTTTTGGGCTGTATTCCATTCCTATGATGCTCCCTCTCAATCCAAACCAGATGGGATGACATGTCCCTGAAATGGTGTCATGTGTGCCTTCAGTTTTGAATAAACCACCAATGGTATCACCAGAAAAGCTCCCCCACAACATCACACCTCCTCCTCTGTGCTTTAAGGTGGGAACCACAAACCCGAAATCTAGATTCATCAGACAGAAAAACAGGGGTTTATTGGTTCTGAAGGCCGGACCAAACAGTCTCCTCTAAGGTGGTGTGGATATGTGTCTATGAACTATTTACCCACTAATGCTAACTGAAGGTGCTGTTTAACCAGTGATTACTGAGGCTGGTGAGTCACAAACTAGCTTAGCCTTTGCAGTCCCGGTTAGTCTTAGTCCTCCTTCGTTAGGATGGTTCCCCGGACAGCCAGTTTCTTCATTTACTCTGCAAACCGATTTTTAAAGTGAAGTTCTGGCACTTTTCCATATTGATTGACTTTCATGTTTTAAAGTAATGGCACACTTCAGTTTACTTTTCCATGGTTGAGAAGTTCTTTAGATAATATGAGAGCAAACACCAACAGGACTTTATAACAATATTACCTGAGCATAATACAACTGATGGCCTCAGACTTATCAAGACAGCAAGAAATTCCACTCATTAGGGGGGACCATGTGACTTACTGACTTATTACCTACTTTTTTGCATCTTACTTCAGGGGTTTTACATCTTCAGAAATATCTTATAATTTAGGAAATAATCTAAAATTTAAAAAAACCTTGAATGTGATTGGTTTGTCCAAACTTTGGACTGGCAATGAATTTCATCCCGGATCACAGTTGAAGACATCTCAGCTTGTGTGGCTGAAAATCTTTTACCAGTTTGCCCAGTTTGGAGTTAAACATTTGTCTCATGGAATGACATTAATTTTACTTAATGGATTTGCCAAAAAAGACAAGAGAAAGAAGGACGATTGTGACATAAAAGAAATGTAATATTCTGTGTTCATTTGCTGGTTAGACCGTCAATGCTCTTCATGGTATATCTACATTAAACAACAAAAATGAAAATCTTCTCTCTCCTGCCTTATGTCTTTCGCATCTGGCCTTTTCCACTCACTCATTTTATGTCTGTGTCATTATGTTTCCCTCATCCCTTCTGCTTGTCTCATCCACTTTGCTTTTCCCATCTATTCACTCCTTTATCCCGCATTCCGTTTTGCATGCATTTTAGTGTAGGTTTGTTTCCTCCCTTAATCGAGGCGATGCCAGTGATTGTGTTGAATCATTGATGACTCTGAGCCGCAGTCTCACTCACATGTACAGTATATTTGCCCTTATATGAGCACATAAAAGCAAGCACATTAACTTGTGTCTATTCATTTACCTTTGAAGCCGCCTCGCTGTCGATGCTGTGAAGGAGTGGAGATAATGAGGTGAACGTAAGAAGGACATAAGATGGAAAGTTTGCTGATCGCATGTTTGCCCTTTTCTTATCTTTAGATGAGACACGATGACAGACCTGAAACACACGAGGGGTTAACATGATTTTGTGTCCGTGTGTGTTTCCCGTGGAGACTGTGAGGAGGAACGAGTGCATCTGACAGGTGGCTCCATTGTGTCTCAAGACATATCTTCAGCAGTCAGGGGTTTCTGTTTGTAAGGCAGAGAGAGAGAGAGGGGGGGGGGAGAGAGAGAGAGAGAGAAATTGCATGTCTAAATAAGATTTGGGGAATAAATGTTAATCTGGTGATGCTTTACAATATTCATACTTGCTTCATAAAACAATCAAAAGCCTGAAGCTTGACTTGAACTCCTTTAAAGTGCGCAAAAAAAGAAAGGGACAAAGACATCAGTGGCTTTACTTCAACCTCTTCTCCTGGGGTGCTTTTTATGAAAGTGCATTTCCTTCTAAAAATACATACCCTCAGAGCATCGGTAAGAAACCTTAATGCTCGGGCTCACTGTTGCGAACCATTTAGAAGGAATCATGCAGGGTTAAGAGGGAGCTACAAAAGAGAATGAGAGGTCTGGATCACCTTGAGGTGGCTGTATGCATCTATTAACATCAAGACGAGCCGACTTTATATTTTTTCCCCTGAGTCACAACTCTACACTGGAAAGACTTCACAGTGGTCATAATGAAGAGACAATAAATGATCACCCAAACAAACAACAAGGAAGGCAGTCTGTAAATCTCAGGTTGTTCTACTCAAAGGTCTTTTCACAGAAAATAGCTGAAGTGCAAGTTTCTGTGATCAAAAGCCAAGACTTCTCTGAGGTCTTCAGGAATTATAGTTAAATTTAATTCTTAAGTGGCTGCTCATCAGTTATGTAACCCATCCAGTTTGTTCTGGATCAACCTCATGCCCCGTACCTGGAAAACCTCCAAAGAAAGAATTCCAAGAAGAAACTTTGTCAGATGCATAGAGAAGCTGCTGCTACAACTCCCTGTGGACGTCTGAAGATACAGCGTTTTCGTGCAGTCTCAGAAATATTCTGATATACAGTATACTGTATAAAGCAGCATGTTACATGAGGGGTGGCGTACTCTGGGCTAAATCTTCTCAGTGTATTATTGTTGTCCCAGCCCATTGTTGTGTGCTACAGGTCTTTATATTTAACTGGGATGTATGGCAGAAAATGGATGGAAAGCATTTCCCTCAAAGTTTGATGATACTATGAGAATAGCTGCACAATGTTAGCATAACATATCATTGCAGTATTTTAACGACTTTTCTATCCTCTGCAAATAAAAAACTTAGTCACATTAAAAAACTAGTTTTAAAATGTTTTTTTTAGCTATGGAACATGATAATTTTGATAGCCTTTTCTAACAAGCAGTGTTAAAAGTGTCAGGATATGTGTAAATAATACATTATGCAGCTGTATAATGAATCAAAAGCTTTATTTAATGTGTTCCTCCCTCCGACCCCCACGGTTTAATTGTCTGTTCTCACATTTGTGGCTCTGTTGAACAAGACCACAAGATACTTGATCCTCTTCGCCAGGGCCAGAATCTTAGTCCTGATCCAGGTGGAGTATTCCATCTCTCCTCCAGCCTTGGACCGCAGCCTCGAGAGTGGACTTTTCTCGTTGTGATTGCTTCGCACTCAGTTGCAAATTGCACCCATTCCGGAGGTCATGGTCTGATGAAGCCAACAGGTCGTCATTGTCGGTAAAGACCTCAGGAGCAGTTCTGACCCCACACTGGACACCTGGATAGAATCTATAGCTCCTAATCGTAAAAACAGGATTGGAGCAAGACCCACTGATGCAGGTTGTTATTTCAAGCCAAACATGTCGTCAGTGTTTTTCACTGAGGCTGCTGTGAGAGAGATCAGATAGTATGTGTTTTGGCAGATTAATTAAAGCTGAAATTAAGCCAGGATCTGTAATCTGCAATAAATTATATCAAGTTTTAGCAAAACAACAAACAATAAATCCTGCTTTAATGGGAAACGGAGTAGTTGTTTATCGTACTGTTTCCAGCACCGACAGCTGTGTTGTCTTCCTACAAAAACTGTAGCAGTTCAGCTATACTGCTTAGAATCATTTCAGTGATGCTTCTCTATGAAATGGCAGAATAATTTAGCTTTCAGGAAGAATTAGTTTGGTTTGATATGTTGTTTTGCTTAACAGTAGATTTCTGAAACATGTCAAAGCTTTTGAAATTGTTTAGTGAGAGGAAATTGTCAGACAAATATATACGGGTACATGATATGTATGACGCAAATGCAACCTTTGGCAGACAAAGTACAAGGTTTGCACAGGGTTATTAGTTTTGTATTGCATGAAAGAAATGAACAGACTTAATCACAGCCTACATTACTGATATATTATATTATATTGTTGCAGCTGAGACACAGTGACCCTGTCACTGCATCCAGACATGCCATATGCTGTTCAAAACACAAGACGTACAAGACGCTGTATACTGTCTTCTATTCTTAGCAAACAGACTCTTTCATTGTATTTATCTTAGCTATATGTGCAGTCAGTACTTTAAAGACTGTTTTCATGAGCTGATCATGACTGGGAGCCCTGGAAGCTCTTTGCAACCAGAACAAAAGTAGCTGGGGAAATTAATTTGAGCTGCAAGAACACACAAACAGCTTGTGAAATATCATGGGAGCTGTCTGAGACGAGGCCGCAGTTTCTCCCGTTTCAGTAGAGAGTCTTGTGACTGTGGCTTGTCATCATGGATTAACTTGACCGGCACAATGAGCCCCTTCAGGAGGCCTGCTGCAGACATAAAGTAGGTGCAATAGATTTGACTTTTAAATCCTTCAATACATCACACTTATTTTATTGTGGGGACTTTTCTATGAGTCATTAGGTCAAATGGAAAGAGTTTCTCAATTCAAATTCGTTCCTTGGAAATAGGTGACGTGAGTGGAAGGCTTGCTTATGTGTGTGTGTATGTGTGTGTGGTCGTGGGGGAGGAACTCACAGTATGTTGCAATGATTTAAACATGTCAGAGAAGAAATGAAAGGACAAATTGATTATTGGTGGGCGGTAAGATGTTGTAGCAGTAATGGCGTTGATTTCTTCCAGAGGTTTGGCTCCATCAAGTGTTAAAAGCTTCTCAGTGTTAATACCAGCATTTGACCTGGTTTTACACGATCCATGATGGGCTACATTATGTTTTATTTGAATTGTGACCAGTCTTGTCAGAGCCTCCAGAGCTTGAAGGACTGAAATCTGTCAGTCAGTGTTTGTTCTATTGAAGTGGGTTTTGTCTCGCCTGATCTGGTATTGCCATAAAAATCACCATGACAGTAGTACTTCATGAACGACTTCAGTAACTTGTAGTAATCGTGTAATAAGCAGAGTGGCTCGTGGCAGCCTGGTAAACCCGCATCACGCCGAGTTAAACATGTACTATTTTTGTATATAGACAGTGATTTAATTGTCTCTTGTCTTTGTTCCGTCTTCCAGATGCTGGAGCCTAAGGTGGATCCCCCCTCTTGCGATTTGGGTGGAGTCAGCGGAGATCTAGGAGGTGTATGCCTCCACCTTCCCCCCCGCACCTCAGAGGGAGAGGAAAGCAGCCTGTACCCCTCCAGCCCCTCTGAGCCTCGGACCTTGGGCAGTCCTCACCCCTCAGAACTTTTGACCCCATTGGATGAGATCTACATGCCCCTCGGAAGTCTACTGGGATCCGAAGAGCGACACAAGGTGCCCCCGACGCCGCCCCCGTCTACCGAGGGTGAGGACTACAAGAGTATGGAGGAGATGGACATCTGGAGGGAGGGAAAGAATGGTGAGACGAGCAGAGAGGAAGATGAAGAAGAGGACGATGAATATAGGTCCGGCAGAAAGAGTCCAGGAAGTGATGTGGAAGAGAAAGATGAAGAAGAGGAGGGAGAGAGGAATGAAGAGGAGGTCCATCTTAAACTGGTGGTGTCCAACACAGATGAAGACAACGCCTCGGAGCCACCTGACACCAACGCTCCACCATCCTCCTCTTCATCCTCGTTTGTCATCCCCGAACTACGTCTCGATCGCTCCTTTAGCGCCGATGCGCTCTCCTCGCCCAACTCTGACGACGAAGAGGATGACGAAGATGAAGATGAGGAGGAGTCCGAAGAGGAGGACGATGAAGATGACAGCGATGACGCCTACCTGCAACGCAGCGACAGCAAGAGGCGCAGCATGGTGGAGGGCGCCACCTGCGAGAAGCACGGAAGCGGGAGGCTCAGCGTGCAGAACTCCCTCCGCAGACGCACCCACAGCGAGGGGAGTCTCCTGCAGGACCCCCGCACGCCGTGCTTCACCTCCGACAATGCCATCAACTGCCTGGAGGCGGGGGACGCACACCACAAGGGTGGTTGGACTCTCCCATCTCCTAAAACCCTGAAGAAAGAACTGACCAAGAATGGAGGCTCCATGCATCAGCTGTGCATGCTGTTCTCTGGGAGGAAGGTAAGCTGCTGCACACTGACTGGTTTACGCAGGAGGAGTCACGTAGGAATAAAGTTACAGTAGATTAAAAAAAAAAATTCTGCTTAGATGATTCTGCTCGTATTAAAATGGAGAAAGAATCTGTGAAGATATTGTGCCAGAAAGATTTTCTTTCTGATGTAAATCACTGATGAAAACATCTCATGCAGCACTTAGCTTCTGTGTCCTCTAACTATTGCATCAGCAATGCTGGGGTGATGTCGCCCAAAGGTGGAGTTCACTGGTTTCTGTAAAAAGAGTGACATCAAGTGGAAAAACAGAGAAAGTACACGGGAATCCTGTGGTTACTGGGCTGTTATGCTGTACTGTTAAATATCGTAAAGTATTAATTGTCGCATTTGTTTACCAGTAGTCTTATATACACACAGGACAGTCACATGTTTAATATGTTATGTTTACCATTAGCCATTTTATGCCAGGTGTGGTTAGTCATCACAAGGAGGGACGGGGGAAATAGAAATAAAATAGAATTCCAGTTTTCCATGCTCTGAAAACAATCAAATGTAGAAAAATATATCCCAAAATACTACAGTAAAACAAACAAACAAACTAACTAACTAACTAACTAACTAACTAACTAACTAACTAACTAACATAAGAAAACCCCACTTGATTACTGTGTCTTACATTTTATAAATTCACCTTATATATTCATTCAATATTAAATTTGTTCATGAGAAAAGACAATATGATTCAGATTTAGCCAGGTTCACATATCCTATATTCACACATTAGATTTGTGAAGGTAGTAGTTGTTCTATTCGTCCAACAGAGGGAAGCATGCATCGAAACCTATAAGCTGAACATCCTCACCTTGGCTGTGCACCGTATGTTCTCTCACTTCACAAGGTTATGTAATACAACAATATGCAAGACAACTGTGTTTATATTTTCTGCTGAACAATGAAGTAATGCGTTGTGTAATTTACTTTGAATTATTGTACTTTTACTTGGATGCAGACAAATCATTGCACTGTCTGTCCCAGTGGAGCTTTTTATGGTAATTTGAGTGGTGCATCTGTCCACTTATTTCATCAGTATTTATTTGGCAAAGAGAGTTTTTTCCATTCATCTTTTGGCAACAATGTTACTTAAAAAAACAAATGAAGGGAAAATTGAAGCGAGTGCAAATGACAGAAGCCATCAAGTGCTCATTTTGTCGTTATAAAATATCACAAGTGCTGCTCTTTTTAGTCCATCTTTTGTTCCACAAGTCTCTCAGCTGTCCTTAACTGGCAGTTTGTGTGTGCGTGTGAGAGAGAGTAGAGAGAGAGAGAGCTGTGCAGAGAGAGGAATGCAGCAGACATGGCCTGACCCTGTTTGTCTTGGCATATTCAAGGATAAATTTACTACCTAATGGCGTCACGGACACAGTTCCTCACAGGCCTTTGATTCCATTATTTAAAATGATCTGTCAAAATTCCCCCTCAGTTCATAAATGTTGTGACATCAGAATGTGACTGTACTTGATGGTGTGCAGCAAGACGAAGAGAATGATCATGTTGATTCAGTAGCTGATTTTGGAAGCTCATTTTCAGGTTATAGTTGATTTTTGTACGCTTGGACCTCCAAACATACTCCAACTTTACAGTCAAATTCAGAAAATATAAAATATTTTTGTGTTACAGCTATACAGAAAACTGCTAGTTTCTGATTAGAATTTCCTGGCAAACTTAGTATGGCAGCTAACTTTGGGGGTAGTGTCTTTTTTTTTGCTTTTGGCAAGGCTGAATTGTAAGGGTTTGTCTGATTGCTCTCATATTAACATCACTAGAAGCATAAATTATAAAACAGAAAAGCTGTGTAAATCACATAATTCTTGTAGGAGTCCCATTGAAAAATATGACCCAACAATGATGTTATCCTCTCTAATGCTCTCCATTCTGTGATTTTTGACCTTTTTTTAATTCTCAAAGTGCACAAGGTAATTTTGTGAGGTCTGCTGTTGCAAGGAAAAAGCCCAGTTATCCCAATAAAGCCTCACATCTTGTGGTCGAGTTAAATGGATATAATTTCTGTTAGAGTATTCCACAGCAACATGGCCCTAAAATTGGAGGGTTTTGTGAGTCACAATCCAATGAGGACTCTCTGGAAGAGGGAGGATGTAAGGATGAATGACAATTCCTGATCAATCCATCCAAAGAATCAGACATATTTTAGATGTCTTTTGGATTATTTGCAAAGGTTTGACATTATTTTCACTCCATACAACATAAGTAATCATAAAATATGACCTTGCTGGTTGTTCAAAAAGCTGCACACTACTGTATGTTTGCTATATATGCTGTTGTATGTATTTATGTACAGTCTGACCATATGCACATGGTCATGCTGTACTTTTCCTTTCCATATTGTCCCTGCTTGTCTGTCTCTGTTGCTCATCGCTTTTTAATGCCAGGCCATATTTACTTAGACTTCAACAACCGTACATTCTGGTCCTGACTTTCTTTCCGCTCTGCACATTTTCCTCATCACTTGATGACTGTTAGCGGCCCTTCACTGGGTGAGAGGACAGCCAGACACTGACAGAAACCAGTTCAAGAGAAAGGGTGTCAGTCGGTTTAGAGAAGCTGCTAAATCCCAGCAGCTGATGGCTAACACACTATATGAAGCGGGTTAAATGTTGATATTTTCAAAAGCCCTAAAATGATTTATTAACCAAAAAGAAACCGAAGTTTTTCAAACGAATTAGATTAAAACATGCAGTTAAATTACAAATAGGGTTTGTTGCGTCCTCTCAAAATAATTTTACTAACTAGGTTATGTTTTTTTTTTTTAATGTTTTTTTTTTTTTTTCAGAGAAAGAAAACGGGCTACATGACATGAATATTTAATATTAAGGGACAGGGAAAAAACCAACTTGCTAACACAGCTACTATGATTCTTGTTATACCATTTGGCACAATCTGACATCGTCTGCTACCTTATTGAGTGCTTTGATTGAATTATCAAGCGGGAAAGGAACATTTTGCTTCTAGTGGCACCATAATAGCCCCATTAAAGCTTCAAGGTATAATACAACTGAAAGTGTAAAGAATGAAAGAACAAATTCTATTTTACTGTTCTACAGTTTGTGGGCACATCTTGACTACACTAAAAAGTCCCAGTTTCCATCACAAGGTAACGGAAGACATTCTATAAATAGCCATATAAGCCATAACACTTCATGTTCTTTCCAGTCAGACCATCAAGTAAAATACTTGTCTTGTTGTCCAAACCCACAAATACTCCCACGTTTTCCAGTCATCACATGTAAGTGAGCTGAACCATGTGTAGACCTGAGCGCTGTGATGTCAGCGTAAGCACCGCTTTTCTTTATAGGGGCACAAGGATATGCACGGGTGTAATATTGCGGGATCAAATCAGGTTAGTGTTCATTCAAAACCAAGTGTGCATCAATAAACCAACGCGATAACAAATGATGTGTGCAAACCAAGAATTTGACATAGCGTTGGTCATCTGGAACTGAATCTTACAATATGAGTCAGAATAATCGCTAAATTGGGTAAGGGGTACTTCCAGGCGGATTGACTGTGATTGGAGTCACAGGGAGTTTTGTTTACAGACAGTGAGTGACAAAAATGGAATAGAACTGTTCAAAGAGAAGAGCACTTGCTTCAAACAATAGTTCATAACTAATTCTGTCAATCCTTAAACTTTGGCAACCACATTGAGGCGAAAACCCCCCTTTGGCTCAATTAACATGAATAATTCAGCATGCAAACTTCCATTTAATGTTGGTACACCACGCACAATCAACACATACACCTGATAATGACTGCATGGCACAATTAATGTTCTCTGCCTTAGTCCAATTATAAAATATAAATTAAGGACAGGTTGCAGCAAGAATTACAGGGGAAAATGCATCTCGTGCTAAAACAGGCATCAACAAATCGAATATGAGGTAAACAGAACACACGGCTTTGTTTTCTCTTTTGTCATTCGGATCAAAATTGAGCTACATAAACCTCAAGCTGCCAAACGTGTTTGCATTATTCTAGGGTGATTTTCATGAGCTGCAATAGGCTTGAAAAGCCAATAATAGCAAAAATAGTCATATGCCTGTGCAATGAAACTGATTTATAATGCTTCACCTTATAAATCTAACTCTAAAATTGACATGCCTTACACTTTGAATAGTGCACAACCGAGTATTTAGAAAAAACATGTCCATTCCTGGACTAAATGTCCACTGAACATTTATAATTGAGATAAACAGTCGCAGGAACCTAAACATGTTATTTTTGGTCACTGAAAAAAAACTATTTGCGGACTTTGTCATGTTCAAGTACCTCTGCTGCACATTGAGTCTCTCATCGGCCTCCAAAACAAATCTATTAGTGCTGGCCTCGTTCCCAATGCCCTGACATCCATGTAGATTTTCACTTATCTTAGCTCAAAGGTTATAGCATAAGAGAGGCACAGCACTCGTGGATATCGCAACTGGGATTTGTACCTCTCGCAGGTCAGTCCGTGTGACTGTAGCTAATAATAGCATGTTTTTTGCTGAATGAAGTGGTCTGTGGAAACAATTTAAAAACATGAGGCGTCGATGAGAGCCGGTCTCAAGTGTTCTTTCAGCCAAATATAAAAACAGAATATATTCCGTAGGTGATTTGCCAAGGCCTGGGCCTTAAACACTATCTACATATATTCTCAGATTTTCAGATTGGAGCATCCATTATGTGTATTTTACTGTCCAGTGGGTGGTTTGGATCAGACATATCCGGTCAAAAGCTAAGTATGTAACATGTAAATATTTACTGAGCAGATGGAACAAGCTTCCAGGACAGTCAACAGAGTGTCCAGTCCCCTGAGAGTGGAATGAACTGACCATGACGTTTGTCTGTTTGTGGTGTTTAACTTTACACAGATTACTACAATAAATTAATGTAATGTAATGTTAACGCTTGACAAAGTCAACCCTCCGTAGCTGCAGCTCTAATCTAGGTCAGGGTCGAGCTGCTGTCACCCAGATGTGAATCCAAAATGTCACCAAACTTCTGTAAAATGCTTCTTTCATGTCGCACAACTGCCTCACTACAAACCACAAGAAAAGCCTGCGAGGAGAAGAACAAATAAAATAGTGTTATAGGAAATTAGTTGCAAATTCAGAGCGGGGGCGTGAGAGCTATACACAAAACTGCAAAAAACTTATAGTGGCTTCGACACACCTACCTCCAAATATAAAAGATCAGTAGAAAGCACCTCATGAATCCTGAGTGAAAGCTAATAGCCCTCTTATGGTTTATCATCTGATAATATACTAAGCAGGTTGTAGGTTTTGGGAAAGATGCTATTGTAAGTTATTTGTCAGTGCATTCATAAGCACAAATAACACTGGTGGCTTGTATGGCTGCAAAAACTTGGAGCAAAGTGTTTCTTAACATACAGGTGTGTAACTTCCCCTGTCAAGTTTGTTTTTATAAAATACAGCTTTCATCACAACACACACCGGCTCCCACTCTCCAGATTCCCCAGCCTGCAATTCAACACAGGAGTAAAGTATTCAATGTTCTCCTCGGCGTAAGAAATCAGTCCCTGTTCAGTCCACTTCAGTCCATGCTCATGTGTTTGTGGTTTTGGAGACACTGGAATAAAACACAAAACTCCAAAATCAGGAGTTTGACAGGTCTCTTTCTTACCTGCCATCAGACAATAATTCATGACAGGGATTTGGACACAGTCAGGTTTTAGTTGAGATTTTTTGCTCGCTCTGTGTTTGTTAAATGTAATCATCTGTATGGGATGGTGTGACATATTCAGGCCAAACATGAGATCCTCATAGATATTTATCCAAACCCACATGAAGGAAAAATCATTTTTCTATTGAGCAACTTCATAAATAATCTTCTGGGAGTTAATGCCAGTGCCAGTCATCCCCTGTGGAGATATTTTATAACATTCTGCTTCAAAGTGTATTGTAATTGTCAGCGTTCGTGTGTTCGCCCGTTGGTATGTCCATCAAATATCTTCACAACCGTTGCAGATAGAAAGATGAAACAAAAACAGATTACTCGGGTGGCAAAACTTTGATCTATGGTCTTACTCACACTGGCCTTCTTCGTATGCACTAGTCTATGCACTAGTCAGGTTCTACTTTCAGGGTACCCTGACCTACCCTGAAAGTAGGTCAGGGTAAGTCACGGGATGTTGCAGTCTCTGACTGCCTTGTTGTGATTATGACTGTCAAAGGTCAATCTCTCATTACATAAGTTCTTAACATCTGCTGATCATTAGTTTTCCTTTCCAGGCCTAAAACAGGATGAGTTTAAATATGTTCAGACTTTCAAAATATGAGCGTATAGGTGGTACTGTTGAATTATTTGCTTTATTTCTTAAATCGCTAACCTTAAATTAAAAGTAAATTAACCATACATTTATTGTAATAGTCAGTGTTCGTGTGTTTGTCCGTTCGTTCATTTGTCCACCAATTATCTTCGCAACCGTTACAGATAGAAAGGTGGAACAAAAAACACATTATTCGGGCGGCAAAGGGAATGAAAATGAGATGATGTCCTTGACCTTGAGAAAACTAGGTCAAGGTCAAATTTCAACTTTTGTACACTCAGGAACTGGATAAGATAAAAAGACAAGGGAGATGGCCAGTGTGAGTATTTTCTATACTGAGATATTTTTGCACATATCTCAGGAACCGAATAAGATAGAAAGACAAAAGAAAGGGCATTATATTCAGGGAGGCAAGGGGATGAAAATTAGATCACAACCATGACCTTGAAAAACTAGATCAAGGTCACATTTTCAGTTTTATACCCTTTTAGGTACAAATCTCTGAAACCTCATGACAAATAGATTGCACCAGTTACATGTTGGATCATGGGTCATTTATTAAATGACCGTGAACTATGAAAGTAGGTCAGGGTGCAATTGTGAATTCAGGGGTGTCGTGGGATGTTGCAGTCTCTGACTGCCTTGGTAAGGTTAAAAAATAAATGTAAAAGGAAAACGGAAAAAGTCTTTTTTGCTTTTCCTCCTTTGGAAAGAAACAAACTTATCTTTTCAAACTTAGCAACTCTGTGTGAGTTCATGAAGTTTCAAACTTTGTTTTTTTAATCCTTTTTTTTTGGCCAGGGAAGATCCCACATATCGAAAAACTCAGCTAGTTTAAACATATTATCTCTCTTTTTCTCTGCATGGACTACTCGAATCATCAACCATTCATCCTGTTTAGGATTTTGTATTTTGTTGGTGATTCTGTGGCTGTTTGTGATTACTCTGAGATTTTAGTTATCTTTGTGGATTGTTCCTGAATGTTGTTGCTGTCCATTAACTTGAGGAAATGATAACACCTTTGAAACTCTTTCTGAAAGATTGTATGTTCCTGGTTTTCTGCCATTTGAAAGGAAGAACATTAGCCAAACAGAACGGGTCAGTCCCTGAAGTTCGGCACGCAGAGGTCTCTTGTACTTTCTTCAGTACTTGTATGGTAACAAATGTGCACATGATGCTCCTATCAGCTGAAGAAATTAGTGACATGGCAGAAAAACAGTCATCTAAATGTTATTTTTAATTGTAGGGGAACTGCTATAGGAGAATCTACAACACTTACTAATCGATTTACATTTCTTCTGTGACCTTTAAACTGTTCAGTGCTTTGATGATGTCATCGCACATCATCCAGCCCTACTTATGTCAGCAGACCTGTGCTTTCCATCCACCTTAGTGCCCTTCTGTGTACAGAGTTAGTAATTAAGTGACAAGACTTTGGATGCTGTCGCTGGTACAACAAAGCCCTCTCCTGACGTTCAACTAATCCCAGAAAGGTTCCAGAAGGCCCCTTGTATCATACTTGTGTCTCGCATTTGCTGTTGACGGCACTTGTTGCCATAGCAGTATTATACATACACATGCACAAACGTGCTCAAACGTACGCTCTCAAGGCCTCAGATGGCAAATGTTCAAACACGCTGAATAGGGCCGACAATAGACGTGTTTGAGCTTAGTTGTCCAGTTTCTGACATGAGCACGAGGTGTGGATGCAGAAATGAACGAGCTCTGTAATGATATTACATGAATGGTCAATCCAGTTAATGCCACAATTCTGAAAATTGTCTCTGGGGCCACAACATGATCCTTAGACCCCCAAGTGAGAAAATATTTAAAAAATTATATAAAAGGAATGAAGGAGGTGCAATAGTCTTGGGCTTGAGACCGGAAGTCTCTGGTTCGAGACCCCGAGTAGGCCAAACAAGTGTCAGTTCACCTCCTGAGCAATGCCGAGGTGCCCTTGAACAAGGCACCCCCCCTACAAGATGCTCATTAGGGCACACCTCGAAGTAACTATCCGTTGCTCTGCCTCCCTCTCTATTTAAATTTCATGCTTCCAAGACCCTGGTGTGTGCGTTTATTTCTGGGGCCTGTACACACACACACACGCACTCACGCACGCACGCACGCACGCACACACACACACACACACACACACAAACATTTTTTAAAAATATAGCAAGAGTGAAAAGTTCAGTTCCCTATGGGGACAATAAAGTGCATATATTTTTCTTTTTAAGAGTGGGCAAGCATAAAACTGTCTCTCGTTTGACGTGCAATTTTTTCAATCAAGCCAAAAACCAGACTGAAGTAGTCTAGTGGAAAATATTTGGCCCACGATAAAGCATGAATTATGTGTGTAGGTGGTGAGTAGGTTTGCCCTCCAGATTCCCAACCAACACATGCAGCTGCTCTGCAATCATTTTGCATTGGTCCAATTCAGCCATTATCAAAACTTTTATTTACCTTGAACAAATATTTCACATGTCAAAACTGATATCCTAACCTTCCTGAAGTTAAAGTGCGCACACAAACATCTCGAGATGTTGGAATTCCAGATGTTGATAATGCTGATGTTAAAACAATGTTCTTTAAGGAAACATTGTGTGACCTGCTGCTTAAAAAGGGCACACATGTTCTTTTTCATCACTAAGCTGTGCTGTTTCAAAATAGATGATTTCTTATATGCTATTATAATAAAAATTGAATAACAGAGTAGAACGTTCACTCCAGGTATGTCAAACACTTTGAGAGGTCAACGCTTAGAATCACACTTCTATTTTAGGAAGTCCAGCGTTGTCCCTCTGTGTCGGATCCACGGCTTTTTCTCCCAGTCCTGGTGTGTTTTCTCTCTGGCTATTGAAGGGTACACACAGTGAGATCACTCGGACTTGGTGTACTATCCACGTGCCAGCTATGTGACCCGCATCATCTTATAACCCCAGCTAAGCTTAAATGCAAGACACATCCAAGTATTTTGAAGCACAGACAAAGAAAACAGGAACAACACACACAGAAGGAGTGGAGAATAATGGGATGATGGGAGCCCACATGCTGTCCTTCAAGGATGGGAACGAGGTCAAGGAACAATCCGTCCTGGAGATAAAGGAAGGGAAGTCAGAGTTCACCCCTTGCTAATAGACTGAGGTGGGTAGAATGAAATTGAGTTGAACCTTTTTTTCGCAGCAGCCATCACAAGAAGAAGCCCTTGTTGTTGCACTAAGGTTCAGTTATTACCCAGTTATTCCAACAAACCATCCTCTGCTACACATTTAATCACACAGCACTATTAAGCTAGTCCTCAGGTCAACTTCCATAACATTTATAAGCCTCTATAAACCCACTTCTTCACTAGACAATACTTCTTTCTCTGTATTTACATAATACATACCAAGAACTTTAAGCTTTTATGTATAAAATGTACAAAATCATGTTTTATTTGTAATTGCTGTTTTGTAATACGTGGAAAAGAAAATCACAGTGAACAGATGCTTTAAGTTTCTCTGTCCTTTCACAAATAGATGCCAACAACAGTCTGACCTTTACATAAGCTTGTGTTTGATCTGAGTTATTCCCAGGGTGCCACAGTCGGAATTTCATTCACAGCATTCCTCCCTTCCCTCCTGCCTAATGTATATCAAATGTAGACATGCTGTTTTCCAAGAAATCATTCTTATATGGACCCCAGCTGTGTTTTTGGTTCAAAAATTTGACTTCCTGCAGCTCATAGCACCTGCAAGTAAAAACACCTCTTTAGTAGATATAAATATAATATTTTACATGTGGAGCTCATCTTTCAAATAACCACAAAACATGTTTGGATAGAAATTGAGGTAGTGCATCATGTGTGTATCATGCCACCATTACAATCATCTCTTTTGACTATTATTATTGAGCCACTATGGTAGTTATTTCTTCAGAGACAGTGATACATCACAGTAATTACTGGAAGAACAAACACGGTGCAGATGTAAGCGTGGAGTGGCAGATTACCATGTAACCCACCCAAAACACAACAAATCATGGCCATAACAGACTGGGTGACCCTACAAGGATGGCGTGTTTTTCTTTATGGTTTATTTAGCTATTAAACACAGCGAAGACAGAAGGACATGTTAAAGCATCAATCTCACTTCATTTGGAAATGTCATTAATTATCATAGAAAGACTGCAGAAAGCCAGATGGTGGTTGACTTTGCAAGAAGGACGGTAGAAGCGTGTACAGGCAGGATGGAACGGGTGGAGAAAATGTGTGATGTGTGATAGAAGAGTTTCAGCTAAAATGAAAGGAAAGGTGTACAAAACTGTGGTGAGACCAGCGATGCTGTTTGTTCTAGAGACAGTGTCACTGAGGAAAAGACAGGAGACAGAGCTGGAGATAGCAGAGATGAAGATGTTGAGGTTCTCTCTGGGAGTGACCAGGAAGGATAGGATCAGGAATGAGTACATCAGAGGGACAGCACATGTTAGAGGTTTTGGAGATAAAGTCAGAGAGGCCAGACTGAGATGGTTTGGACATGTCCAGAGGAGAGATAGTGAATATATTGGTAGAAGGATGCTGAATTTTGAACTTCCAGGTAGGAGGCCTAGAGGAAGACCAAAGAGGAGGTTTATGGATGTAGTGAAAGAGGACATGAAGGTAGTTGGTGTGAGAGAAGAGGTTGCAGAAGACAGGGTTAGATGGAGGCAACTGATTCGCTGTGGCGACCCCTGAAGGGAAAAGCCGAAAGGAAAAGAAGATCTTAGAAAGACTGTCGTCCGACAGCGAAGCCTCAGATGCTTATCCAAAATACGGGTTTTGCTGGAGCCTGTCCCAGCTGGCTATACAGGCAAAAGGCAGGATACACCCTGGATGAGTTGCCAGTTCATCACAGGGTCGTAATAAATTCTTATTTTTATGTATACATATCTAAATACAATGTCTTTCCAGTCTGGCAGAATCAACTCACTAGCACCCCTCGTGGCTGATCAGAGCATTGCTGCCAGCTCTTGACAGAATTTTGACTCTGTTGCATTCAAATTCCAGACAGAAAGGTCATCCACTGGTCAGAAAATGTCAATACCATCTTAATAAATCGTGCCTCTTACAGGACAGAGGGAACTTACAGCTTTTCAGAGGAACTCGGAGAAGTGACGCTGTGGCAGGAATTACTCATTAACATCCTCGTGCAGGAAGCATAAAAGCACTGAGCTGAGAGGAGCTGAACAACAGGAGGAAGAGGAGGATCAGATCAAAAACAAGACAAGCGTGCTGTAAAACGATGTGTGATTTATATAAAGTGACCCATTTTAAATAACGATTTCCATTTCAAAACCTGACTTGTTCAGCGCGCTGAAATAACAAAAGTTGATGCACATTGTACAAAAGACATCATAATTAAAGGTAAGGTCTTAAGATGAGAAGATCTTGTCTTCATTGACAGTAAATTAAAATCACAATAAGAGGTTTGTAGTCTTATCTCATTCTGTTGGCTGACGGCATCCGGAAGTGCGCTCCATTCCGAGAGTCTCAGATTTACGTGAGACACAAAGGTGCTTTAAACAGTCTATCAGAGTGTGGGAAAAGGTAATACAGATAGAAGGTGGTTTAATAACAGTATGGGGAGGGTCATAAACATTTAAATTACTGTAGATAATAAGATAAATAGTCGCTTTATTGCGGAATTAGTTGATGGAGTGTGGTTCCTGGAATGCATTAATCACGAGGAACGAGGGCGCACTGTATTTTATAAGTTTTCTCTCTCTCTCTCTCTTTCTCTCTCTCTCGCTCTCTCTCTTTTCTCTCTCTCTCTCTCTCGCTCTCTCTCTTTTCTCTCTCTCTCTCTCTCTCTCTCTCTCTCTCTCTCCCCATGTATACGTATGTGTGTGTCCGTGTGTGTGTGTGTGCGTGTGTCTTCCTGTTAAAACACACAGTGTAGACAATGCACCTTTTGTATCTGCTTTAATCATGTATTGAAGCAGGAATGAGTCAATATCCTGTCAGTAAGTCAGTGAGTTCACAAGTTACTAAATATTGTGCTTGTATGAGAAATGACACACACACTATATGTGTGTGAATGTGTGTGCCTCCCATCCCGTGTAAAATGCACACATTCTCACAGAAACATACATAAACAGAAGCAATTATTCTCTTTAACTGACAGCTATTTTTTAAAACATAATGATACATAAAAATTATATTGCAAAAGAATGAATGTATTTTCAGAACCTTAAAGATTTAGTACATAAACATATGTGAATTACATCGATTGGTAATCTTTTAAACTGCCCGCTTCAGTCAACATTTTTTGGGTTTGTGATGTTGTTCCCATTTTCCTTTGTTTAAAACATTTTGAGTTTTTATTTGACAATTTTTTCTTTATTTAAGATTTTGACATAAATATTATAATTATTATTGACCTCTTATAATGGCTCCAAACTCAGCCCTCTGTGTTTGTCTATTGATTTTTTTCTTTATAGTCAACATCTTCAAGGAAGAGACAAAGATCAATATATCATGAATGCTCATGAAATGAAAGCTGTGTGCTTATATCCGTATATACTAAGCTTACTTATACATGTAAAACCTGACCTATTTTTGATAGAGTGATAGAAGACAAATAGAGCTGCATGATAAAGGATTTCATCTTTATTTATTGGACTCGCTCCTGGGAACTAAAACTAGACCTAAAAATACTTTGGTGCTTAAACTGATTATATTTATGTTATTGAATTATATCTTATTCTGAAGTTATGGGCAGTCAATGCATGGGAAAAATCTGACAGGATAATCTAAATAGAATCAAGCAAATGAAATTTATAAAGGCTGTGCCAGTAAAACGGCTTATTATCTGTCTCTGTACTTTAGTATTCGCTTTATGTTTACAATCTTACACAAAAAACGTAAAAGACTATTCCTTAACCAGAGCCTTTTTTAAATAGTCGCATACATGATTTTTGTCTTCTTCACAGATATAAAGTACCTGTGTTTTCCAGCTTTGGTGATCAGTATAAATAGAGGCCTCATCCAAAATCAGACCTAATTTTCCACCTGCTGGTTGTCTGTTGGGACGGTACTGCAATCCTTCTGAATCAGGGAGTAGATAAGAATGAATGAGTTACATTCACTCACTTTCTCACACAAAACATCCACGGATAAGTGTGATTCACATTTCATCATGTGTAAAAATAACCTACTGTCATTGTCTGTTGAAGAGAAAGAAGCTAGTTATGAAGAAGAATGATACTATTTAAAGTACACCATGAAACCTTTTTATGTGTGACATATATCATCCACAGAATTAACATGGTGCAGTCTGATTTGGTATGTCACGCGGAAAAAATGTGGGGAAAGAATTTCCTCCATTTATGCTCTTAAATTCCACATCCTGGTAAACATATGACTTTTGTTAAGTCTGTGGTGCATCAATAATAGAAAGAATTAATCAAAATCAATGAACTTAAAATTTAAATCAGGTTGAATTGATTAGTTTACCATATTAATTCCAGTTCACACGGTTCTCAGCACACAGTTACACAATATTAATGTCACGACAAATAGGAAACCACCTGTCTGTGAGACGTTCACGGGTCTGTCAAGATTATGATGAGCAGAATTTATGTTTGACAAAGGTCAAGCAGGCGTGTAATATTCTAATATGACAATACAACAGAGCAATTCTGTATTTACTGATAACAGCTCAAAGAAAAGGAATACCACGCGCACACTCGCGTGCGCACACACACACACACACACACGCACACACACACGCACGCACACACACACAGGAAACCTGCATGTAACAAAGTGTGGGTCCTCATAACATTGCTCAGATGCCAGCTTGTCAATTTACTCTCACAAAAAAGAGAGGAAGCTGCCCAGGGGAAGTTTGATGAAGAGAAGCAGCAGAGCATGAAGAAATGTAAATACAGTAGGACTAAGTTTTAATTCTCCGCCAGGTTATTTGCTGGTCTAGATTGCTTTGTTTTGGTCAAGAATGTTTAGGATAAAAAACACTCAGTATGCAGACACGATAGGGCACAAAAATGTTTAAGGGTCTATGATGAGGTGTGATTTTTGTCATAATATTATTTTTAGTGTCGGCTGAAGAACAACCGGTCATTTAGAGAAAGATGGACGTCATCCTCTCAGGTAATAGCAGATCAATGTTGTTTAATTCGTGTTTGCTGGACATCCCTTGTCTCTGGCCACGTGAAGATGTTTCCATAAACGCCATCATTATTGTGTTGAGTTTTCTTCAAGCACAGAAACGTGTTTGGCCATGTATTTACCTCCAATTAAGTCCTCACGTGCACCGATGTGTGAGCAAACTGGGCTGTGCAGCTTCCTTCAAACACGTGTGCAGCACGTATGCATCCCTTTATCCATCTGACACACACACACACACACACACGCACGCACGCACGCACACACACACACACACACACACACACACACACAAAATGCCTGGCAATGGCCTGAAAGCACATAAAAGAATGAGTGTTCGCTAAAAATAACTCTGGCATGTATGTGTGTGTGTGTGTGTGTGTGTGTGTGTGTGTGTGTGTGTGTGTGTGTGTGTGTGTGTGTGTGTGTGTGTGTGTGTGTGTGTGTGTGTGTGTGTGTGTGTGTGTGTGTGTGTGTGTCTGTGTGTGTGTGTGTGAGTGAGTGTGTGTGCGTGGGGGGAGGGGTACAAAACACTCTTTTGTATGTAGGGGCCGGGGTGGGGCATTTCTGGCAGAGGAAAGTTGTGAATAAACCTGTAACGATGCAAGATTCAGATAAATTTTAGCGCAGCACTGCTGGCCTGTAAGCAGACAACGAACTGACAGCTGTTTTTATAACACAGTTGATGTAGCTCCCAGTAGCTGGTTGGTAATTTAGAAACTGAATTTAATATAATTTACATCTATCCTTTACATATAGCCCTTAATGTTCTGTATCTGTGCCCATGTGAGGCAGGAAGTGACCTACTGAAGCCCATAACAACCCTTCTATTATTGAAGTTAATTAATCTGTTCCTGTAAATTCCACCTTCACTACAAATGGGAATTAAAAGGAAGCAGGAAGACCAATTTCATTCCGCATTAAAACCTAGAGTTGTAATTTGAAGACCTTTCTTAGGGCTGCCCTCCCACTGACAATGTGAGGTCACGTCTCCTGATTTGAGGTCTTGCTGTCTGGCGCAGACGGGAAATTTTGATTCCTTGTGTTTATATCACAATTCTAGCTAATGCTAGTTGTGCAAAGGAAGCCGACGTATTTCCCTGGAATATAGCAGCCTGCTGTGAATGAGCATCCTGTTCTTACATAGAGGCGGCTGCTTGAACAAAGGTTTGCTCAATCCACGACTCTCCAGCAGCTCCATGGCACAACTTTGCTCTCCTTACTCTGAATAATCCTGTCTGGGGTGAGAACAGGGGTTTCCCTGTTGTTGTGTTCCTGCTGAGATTACTGATTAGATTTCTAGTCTCTCATGACCTTCAGCGCCATAATCCCAGCTCCTGCAACCCAGTATAACCTGTGTTTGCTGTATTTTACAAAAGAGAGCGTCATAATGTGAATGTGTGAAACATGTACTTACTGAAATACTTTCAAGCATAATCACAAACTTCCTTTAAGGACTATTTGAGCATCAGTTGGAGGAAATGGTTGTAGAGGAAGGATGTGGAATAGAGATGCCCCTCTGATAGCCACCATTACGTCAAATACACTCACAGACACGAGGACTCACTATCTTACTGTCGCACTAATGGGAGAACCAAAAGAATCTTTAAATAGACATGAAAGTAATAGACAAATAAAATAAATCAATGATGATAAGCATCTCCGCCACAGTTGTGGCTGTTGCTCATCTCACTAGCTTACTTTATGTGATGTGTTCAGGTTTAAAAAATTCAAAAGCATAACAGGATATTATTTGGGAAGATGGTTTATGTTGGTTCCTTAAATATACAGTAAATGGCTGCACATACAGGAAATTTGTGCTCATGGAGTTTTGTGTCATTGTTTGAATACAATAGCCTGATGCACACAATGTAAATGCACATATTGTCAGTGTTTGCTTCCACAATCAGCAGTACACATCAGGATGGGTGTGTTGTGAGTACATCGAGGACTAATTCGTCTTTTATTACAATTTTTTTTCTCATTCAGCATATTTTCCTACATGAAATTTTCTATGCAGGGATAAAGTCAAGATTCTTGGTTCTAATAATTAAACAAGAGCCAGGACATGTTCAGCTTATCATAGGATTGCACCTTTAGAGTAGTATAGCATTAAGACTAAAAACGTGCAATCGGCTGTTTGTCATTTTTGTCAAAGTCTGTCTGTGCATCACATCGTTTCAACCCCACATGGATCTGCAACGCTTTGTAGGTCAAGGCAGTAGATGTAACTTCAAAATCAATTCTACAAAAGAAGATTATTAATAACATTCATGGAGTCTGCAGTGACAACCAGAACCGCTGACGGGACAATGATAATGTGGAGTTTGATAAAGTTTCCACTATAGGGCCCCAAAATGCATCAAAATAGAGCCCTTATTTTCAAAAGTTGTAAATGCTGTTGTAATGGAAACAAACAAAAGGTTTCTGTTTTGGGTGAAACAATTGTCCTTTAAACAGCTCTCAAAGCTCTCCTTTATTGACTCGACACCCTCACCCTGTGGTTGAGGGGTGTCAACAGAGAATCAGCTGTCATCACTGATGGAAAGCAACAGCTGTTGTCGGCTCCAAGTCAGAAATCCAATCTCAAAATGCATTTACTTCAGGAAGCCCCCACCCGACCCCCCTAAAAACAAAAACATATTGTGTATTGTATTAAACTGGAATCATTTTGGACAGTTTTTAGTTGATATGGTTTCCACAGCTCCTCTGCACTTTCATTAATGAGCAAACCCCTCAAGGGGTCACCGTTTATAGGTTGTGTCACTTAAAAGCTTAAAAGGAGGTGAAGGCCAGCCAACAATGTCGTCACTCTTGTTGGTTGAAGCTCAAATTGGGTCCCACGAAGATAAAAAACTCAGCATATGCCAACAGCTGTGGCAGGTATCTATCTCAGATTCGACTGTGTGTTCCTGCAACACAATGATTTATTATTCAGACACGCACACACAATAGGGCAGCTTCAAACCTTCAGATTAGTGGAGATTGACCCCTTCCCCACCTTAAGGAAAATTCCCTTATTTTTCTCAACCAATCCGAAGCAGTGGGTTTGGTAGAAAGTGTAATGCGAAACTCGGGGGTCTCTTCGAATGTAGGGCACAGTTGGAGGCCGAGGGAAACTGCAGCCAAAGTTTCTCAGGCTCACTCACTCTCACTGGAATCTCTGTTTACTACCACCATCTGCTTCACACACAACCATTCACACACACATTTATTCAGCGAGATACACACACACACACACACACACACACACACACACACACACACACACACACACACACACACACACACACACACACACACACACACACACACACACACACACACACACACACACAGCCCTGAGAACTGATGCCATTAGAGATTTATGCAGGGCATCAATGCTGCTGTGGATTAATCGTTTTGGTTCCTGGTTGCATGTGTGCGTGCGTGTTTGTGTGTGTGTGTGTAGGTGTGTTAACACCAGTGTAACTGGACACTGGACTAACTAGCTACTTGCTGAGGTAAAGCCAGCTGCAGAATCTGCTTCAGGCTACAGACAGGGCTGATGATGAAGTGTCTCCCCTTCTTCATCTCCCCTCAGCTGAGTGCCGGATCCCCCTGTAGCTGCGAGGTCGGCCCCAAAGGGACAAAGAAGAAGAGATCCAAGAACCTGTAAGTACTCAAACCTTTATCCCATTCTTCTGTGGCTGCTTTCAGTTTCAGCTCATGTTGAAAGATCTGTTTCTTCTCACTATGGGTTGGAAAAGAATGTCTCGTTTTATATATATATCACGATGGTGATCATGATGATGTCATTCAGCATTTGGGGGTTCATTGACACTTGTGACAATGTGTTAGTGCTCGTGAACCTGGATTAGACGATCAAGTGTTACACTATAAACTGTTTTCCTGTCATTTTTGGTTTGTTTAATTTAATTTTCATTCAGTGTGACATTAAATGACTGTTGTGCTATTTTTCTGGCTCATGTTCATAGACATTTTAGTCTTTTGGTGACAATGGCTGTTAACACCGATCATTTACTGCTGATTGTCTTCTTGCTTAATCGGGTTGTAAATGATGTGCTGCTGGGGAGCGTGGTGCTATATGTGTGTCACACAGGTTAAGTGTGTGTTGAGAACAAATAGTGACTGTTTGGTTGTGCTGATGTGTGTCAACACCTCAGTGATTCGTAAGCTGTTGGTGGAGCGTCATTCACTCTTTTGTCTATCAAGAAGAAAGCACATCTCTCACCTTATGAATGGTAAAATCGCCCACGCTGGTTATGTTCTGACCTGATTGCTGCTTTGTTTTCAGTCTTCTGTTGTTTAGTAAACCAGCAGATTAAGTGATTAAGATTCCACAAATGTTTTCTACAGTGCAAAACATGCTGCCTTTTTTGAAAGCTGTTGCAAATAACTTCAAACTTGTATGTTTATTTCCACAAACAGACCGTTCATTGATTGGTACAGCTGAGAAATGGGATGTTTCTTGACTTTTAATGTAGTTTTACATCAATAATATGTGATTAACAAATGATAACTTTAGATAATGTAGTTTAATTAATAGGTGTTGCATAATTGTTAAAGAAATTATTATTTATATTGACTGAACACTAATGATGCAAACGACCATAAATCACAATGCTAAAAAATCACACAGCATATTCCTCGTATCCAGACCTTGATGGTATCGTCACCAAAATGTAGGTCCATTACTGGTTGGAATTTCCTGCACATTTGTCTATCAGTTTTTGTATTTTCTTGCAAACCTCCTTGACACAGATAATTAACTAAACATAACCTCAATACATTATCTCTCTGTGGAACTCAGAGGAATACAAATGTAATATGTTTCTCCTATAGATAGAAACCTCTGGGTTCTATATAAACCACCATGAAGTAAATGAAGTTATTTCCCAAGCTGTTGGACATTGATATACAACATGCAGAGGAAGCCGCTGGACGAGCAGATGGCTTTCTCTCCTGTCTGATTGTTAGAGTTCAGTCAGTGTATAGCTATAAGAAATCTTCATCCTGCCCTTATCGGAAGAATCGTCATTGAATTAATGAAACACATCTGAATAGACAATATAGAAGAAGTTGTTCCTATGAGATTACAGATCCCATCACGTCCTTCCTGTCCTTTAGAGCTGTTGGCAAAAAATTTTCTTGTAACAACAGACACCGTTCTGGTCATCCACTTCTCATCATCCTGACTTCCCCTGTTCCAAACCCCTTTATTCTCCCGTCTTATCTTTATCTGTCTTTCCTCACTTCCTCCACTTCTACATTTTTCATTCCTGTCTGGTTTTCTGACTCCGGCACAGCTGTTTTCCTGCAATTATCCTGGCCTGCCCCCCCCCCCTCCAGTATCACCTTTTGTTTGTCATCTCTCCAGGTGTTCTTCTTCCCCAAGCAATGATCCCTGCTCAACTCCCCCCACCCCCAGGCAGCAATAAAGCTGTAAACCTCCAGCCTAGTCCTGGGGGTTAATGGTCGGGACTGAAGGGGACCTTCCCGAGTAATTAAAGATCATTAGATCTCTGTATGGTGAAACAATGCAAACCCAGAAACAGTCAAATATATCAACATTTTTGATCATTTACTACGATTGCAGTCGCTGCTGCAGGAAATACAGACAGATGGAAGAGGCAAAACATTTAACGCCTTTAAAGAGTTTAATGCAAACACCGCAGAAATCCCCATCTGTGGGTTGGAGTGCAGCATGCATGGCTGTGCTTTGCATGCCACGTGTTTTTGGGTATGGGTGTGGATTTTATACTAATTCATTTCAAATACTGCGAAAAAAAAAGTTTCAATAATTTTGTCAACACAATTAGAAAATAGGCTACTTAAAACAAAATTATGCACCATTGGACAGGATGGCAACATGTAAGGGGTCACGCAGCAGTAATGAAGAGGGGTAGCAGCAGGAACAATGGCGCTAGCCAGCATATGAGCTCCCTGAGTGGTCTCTTGTTCGGAACATGCATGTCATGTTACCATAGCAGCTTTGTACTCAGTCACCTCTCTTAGACAACTTAACACACATCCATCAATAAACACTAGTGCTTCTGAATAATATTATGGTATCCTGTTTAAAACACCGCGAAGCCAGATAGAACAGAAGCCATACTAAAATAACCTTTAGACTAAGCTGATCATATTCCGACACATACATGAAGACACCACAAGAAACTAAACCTGAAACTAAACCTGACAGGGGCTGATGATCGGGTCATTATAGGTGTCCAGATACTTTCTCTGTTAAAAATGCTCGTCATCTTAACTTACCAACCCGTAAAACTAAAAAACCTGTCCAGACCTCAGTGGAAGGAATCTGTCCTCTCTAAACAATGAGACGTGATTGGGCGAGCCCTGAGGCCGCCTTCTCCAGACCCCTCAGACTATATAAAGCACCACCATCGCCTCTCAGGGGGTTAGAGGAATGTCATTGTCAAACAAACCCCTGGACTCAGAGCGCTGGCAAGCCTGACATCCGTTTACATGCAGTCAATGCTCTACGATCGAGAACAGAACCTGCACTCAGGCCGTCACCCATGTTCCACACACTGGTTGATTTCTCAGAGAAGTACCTTGAAAGGTAAGCACAAAGCAGCAGATGTGTGTGTCTGTGTGTGTGTGTGTGTGTGTGTGTGTGTGTGTGTGTGTGTGTGTGTGTGTGTGTGTGTGTGTGTGTGTGTGTGGTTATCAGCGCTTTAATGTGTGCTGATCAAGAATTAGAAACATCAAATGGGAGGGTTAGGAAGGCATGGTGGGGGCTGCTTAGCCTCCCACAAGAGTCGTTCCTCTCATGCTGGTACAAATCTATCTGACCTCAGCATGGATCTCATTTGACGGACACAGACAGTGAGGGAGGAGAATTCCCCATGGGGATGAAGAGTTGGAGAAGACTGCTCGACCTTTTTCTTAATATAAGCAACCTGGATTTCCAGAATAGAGTTGATCATGTGGTCTTTGTGGCTGAGAAGGTGAGTTTCTCTAAAATAGAGCTCCTTTTTTGGGCCTTGATTGAGGGAGACTGTGAATGAGATGGTATTATATTTAACCACCGAATTTAGGACAGTTCCCTTTTTCACTGTTCTTCTAGGAATTTTGCAGAGTGACTTTCATTTTGCTAGGATTTGCCTTTCTGTGCTGCTGTGTGCTTCTCGTTGGTTTCTGAATGCACTTCGTGTTTGGATTTTTTCATCTTTGAAAAGTACTGGACAAACACTCACAGTTTGTTCAGACTGAGCCCAAATAGCATCAATTTTACTCCCACTGCTACAGATATACTAACACAACCCTCGACTCAATGATCCTCACACAGACAGCCATATGTTCATGTTGTGTCAAAAATTTAATTCTCAAGCTCACAGTAAATAATAGATGGCATGGGGGGGGGGGTGAACTTTGTTCACCCTGAGCTGCTGTTCTCAGCATTTCAGTTCCTCCCCTGTACTCATTGGGGGGATGAGGGGGGGACTCCAATCACTTCCAACAAATAAAAACAGTGAAATAAAGAGGTATTGTGTCTTAACATATGAATTCATTGTGATCTGCAATACGTCTGCTGCGCTCCCCCATGCGCTCCTTTCCCTGGGAGCACGGCCTACTTGTTAGAACACCAGGAATAGCCAAAGGGGTGCTATTATTGCAGCTAATGTAAGTCAAGCAAAGAGGGAATAAGGAGTACAGGAACCTAAAGATAACAGTGCAGCTAAAGACTCTCACTCTTTCACTCAAGCATGTAAAGCACTCACATGGACATGTTGTATTTAATGTGGTTGGGAGCCAGTGGAGCGTTCCTTTATAGGTGGCAGCGTGCTACATCAAAGATCATCCTAATTTGATAATCCCCTACAGAGCATGTGTCAGTGTTTTAGTAGATTAAGTTAAGTGTAGAGCTATGTAATAAATCCAATGGAGTGTGGTGATGTGTGCTAGCTGTGCTAGGGAGCTATTAGTAGGCTCAGCTGGAGCAATGCAATAAATTATCAGCTTTAAATACAGAAGTGCTCAAAGCCAGAGCCTGTGAGATATTCCATTAGCACATAGAAAGCCAAAATGCAGAGTAGTGGGTAAATAACCTTTCAAGTATCATTCTGTGGTGGCTTTACTTTAAATGTGAGAATTGGAGGTTTTTTGTGTTTCTCTTATCTGCGTTGCCAGGCTTTAGAACAGAGTGCTTCATATGTATGGCTTCATGTTTAACTCACTTTTTACTCATCTTTCAATACTTAGTCAGGGTTATACTCAACATGCGAGTGTTTTTATACTTGTTTAGACAGGAATTTATTGTTGTAAGTCACTGGAATTGTAATAAAGATCGAAAACTCAATGTCTGCAGCAGAATTTATGAAGTACAAATACTTTTTCATTGTAGTCTTATATTCAGGCATCAATCTTGCATTTATTTTCCTGAAAAATTCTTCAGCTTTGCTCCATAAACACTGACACAATCTGTACTTTCTGTTCCTTATGTTTTTAAAGCTTGCCTTACGCCTTTGTGGATTATATTAAATTTGCATAATTAGTTTTGAATGGATAATAACAAATCTTAAAAATTATTTTTTGTTGAAAGACCAAAGACGACAACAGATGTACATCTGATTCACTCTTTGCCTGTAAAACGCAGTAACAGAAGCTGAAATAAAGATCCTTATAGTGTACCTTAGATTAATGATAAATTAATATGACATGAGTTTGTATTAGAGATAAAATGTTAGTTGAACCTTCAAGAGCCTGCAGCTTTTCATATGAGCAAAGCAGTTGAATGAATACCTCAATTTCGGCTTTTTTTAAAATAATTCTTTTTATTTCCTCTTTTTGTCAAGTATAAATATAAATGAACTTCTGTCATCTCTGGTCTGAAGGATGCTGATTTGTCTGCAGTCCCTTCCCTGCACGACCGATATTGAATGGATGAACGCATCTGTATCTTTCCTGGAGGTAGTTGTTGAGCTAATAATTTCACAGTGAGAATATTCCTTTGACATTTGAGTTGTGACGCGGGAAGAAATTCTTTCCCTCAGTTATGCTGCAGACATCTCACACATTCTGCAGTCACACATACCTCACACTCATGCTACCTCCATCGGGCAATGACAAGTGACTCGACTGAGGCAGCGACAAGAAATGTAAGCCGGCTTGTTTATTTCTATGAGTAGTGTCTTTACCACATTTGAGTTTATGAAAAGTAAAAACCACTGGATGATGCCACCTTTTAAAAAAAAAAAAAAATCAGCCAGGCAAGCTATCTGAAATATTTTTTTGCAGTACCCCCTGACACCCACTTGGTGGCAGCATGCATTGTCCTTAAAGTGACTGTTTTTATGATATCATTGTCACCTCAATAGCGACAGGCTAGGCTTGAATGAAGCCCAGACGAGATTTATGAAGTTGTCTTTTGTCAAGCCAAAAAATACACAATACATGTCTTTTTTTCCAACCTTATTAACTGTCTCCTCTTTATTACATGAACGGGTAAGGTTGCGGCAGTGTTAGCTAACACATGCACATTGCTTTGAGCGCAACTTGAAAGTAGAGCGAAGTAATGAATCCTGCAGAGATGTTACGAGTTTGTTTAATGCCAAGGGAGTTTTTATTTGGGTAATGTTCTCCAGTCTCTGAGCTGTTTTATGGTGCATTATAGGACTATAGTGTTTTCATGAATCAGAGGCCTGACTTTTGTTCGTCTGTGCAGCATCTGGTTTCAGCCTACAGTACGTCATACAGGGCACATATTCTATTTCAATAAATGCATGAGTCACCTCTCCATCATTGATGCTGTGAACATTTAGGTATTAAGTGAATTTTCCGCTTCCTGTATGAGTATTTCAGTCTTTGTGCTTCATCTATTTTTTCAATTTCTTCTATTCTACCTCATCTGAATGAAAAGAAAGCATTTCACATAACTTTATCTACATTCTACCCTGGCCCATGATTATTTTTTTTCCCCGTGTTTTGGTCATTCTAACGTTCCTAAACCTCACCGTCACTTTTGAAAAAGAAAAGCCTCTTGTGGTTCTCTGAATCGTGGAAAGTAATGTGCAGCAGCTGAACCCACCAGAAACCAAACACACCCGAATCAATACACCCACAAAGTCGCACTCATCCTGATCTTAAAGGAGCCATTCATTTGTGGCTTCCTGCAGCCTCATTCTGTCTGCCTTTGCCCTCCTGCAACATTTGGAAAAAACTCACATCAGACAGCTGAGTGTGTTCTCTGTTCTGGTGCTGTGGAAGGGCTGTGCATTTACACTAACATGAATTAGCCCAACCCATCTTCACACACGCACGCACACACGCACGCACGCACGCACACACACACACACACACACACACACACACACCTGTGACTGGCATGAAAGCACCAATGAAGTGACTTGGCACAGGTGCTGGGCATGGGGGGGTCTTTGAAATATTATGTGGGTGTTCTTTCGTCCCTATTTGAGTGTATTTCCGTTTAGTGGCTGCCCTACTCTGCAGTTGTGCACTAGTGTGTCCCCCCCTCCCATGTGCATACTTGACTAAATGTCTATTACTTGAAGCCCTGTTTGTTAATTTGGGATGTACGTGCCCCCCTGGGACGCTATGGGTTGGCAGTGGGAAAGCTTGCGGTGATTAGGGCCTGCGAGCGCATACTTCCGCTCTGCGTTATTAGCGGGCCACCCAATCCACAGTGGAAATCAAAAGCAGGGGCTCAGGAAATGGGTGTTGAGTGAGGTCACATCCCATTGAGGCAGCACGTGCTTCAGGTCGGGAAAAGCCAGGACACATACCTGGGGATTATGGGAATACGCAGAATTCGGATGCAGACTGTGGGGAATGAGGGTCGGTGTCTCACCCCGTGTGACGTCAGAGATGTGCAGCAGGGGTTCTTAGTGAATGTGAATTTGTCCAAGAACGATTAGACGTTAAAAGTTGCTGGTGAGGAGGATGTTGGATGTTGGCATCAGAGGGGCGCGGGGGTCACTGTCCCATGTCGCTCTCGGCCTGGGCCGACTCACTCTCGACGAACCCCTCCAGGTGCATGGCAGGATGGCAGGATGAAACAGACGAGTGAGATTGAGTTTTTCTTCTCTCTCGTTGTCACATTGGCTCAGTCCCTGCTGAGGAACCTGCCAGGGACGCATCTTTTACAAAGTCTGTCATGAGACGTTAGACCGATCGAAGCAATCCCGACGCAAAGCCAGGAAACAAAGCTTGACATCCGCACTTTGGAAGAATTCTTTTCCACCAAATCTACACTTGCCTGAAGATTAAAATGTACATATAATACCTCTTATTTCCATCTTTTCTGGTGTTTGTCTTTTTGATTTCTTGTGGATTGGATTTACAGTGATGAAGAACTTATCTGGTGATTCCCATAGCTTGGATTGTTTTGTTTGTGGACTTTGGACTTTCTTGCCTCATCTCTTATTGGTTTATTTTTGTCATTTTTTCATATTCCATTTTCTACCGCTTGTCCTTTCTCAGATTTTTTCATCATTTTCCTCCTTTATTCACACATCTTTCTGTCCCTTTCTTCCACTCAGGGCCAAAGACATGAAGAACCGACTAGCATTCTTGCGGAGGAGGAATGAATCCCCAGGAAGCAACACAGCCGGCAAGTTGGACAAAACTATGAAGTCAGTCAAGTAAGTGGCAACTTCCCCACAGCATGTGCACGGGGGTGTGTGTGAGGCTGCTTTCTGGGTGATGACCTGGCCTTGGCAAATAGACATGATGGCAGCAACATGGAATGAATGTGTGGCTGGAATGACACGAAAGAGAGAATGTTTGTGGAACAATTGCATGTCAGTAGAAAGGGTAATTGAATAGTCGATCGTCAATACAATCAATTATTTCGCTGCAATTTCACCTCTGTTGTAAAATCAAACATGGTTCGGTGATTTTCATCACAAAAATGCAATATGTAAGACATAACTGTAAAAATATTCCATTAAAGAGCAAATTTTAAGGGCAGATCCCCTCTCAGCGATTTAGTAGATGTCATTTAGATGTCATTTAGAATAATAATATCCCTACAGAGATCAATACAGTTAATAACATAAAATTAAAATTACATTTAAAAAATTGTGAAAACATAAACAATTAATTAAAGGCAAAGAAAATATTCAAATTAAAATGTGTTCAGTAAAATGTGTTCACTCTCATCTTAAAGTTTTACTCATATTGACTTAAATGCACCCTGAATTGCGTAGGAAGCTCTTTCTTACGGTGTCAAAAACAAGCCTCTCATGTAGATCCCAGTGTGTGTGAGATGGGCCCCATGAAGGGAATGCATTATAGTGGAGAACTGAAAGCAGGAGGAGGCAGCAGGGGGCAGCCAGACCTGAGGGGGGAGGTTTCTGAACCAGATGACACATCCCAATTGGTCGGCAGTAGCCCCACCCCCACATTCTCCCCTCCCTCCTGCTTTTCAAGTTGCATTCACAGGGAATATAAAACCCTTCCCGCATCAGGGTGAAGCTGACACTCACTGCTGTAGGCATCCATGCGTCTGGATGAGTGTGAGGGATGAACCAGTAGACACACAGCGGGGAGAGGATTTACACACGTCCACGTTTCCACTCATCTATCCATAGCCAAAGCTCTGCGGATGGGTTACACAATGAGAAACCTGGCTGAGATGGGCTTGTTAAAGAACCGCTCTGCTTTCATCTGCAGGCCCACCCCAGAAGAAGCACTCAAATGGGGGGACTCACTGGACAAGCTGCTGGCGCACAAATGTAAGTTACAGTTTATTTGTTTTCTTTTTGTCTCTAATTTGCTGAAAATACACAAAATTCTTTCTTTTGTTCTTTATTTCTTTATTTTTTTTTTTACAGTGTTATTTGTTGCAATGGGGGTGAATGAAGGACTTAAAAAATATGTATGTGCTCATGTACGGATTACATATAGGTACATTGCTGCAGTGCCTTAATCCCCACAGACTGTGCATTTCATAGAGAGAGACACAACCTCCTGGTGTGTTGCTATTTTGGTTTTCTGCAATTCCACCGTCTGCTCCCGATCTTGTTTTTTTTTTTGTAAGAGCAGTAAGCTGATGCAAAGCCAGCACTACATCTGGTCTTCATTGGGCTCTGAATTTTCCCTCTTCTATCTCTTACCTCACTTCTGCTAAGCGGAATGAAGTAAGAGATGACTGCCAGCTTTGGCCCTGCTTATCAGCGTGGGTGATTCATGGGAACGGAAAGGTGCAGACGGGAGAAGTGGGCGGACGTGGCTTCCTGCCATTCTTTCTTCCGGATTCCGTCTTCCTCAAATCACAAACTTGGACGGAAACTTAAATAGCATGAAGCACCAGAATTAGTCATTTTGTCTCTTGCAGTGGAACAGCGGTTTCTTTGTTCATTCACAGGGGAGTTCATAGGGGATGCATGGATGCCATGCTGAACATTGAGGACAGATTTGGTCAGATTGATGTCACTGGAATGACTTGAAAAATGACCTGCTGTGTTGGGAGTGTTATTTTTTTTGTCTCACTTTATTCCAACCGCATGACTCCACAGAAAGGCCAGAAAAGCTATTTTAGGCGCTGAAACTCTAAGGAGCACTTCATCTCTGCGGTTGCCATGGTGCTCAAGTTAACACTCTCCTTGTTTATTCTCTTCTCTCCTCCTTCCCTCCTTCTCCCTCAGATGGCCTGGCAGCATTCAGAGCTTTTCTGCGCACTGAGTTCAGCGAGGAAAATCTGGAATTCTGGCTAGCTTGTGAGGAATACAAGAAGATCAAATCTCAGTCCAAGATGGCCTCAAAAGCCAAGAAAATCTTTGCAGAATACATCGCCATCCAGTCTTGTAAAGAGGTGAGTGAAAATAATGGCGCAGAATGATTTATTGATTCCCTTAAAGAAGGGTGGAACCTTCCAACACACTCACTTGTTTCATTTTCCCCTGCAGGTGAACTTGGATTCTTACACCAGAGATCACACGAAGGACAACTTGCAGAATGTGACGCGTTCCTGCTTTGATCTAGCGCAGAGGCGGATATACGGGCTGATGGAGAAGGACTCATATCCCAGATTTCTGCGTTCTGAACTCTACTCGGACTTAATCAACCAAAAAAAGCCCAGCTCCGCCCCAGCTCCATCCTCATCATAAGAGACCCGCAAAAGACATGACGACAATAGAAAGACGATGATGATGAGAGAAAAAAGGGGGGCAGTTTGTCTGTTCATTTGCCTTGTGTGTGTGTGTATGTGTGTGCGTGTGCGTGTGTGTGTGTGTCATCCTGTCTACTACGATTTATTTTATTGGTTGTTATTGTGATGGTATGAGAGGACACGGAGAAGCAATGGCACTGCTAAGGAATGTAGTTGATCTGTTTGTCAAGGTAGATGGATGAATGAATGGACTAATGAATGGATTTCGCTAAGAATTCACAAGTCCGCAAGCGAGGGCTGGCACAGGCGCCGGACTTTGGTCTGATCACTGTCTCATTGTTTTTTTATGGTGTCAGTCGTATGAACTTGTTTTGTCCAGTTGTACTGGAGAAAAGGAGGAGTTTCTGAGAAAAACCCCCGCAGACACGAAGACAGTCTGGTACTGTTTTGTCACTATTTTTCTTTTTAAACTTCCTTTCAAATTCCCTCCTTTCCTCCACCTCATCCTCATGAGTCCACCACAAAGATGTTGGTACGGCACGTTTTTCTGTTTTTTTTCCTTTGGTGTTTTCTTTTAATCAGGATCTAAATGTTATGATAGAAGGGTGGAAAAAATTAGAGATTGCACTGTTTTATCTACTGCATCTCTGATAAACATCTACACCCCTCTTGGAGCTTCTACAAACAGCTTTCACCTCAATTCATCCTTCGTTCATCCCAAGATTGTGGAACAAATACTGTAAACGTTCAGCAGGGACAAAGATGGAGTCGCCAATGTGAGCGAAGAAAGGAAATGTATGAACGACCGACGGACTGTAGCTGTGACGAAATGCAGATATCTTTAAAAGTCTGTCTCCAAAGACTGTTTACAACAAGGGAGGACAACTCATCAAGAAAGAGACAAACATATTCCCAAACATCTCCTATAACCTTGTAGCTCATTCCGGACTAGCAGAGGAAGCATTCTCAGGACATTGCAGCGACAGATTCCCACTTGTTATGTCTTCTCAGCTCTTTCTGTTTTTCTACACACTCACTGTTTTTATATGCTTTAGAATTCCAACCTGCACTCCCTAGTTCTTTTGAGCAATACACAAGCGGTTGCTCTTTTTCCTAGGCAGAGGAAAGAAATGCTTCATGTTGTACAAAATATTGCCTATTTATTTAGATGAACTCGACGGACGCCTCCTCTGCAGGACTCAGCTAAAAGCTCCGGCTTTCCTCTCAACCACCAAACAGGTCCAATGCTGTCCTGAAGTTTAAGTGCAATATTTTTTTATTTTGTATTTTATTTTATTATCATGTTTGATTTGTTCATTTATTTGGATCATTTTGGGGGAGGGGAGACAAATGGCTTGAGCTCCGTATTAACTTTATTTGTTAAGAGACAAAAACAAACTTAGAGCGTTAGGGTTCACTTACAATGCAAACTTTCAAGAAACATAAGTAGCGTAATGAATTTCAAGCGAGTGATTTAACTGTGTATTATTAACCCTGGCAGCAGGCAGCCGGGGGGTGCGTGTTGTGGGGTGGGGGCAGGGGGTTGTAAATATAATTCTTTAAGAAAACTATGGGATAACACAATAAAAAATTTAAAAAAAACAACAGAAAACCAGAAGGTCGTTGCTGAACCCGGTTGTATCTATGTAAATATAAGAGACTCAGACTATAAGATGACATGCATTGTTACAATCTGCTCGTTCCCTGGTTATACTTTGCCTGTATAAGGAGTTTTCTGAAATGCATTTTTATTAATTTTACTGTTTACAATTCAAAATGCATCTCCTATGACAGCAAGAAAACACAGTAGAGTACATGGTGTCAATGCTAATTATAAATAAACCAACCAACTGATGACGAGAAGTGTGTGGTCTGGATTTTTCTTTCTTCAGTGATCCATCTGCTCCAATGTTCTGTGATCGTTTGCTTTCTTATTGATACCAGTCTGTGTGATAGATCTGAAAACGCAATTTTACCATGATGTGATTCTGTACCGATTTAAAAAAAAGTTAGTTCTATCTATCCATCTATCTGATTCTCAACTGTACAATAATAATACTTGGAACCTTCATGCATGAAAGAAATTGATCCTGAAAATACATAAATGAATAACAATAATCAAAACATCAGACAGTTATAACATAAATGAACCTTTATGCATTTAATTTGCTCTTGTTATGTCTCAAATAAAGTGGTTAAGATAAAATGGCTAAACTGAAAGTCCCAACACTCAGTCATGAAAGTGTTTGTGTAAGCCCGGATCCTGCTGAGGACAATGTTATTATCAAAAGCAAAACTATAAAAGGAAATCTATGTTGATCTTTCATTTATATAACATTGTGGAGATTTTCCTGCTGGTGCTGAGTGCTTGTTCATGACGTCACAGTAAAGCAAGAAAGTAGTTTGGACCAACTCATTAGATAACTCTTGTTCTGATTAGTCTTTATTATGAACTCACAGAGTTGCACAAAAACGAATAAAACTGTCTCTTCAGAGGACTGTCAACAATCTTAAATTGTTGTGAATGGCGTGGAATGACACGGAAGTGATGATAATGATGATAATGATGATGATGATGATGATGATGATGATGCACAGACTTGTCCTGATCCCAGCTGTCTCCTGAAAACAAGAGCGAGTCATTCAGATCTTAGTGCTGGCATGTTGTTGGGGTGGGATAACTGTGGTATGTGTTTGTGTGTGTGTGTGTGTGTGTGTGTGTGTGTGTGTGTGTGTGTGTGTTTTATGTTTTCAGGGAGGATCAATGTGAAGTGCTGTTTGTAACAGTAGCAACAGGACTTAATCTTCTTAACCAGCTGCCATCTGTTTTGACAGACATAGCTTCTTCTTTTTTAACCAAAAGGAATTGTCATTGACCTCTCTATCACGTGTCTCAACCTGTTTCCTCCGACTAGCTCATTGTCTTCAGAACCTGCCTTTTCTTTTTTAAAACACTCATCTTTTATGCCGTGCTGCTCTTGAGCTAAATTCATTTACCAAATCCCTTTGTTCACGTTTCCTTCCTTTGTGTTCATCTGTGTAAACCATATCACAGAGGACTGTCATTGTGTTCAAATTCAGCCTTCACAGGAGCCTAAAACACACCAGCTAGCATTTCCTGCTCACATCTCTCGTGTCCTGCTATACCAAATATGGCAGTAAGTGTTTCCTCAGCTGTGAAGGTTCTTATCCGCCCTTCTTGTCAAGTGAAAATGTGTGAACAGGGAGGAGGAGTGTTATGATTTTTATTCTCTGTCGTTTTTACTCCTTTTCTTCACTGCTTTGTCAGGTAAATAGAACTCACAGCACACAAATAAATGAGGAAACATTAATAATAAATGTTTTATTTCATGTTATATTTATATTTGTTTCTGGCATAAAATATCAAAAACAACAGTGTGTGTCTATAACTTTATAAATTTACATATATGAGTCAAGTCATTTTTATTACTGTAGCATCAAGCCACCGTAAAAGTTATTTTCAAGCCCTTTTCAACAAGAACACCTTCAGATCGTACCCGACATTTTATCCTTGAACAAATACTTGATGTCAAAAAACTGGTTATAATTCTTCAGATTTAGTTGACATCTATTGGCTTTCGTTCTAGGACTGGTATAAATGATGCTTTCCATTTGTTTGAAAAAAGGGCAAAGAGGAGAGTTAAATTAAAGGATGCTGAGTCGGCCACATACTGCGTTGGGAACGTGAAAACATTCCCCGGATTGTGGGTCACTTGTCAAGGTGAAGACCAAAGTTAGTCAAACTTTAATCTGTTCAGTCAAACTCAGTAAATCTCTTGGATGAGAGGTGAAATGAAAAAGAAGTTGATTTTTTAAAATTTTTATTAAACCTCTGACATTTGCAAAACCTGTCTTCTGAACAACACCGCATCAGAAAAATGTTGGTCGTACTGTTGAAATGACCAAACTGTGAGTCTCCTGCTGAGCATGCAGATATACAACTGTTTAAATTTAAATATGAAACCATCTGAACAACTGGCATTAGAAAATTTTACCGGAAGTTTTGGTCTCACATTCATGCTCTATTTCTATTTAGTTGTGTTCAAAGATTTAAAAAATGCTTAGTTTTTGCTAAACTAAGCTAATCACACACTTGTTTTAGGTTCATGTTTAATTTTAAAAAAAATTGCTAGTAAGAAAAGAAGCATACTGACCAAATTTTTTAAAGAGCTGATACCTACATTTTGATAATGAACAAACATACTGATATTTAACATCATTTCAGAGCCACATAAAACGTTAATATCATTCCCACGTCATCTCTGGATTGGAATGCAGAGATGATTTGTTTGGCCTTGTGATTCGTGCTTCGAAGGAGAAACATAAGAATTGTGAGACTTGTTCAAAGCCCTAGTCAAATAACCACATGAAGCAAATATGTGAATACTTTCTTTATTCCTCTATCAGATAAATATCTATTTCAAATGTAAGCTGTTTAATTGTGTATATGTGTGTCTGTTTTTAGCACCATGAACTCACAGGACCCACACGTGTCAGACGTGTTGAACTCAGTGACACCTCCCCTCTGGTCCAGGGGTTACAGACCTGGATTAATCGTTAATTCTCAGATCATACAGTCCTTCAAAGATTGGCAGGTTTACTAGAGAACCGTCACGACTGCTCATTTTCTGCTGACTTAGCAGTCACGTTAGGTGTTTGTTGTTCCTCTGACTCGACCGCATGCGAATCCATACTGTTTTTAATATAGGAAAATAATTCTAGTAATAATTCTGTCAGAGTTCAACTTCGATTCCATTCTCTGACTCTGGTGATGTCATTATGACTTTCAGGATAGGCAATGTCTCTTTCCTGCAGCCTTACCATCTGTTAATTCTAGGTTTATAAAACTAAAATAGCCTTGATTGTGCTGAGCTGGTCTTTAATGTGGAATACTATAAGTGTGTCATGCCACTGGCCTCATAGACAGTCGTGGCACCCATCCGGGTTTCCATCCTTAGCATTTGGCTTATCAGCTTTAGAGGAAATTGTCATGAAAACAAAGGAAAAATGAAGGGACAGTATTAGGGAGCCATATGTATGGTGTTGGTACTGATAAATTAGCTTCATGTTGCATCTCATCGGAAAACGAGATCTATCTGCGTCAACGTCACTGCAAGTGTACCACTGACCATTTATTCAAATGATCTGCCGTTGATAATAGAACTCATGAAGCTCCCATGTTTAACTACATATGAAAGAATGAGTGAACACATAAATAGGGCAATTTTTAAAGTTATTTACGGACATATTTTAGTAATCACTGTCATCTAAGTCTGGGGCAATCTTACAAATGGTGTCAATCTTTATGGATTTCTGTCACGCCTAAGGACAGTTATTCTTTGCTGACTTCAGGTTTTTCACAAAACTACAATTTTCTGTTGTCTGGTTAATAATTTTTCAAATTGACATGATGCCAGTGGACTTTAACTCCAAACTGGGCCAGCAAAACCTCACTTTCTCTAAACCTTTGGGCCTCCTTCTTCAAAGTCAGTACATGCTTTTAACAATAACACTTGTCTCAACAATAAAACTGGAAAAAATAACAGTCAACTTGCTATATAACCAGTTTGATGGATTTGTTCAATATGCAGAATGTTGGAAGGGAAGGTTTGCTGGATATTTTTGGTCTTACAGGGATTATGTGAGGGAAAACCTCTTCCTTGGCAGGGAACGATTTCACAATGACAGGAAATCTCTGGCAATAATATGGGGCATATCATCTTCTATAAGTGTGATGACAAATGAGCTTTGAAGGTGTGTCTTGGCAAATTTGGACAAAACTAGATCAGCTGCTTCCTTGACGTTCAGCCTCAGTTCTGTTTATAAGGAAAGGACGAGAGAGTGGGATCTGTCTTCCTATCTGAACTCTTTTCAAAACTGGTGTTTTTTTGAAAAAAATGTGTGGAAGTGCTTGTGTTTATCTAAACTATTCTGAAGTGGTAGCTGTTGTAATTACGTTAGGCACGATGCAATCTTAGGGTCCAGGATTGACGTACGGCTCCTTCTGCTATCAAACTGTTTCTATGCTTGTGTATAACTGTTGGTTTTGTTCAACTCCTCAGATAATATCACAGAACCATCAATTACATTACATAACAGTTGTTTTTTTTAGTTCTGGGACCAGACCAACACTTTAAACCAATGTGTTGTCGCATTGTCCCCTCTCACATTACTCCTGCTCTTTCTGAAGCTCAAGGATACAGTTTTATTTTCAGGAGAAGTTTTGGTAATGCAGATGGCTCTTGCATGATTAGACAGCATTACATTGACACCATGCAACATGCAAGTTAAATCAAAGGTTAGCTGCAGTATGAAACCTCTGCAAGGCCAACTTCAATAGCAGCTGGAAAGCATTCACATCAGTTAAGAGGCTCTTCTGTCTGCACATCATCAGAATTATTATTTCATGCCATTAAGCCTTATTAAAACAAGTTTTTTACCTTTTCGTCGATCTGCTTTGACTCAAACTCCACTTCAACAGACAGAAGATCTGGGGGTTTTTTTGCTTCATTTTAAAAAATGAATGGGTAACTACAGCCACATTAAGCTCCAATAATACACTTCACTATTAGGATTGCCATCAACCAAAAAAAACCATTGACCTCAACAGATTACTGGTCAATAAAATTCTCAGCAATTGGTTGAGTTGTTGTCCAAACCTGTATCTATATTAGTATAAAGACAACATAGGGTGATGGCTGTAGACAGCAGATGTATAAACAGTTCATAAGTATACGTATGTAGAGGGAGTTTATCCATGCAGGGGCGTTAACCAACAGTTCCTTCCTTAGCTTTACCAAAAATACTGTTGATTTAGACCATCAATGGAATGTATTTGTGTTGCCATCTAAGCTAAATTGTCACGATGTGCAATGCAATTCTGTAAACTCAATTTATCACAGGAACTTTTCCTTTTCTAGGTGCCAGACAGAATTACACTTCACTTTCCTTCCCTCTGTGACACCTTCATCCTCATTTTTGGTCTATTACATACTTTAATTCACAACAACTCTGTGGTGATCTGGCATTAGTGAACGTGTGTGAGGATGTGAAACAACACAATGTATTCTAATTGTAATCTAATATTTTGAGTCCACACATCTACTACAGAAGCATGTGTAGTATTTTTGTGGTCCTAGCATCATTAAATATTGTATTTAATTTGAATTAGACAGAAACATTTTTAGTCCCCTTTTGTTTGCCATCAGATTCAGTATTGATGAAAGCATGACAATCTGTGACAAGATGACACTCACACGTCTGTTCATATGACTATGAGCTACAGACTCATCATAAAAACACAAATCCCTGACATTAAACCTCCTGCCAGTAACAATCACAACACTGTCGGCGAGTCAGGCTCATAAATCAGCTCCTGGGCTGTTGATAACAGACTAACGTTTGTGCAGCAGGTCTGAGGTGACACTGACGTTTCACAGCTCTGACTCTGCAATCACAGGACATGGAAAAAAGATTTAATGCTTTCAAAACTCAAGAGAAGACAGGAATCTTTATGCTCCATAAATATATCTCTTCATCACTGGATACAGAGTAGATCTGGCGCTCTTGAGGCCGTGGATAAAGAGAAACACTCAGGATGGGAGATGAGACATGTGAGACAAATGACCTTATTTGGTTAAGGACCATCCCGCTGTGATGTGAGAGAACATCAACATCAGTCACCTCTGCTCCCATTTGCTGAACCACCTGATCTACTTTGGTTTACTATCGTACGCCCTGTCGCTGGGGCACGTTGTGACCTTCGCAGTTAGGGTCAAACTACTCAGTTATCCTGCGCTGCCATGTGGCTCCAGATTATTTAAAATCATAACTGGAAACATGCTGAGATGCTGGACCAAGGGAGGGGAATCTAGAATCGGAACAGTCTAAAATTTCCAGATGGCCATGGAAAGGCCCTTTTATTTACCAGTGTCCCACACACAAAATTACTAAGGAGTCACTTTGAAATCTAGGAACTGGGAAGCCGCTTGTCACATCATCAGTAGACAAGCTAATAAAATTATCACAGACACTCATACATTGGTAGACATCACAACAGTCAGGTCACTCCCCTCTAAAGCAAGATGGTAGATTATTTCTCTTCTGCTTGAAACGGGTTTAGATGTCAGTTTAGATGGCTTGTTCAGGCGTCCCTTGAGAAAAAGGAAGTATTATAGTTTTATATAAGCCTGTTGCAGCTACCATCACCAAATAGTGACAAACCTGATCTAAATCTGAATCTAGTGACTAGATGACCATTACTACCTTTCATCCCCTAAAGAAACCAGACACACTGCTCCATATTGGGGGAGTGGGGATTGGGATAAGACACAGTAAAAGTTTTAAGAGGGAGGAACAGATTCTGTGTCCTTGTGGAGGAAAGAGGGTCAGCGCTCTGTTCTTAAAAGGAATTCAAACTGTTGATTCAAGCCCAGTAAACTCAAATCTGCTGATTATCAGCTGACTCTCCCCGAAAAGATGCTTTAATGTGTGAGAAGACTTTTTGAATGCTTTAAACACTCAACAAATTTCCTTTAAATCTCATTGACTTTATCTCTTGTATTGGTGATAGAGATGTTTATACTGTAGATCAATCTCTCTATCTGTTAAATGATGAGTCACTCTTTCTGTCAGTGGTTTGAGTAAACAGTGTCTTTTAACAGAAAACCGCCATGAGTCAGAACTTAGGCAGTGGGGTTGCTAAAGATACAAAATCACTGAGGTGAGCTGGGGATCATGGAAATAATTCACCGTAGGGTTCGATTACATAAACGGCCCGTTACACATGGTCATTCGATCTTTATGTCGGGCATATTCTAGCAAAAACATATATTTTAATAACAGTGGACATTCTTATGCTGCGCTGTTTGCTTTTCTTCCACCAGCCTTTTATTTTTGCCCATTAAGAGAAAGTTTTTCTTATCCAGCCTTCAATCATAACCTTTATCTGCATCCCTTTCCCATTAAAAATAAAAATACACCAACCTCCCCATAACATAAGCTGTTATCAAGTTCCCACACCAACCGGAGCCATAAAGAAAATGTAAAGTCTGTCTTTAAGTCAGAAACATTTTCTCACTCTGACGATAAAAGAGTAATTTCCTTGCTTCACAGCGCATGACTGAAACACAAAATTTGTTAGAAAAAAGGTAAGAAAAAGTGACATCGTGACATCCAAAACCCAGCGTGAGCTATTTTTATCTCTGTGATTTATTATTCAGAGACAGTGCACAGGAGATGGAAAGCATTAGTGATCTAAAAATCAATGTAGCTGAACACACACAAACATCATATCAACATCAAAAAAGCATTTGCTGGCACACACATGGACGCCTACACACACACACACACACACACACACACACACACACACACACATACACATACACAAACACACACACACACACACACGCGCTCTCGTTATATACAGCACAGACAAAGCCTGCATGTGCTAATCAATACGTGGTTTTCACCTGGATTAGGTGTACCAAGCAGCATCTGCCGGTGTCGGCCACAGCCGAATGATTTAACCATTGTATTTTCCACTTCTCAGTCACACACATTTGATTATGTAAGAGTTTAACACCACCCGGATCGTCTGTCAGCCAGTCTCACTCCTCGTGTCTCGACGTGATGTACATTTCAAATGGTTTTTTTTATCTGTTTAGAAAAAAGTATAGGAAAATATCACCACAAAAACTATATTTTAAAAAATCTTTGTAATGTTATGTTAAAATTTCTGATAATTTTAGATTTCACAACATCATGATGAGTGTATGTGGTGTGATTTGACTATGACAGACTCCTTCAAGAGTTGCAGCCTCAAGGAACCTTTGTTCCTTTGTGCAAATAGACAAAAATATCATTTAAAAAATAGCAAATCCTTTGGGCTTGGCAGATACAGACACAAACAGAAATGCATGTGAGATGCATTTGATGTGGCACTCACCCACAAACTCAAAAACCTCCTTTGTAGTGAGGAAAATATTTGGCCTGCAGGCATAGTTCTGAACATGGATTTAGGACATTTACCATTTCTAGGAATTTGGTGAATGATGGCATTGGATGAGCTAAAGGGGTTTTCAGCTGTTTTAAGCTTGGTGGTGAATGGTGGTGAGCTTGGTGCATCAGCCAAACATATACAGTACAAGTTGTATGTGTAAGAAGAAAATTCACTCTGAAGTCTTGTTTTATATACTGTATGTGCACACATGCAATATCCATTTTCAACAACAGCAGCAAAAAGAGAGTTTTTAAGCTTGATAATTTCTTTCAGTGTTTAATGTGTCTTCTTCTTCTCCTTTCGGCTTCTCCCTTCAGGGGTCGCCACAGCGAATCAATTGCCTCCATCTAACCCTATCTTCTGCATCCTCTTCTCTCACACCAACTACCTTCATGTCCTCTTTCATTACATCCATAAACCTCCTCTTTGGTCTTCTTCTAGGCCTCCTGCCTGGCAGCTCAAAGCTCAGCATCCTTCTACCAATTTATTCACTATCTCTCCTCTGGACATGTCCAAACCATCTCAGTCTGGCCTCTCTGACTTTATCTCCAAGACCTCTAACATGTGCTGTCCCTCTGATGTACTCATTCCTGATCCTATCCATCCTGGTCACTCCCAAAGAGAACCTCAGCATCTTCATCTCTGCTACCTCCAGCTCTGTCTCCTGTCTTTTCCTCACTGACAGTGTCTCTAGACCAAACAACATCGCTGGTCTCACCACAGTTTTGTACACCTTTTCAGTGATTAATGTGTGACCCTTAAAAATAAATAAATACGTTAATTAACTAGTTTAAAGAAGAACTATTTCTTATTTGGTCTTTAATATATATTAATGGAAATGACAATCAGGTTTTGTTTACATATCAAAAAATAAATAAAATGTGCCTGTCCTACCTGCCCGATGGGGGCAGTGATAGGATCTGGGGTAGCTTCAGTTTATCAGATCTGCCTTCATCAATGGTATCTGCACAAAAAACGGGATCAGCTGTCAACCTGAATATGCTGGAGGTTTTCCCATCACTTGATTTAAAAAAATTTTTTTTTTGCTCCATGATGGCAAAGAAATATTCTAAGATGGCAAAGCCATGATACTTAAATTGTGAAAGAATGGTTGAGGGACTAGAGACATCATTTATAGTGGCAACAGAGTCTGACCTTAACCCCACTGAGAGTCTTTGGTAAGTTATAGAGAAGATTTGCTGCAGAGGCCTCAACCCCCCACCATTAATTAAAGTCCTGGTGAAAAATGATTGCAACTCTGGATGGAAATAAATTGTGTGACATTACGTGAGCTCATCAAAACAATGGCCCCTGCGAATGTGTGCCGTAATCAAACAAAAAGACGATCCAAAGCAATATGGTGTGAGTGTGTAATTTTTTTTTTTTGTGTCCCAGAAGTGTCCTGATTAAACCAAATCTGATAGATTTCACCGCCAAAATAAAGGCAGAGGAAACAATCTTTGGACACAATACAAATAATTTACAGTACTTTGAAGTCCTCACTGACAAACTGACATAGATAACAATCACATTAGATGAAACAGCGCCAGAATTCCAAACCTTGATTACAAGTTGAATATAAGTGAATATTTTTATTAATCCTTTGAGTCAAAGCATATGCTTTTGTCTTTGCTGCAGTATTTAGCACTGTACATAAAAAAGGTATTTCTAAAAAACAGACCTGCAAAAAAACAATAAAACAATACAAGACAAAAAACCTGAACTAGCATGTTGCATACCATATTCTGGCCTTTATTGTTGCTCAAATATTGACATGCACAGAAAAGAAGTTTGGTCTTTCAGCACTGAAGGATAGCACAAGAATAAAATAATGTTTTTTAAATCTCCACTGCTGTCTTGACTGTAAGCTTGGCAGAGACCTACATTCTTCTAGCTGGAGCTATTTTCAGTTTAACAGCTGCCTGAAGACATTTACGACTCACAGACAGGCTGCAAATACAAAACAGATATAAAAGATGAGAACAGATTTATAAGAAAATTTGGGGAAAGTAGTGTGGGTAACAGAGGAGTGATTCAACACAATTTTTTTTCCCTCCTGTAATTTTTCCGTTTGTTAATAGTCGTTTGTTATGTAATAGTTTTAATTTTAAAAACAATGCCGACATGAAAAAGTTTTGACATTTTCCATTTGAATGAACTTTCACATAACATTTTCATACAACCTGCTAAAGTACTCTTATAGTTGGAGGTATCCATCACATTCACACAGTAATAGTTCCGAGGCGGATCTGTTGAAAAGACATTATGAGCTCATTCTTTTCATGTGAGGCACAAAGCATAGAAGAAACATACAGTGGGAGCTCGGCCACAGCTGCACATGTCATTTCAAAGTGTTGAATACTGACTCTAAAAGTCTCAAACGCATAAATTCATCACCCTATTAAATGTTTTATGGTGAAATCTTTTCAGGATTTCCATTAGGCAACTATACGTCAGATAGGCTGAACAGGTCAGATGTAACCTCTGGCTAGTGAGTTATGGATGTGTTGGGGCTGGTTGTCATCAGACATGTGGATAACTTGTTTCCTCTGTCTCATCAGTCAGGCCGGGGTGTGGCTGGGAGATAGGGTGATGGGTCAGATGGTCAGACATTAACAGCTGTTCAATGCAGAATTCCTGGTCAAGGCAGCATTGTTTTCTTTGTGGGTTTATAAAACATTAAAATCCTTACATGCATCAACACCCTTACAGAAAGAAATGCATGCAAGAGAGAGTCACTATTTCTGATGCTACAGGACTCTTCTTCCAGTTGTTCCGGGAATTTTACCACTGATCTGCCAAAAAATGACTAACTTTGGTAGCAGTAGGGTGTATTTTAAGAAGGAAGCATTTTTTCATCTGAATCGGATTCGCTTCACTGGGCTCCAGCTGTCACTGATGAACACAATCAGCAGCAGTGAGGCCTGCCAGCCATCTGAGGCTGGTGGCATCCAGTTTTGTCATTCTCACACATGTGGAAGGATTGTCATCCGCCAACCTCCGGAAATCATCCACATGACAGTAACTGATTCCAGCTGCTGATGGGGTACAGCTTTTCACATGTGTTTACTTTTCTCTCCCTTTTTGTATTCTTTGTTGAGTTCTGCCCTTCAGGCTGAGGTTCGTATTTTGGAGTCACATCGGTGACATCACATGTGGAAAACATGAATGGGCAAGATCCTGGACGATACCTGGAAAACAGAGAGCACAGTTTTTGTTTTTAATTAAGCAGCACTGACTAGTTTAGGTTCTTTATGCCTTTAATAAACATAACTTCCTGAAAAAAAAGTAACATCTAAAGGTTTATATGGCTGGTGGATAGCTAATAGAAGTCAAATTACCCTTTTCCAGTGGATGACTGTGTTTGCTTTTTCTTTACCTATTCCTGTTTCAGATGCTGTGTCTCACACGCAGGCAGGTAGACAGGATTTCAAAGCAGTTCCTGGTCTCCCACGGTCGCTTCTGTGAGCCTTTTAAGAGCTGCAGGGGTGTCATCGATCGCTTGAAGTAGGAGTCAAAGTCTGGATCGTGTGAAAGCTTTTGGAGCCTACGTCCCCAATTCTAAATACAAAATGAGGATAACACTTAACATTTGAAGAGACGGTGGTTTCAACATGTTTTCTATCATGGCTGTTTATGATGATATGTTTTATTCTTGGGATTTGCATCTAATCTTGCATTCCTGCATGCGTGTGTTTACAAGATCTGTCTCTAACAATTATCTTCCTGTGTAACAGGATGAAGCAAACCCATGTCAGCCTATCGGTGATGATACAGGTTTGTAACAGTTACTCCCCTCTTCCCCCCAACCTCTTTTCTTTCTCAATGCAAATGACCTAACTGTGAAAGACCTAACTGCGAATTCACTTAATCATGGTAAACTTAACAGGAGCACATGTTCTCCCCTCGCCCACAGACCTGTTACCTAATATCCCAGCCCAAAATGTCAGCCTGTGCTGCCACGTTTTGAATGCGGGACCTCCATTTACTGTCAGGGAGAGCTAAACAAAGCCTCATCCGGCTTAAGGTGAGGTAAAAATAAATATGAAGATAAGTCATGATGTGCAGTAAATTTTATTTTCATTTAAAACAATCATGAATTTGTTGTGCTGGACTGTTTGTCTGTAAAGTTACTGGGCGTTCAAGAAATTCAGTTAATTCAGCTTCTCTTCTTCTTATTAAGGGTGTCTAAATTTAAAAGTAAGCAAACCAAACTGAAGGGTGACTCTGCTCCTTAGTGAGAGCTCCCTGCCCCCCGGTGGGGGCAGCCGGAGTGATCCTGCCTACTGTGACATGCATACACTGGTCTCTATTGTTAGACAAACCCAGGAAGTCACTCCAACCCATATAATTTAAGCGACTCACGTTGCAACAACAGCTCTTCCTTTTTACACGTCAGTCTTTGTATTGATTAAATAAGCCAGACATAACATGTTAGACAGCTTTATAGGAAATGGTGGGCAGAGATGCTGTTTTCCCTCTTTGTCACTGCTGTTTATGGAACACTAAGATGACCGGGTGCTTGAAGTGGCCTCAGATTTTCTCCACAGACATGAGAGTGGCCTTCAGATCAGAGAGAACCAGCCACTATCTCCATTTTATGAATGATGAAAAATTATTCTTGAGTCACTTGAATTAGGTCATTTTTTTATATACTAATCTTTAATCAAGGAAAAATAAATGGTAAAATATTTTACATTTTTCTCAACATTTTCAGGCTAGTTGTGATATTTGTGATGTTTCCCTGTCTGCTAAGTACTTAATCCTGCTTCATCATCACAGCGTCATTAAAGCATTAACAGCACAGGGAGGGTTCTGATAAATGCTGCCAACCTACTCATCCTTCTCACTTCTCTGCTCTTCACAGATGTGGATGTACATTATGTAGGATAACACAATCAGAATGTGAATGACGGAATAAATTCCTGAGAGAATTATCTACAGTATAATCAGCTGACGTCAGTAGATTGTCATATCAGAATGGATAATTATGGGTTATTGCATCGTTGCTTTTTTTAATTAAAACACCGTCTGCTAAATTTGGAGCAAAACAGTCGTCAAAATTGTGAAGCCACACGCTGCTCATGCAAACAGATGAGGAAAGATTGAAAGCTGTAATGTTTATGCTTCATGTTTTCTCAATACTGGAGGGAGATAATTTGCTTCATTTTCCCTCTTCATATTTACCTGGTGAGTGACTCACTGCTATCATTCCTTCAGCCCCCGACTTTCCATTAGTCTCTTAGCAACAAGGACTTGATCCCTCCGGACACAGTCAGGAAACTCCTAGTCTCCTCGTCTCCATGTAAATTTGGAAAACAGGAACCGGGGGCTGGAAAGATAATCCTTCATGCTACTCCCTACCGTTGACAACCGGGTTGGGTGTAAAATAAATCATAATTGTAACATAACGCTCTAATAAAGCTGGATATAGTCAATGTGATCAATAGTCCAAGATTTGTTGTGGATGTTCTACCAAGAAGGCCCACATCACCAGTTTCTCCAAAAATGTTCTAAACAGCCCAATGGTTCTAGGAATCTGACCATTTAAAATCTTTGCGTCTGTGATTTGTCCTCTGGAAGACATTTTCCAACAGTGTAAACAAAGGGTTAGTCAATTATGTTTGTGCAAACAGAGTCACTCAAAAAAGACACAGGCACTGTTGCGAGCCTTATTTTCTTTTAAAAGCATCATCAAGAGCAGTTAATGAGTCGGTAAACAGGAAGCAGCTAATAAACTCCAGGCGTAAATACTGAGCTGTTGTTTCCTGACAGCTCTCCTAATAAATGTTTTACGTATCAGTGGGTCATGAGTTTGATTCTTACTGAAGGGATGCAACAGTGATCATCTGAGGGGAAACTTTTAAACTCTCCGCCAAAAGGAGAGAAGAGGGTATAATAGAAACAACCATTGAGGAATCAGACAAATCAACACAAACTTATATAGAAGTGAATAAAAGACAGAGAATGTTTTGACAGGCGTCTGTGAGCTCAGCATGACGTGTCCTTTGACGTTACACTTTGATTAATCGGTTCAAGTGGCGGTTTTAAAAATACTTACAGTATGAGAAAGGGAAACGGAAATACATCTGGAGGAAGGCAAAACATTTAATTGTACATTCCTTGTTCCCCAACCGCGGTGAAGGCTTCAACAGAGTGTGACCAGATAGTTGTAGCAGTGAGATTTGGATTTGACGGTTAACTCAGCATATCTGTGTCAGCTGAGGACGGTCCCAAAGTACCATCTTCCTCAAAGAGTATCATTCTGAAGTCGTTGGAGGATGAAGTCCTTCTCATTGTGTTTACAGGCCTGAAATATGCAATTTGGCCTTCCTATAGCAAAACAATGTGTGCTCCCTTCAAAACAAGGTGCATCTGTTGTCAAGGCCACACAATGACTTCCATTTGTGTGGACCCTCTTCAATCATGTGCTCCAGTTACTATCCATTGCTGAGCATTTGTCAAGTGCTTATTTTCGTTGGAATTCAATTCAAGAATTTAATTTAATTTAATTCAAGAAGTTAAAATCCACGCCTCGTACAGGGGTAGAGGGTGCTGGTTAAATATTGAAACCAAGAAACGCAGAGGAATGTTTAGTCGGAAAACACCAGACTGGATCTCTGTCATTCACAAATAAAATTGTTACTGGAAACTGGCATAAACATCTGGGTCACCACAGAGCTCCATTCCTCTTCGAGCCACAAAAATGAGATAAAAGCTACTGGAAACTTATCCAGGATTAGATTTAGCATAATCCTTAATGCTGGCATCATCGGCAAAGCGTTATGATTGGAAATGATGTACAAACAAAGTGCACATTCACTTGTATGTGTACGAGTGTGTCTGTGTGTGTGTGTGTGTGTGTGTGTGTGTGTGTGTGTGTGCGTGCGTGCGTGCGTTCGTGTGTGTGTTTGTGTGTGTGTGTGTGTGTGCGTGTGCGTGTTTGTGTGTGTGTGTGTTCCGTGACTGTGAATTCAACTGGATTTGTGGCTCCCGACGTCACAGCAAGAGCGCTTGCCCATTAGGGTAATTTGGTGTCTATTTATAGCTGCATGTATGAAAACAAAAAGATGAATGGCATCACATTTACAGTCACACGTACGCAGATGGAGAATCACGAGTTGTATTTAAAAATCAAAGGGCAAGTCTTTGTCATCGTGACAAAGTCAAGCCAAATGTGATTTACTTGTGTGAAAGGAAATTTGTAGTTTACTTAATTAATATTTATATTTAATATTTGTCTGACCAGTTATAGAGCAGAAATTCTAGCAATACTTTTAATTTGTGTGAAAAAAAGAATGAAAAGTACATTCTATTCCCTTGCCGCCCCCCTCCAATTCTTGTATTTCTATTATGTAATTTCACACCAGTAGAGCACATGGTCGAGTGACTCCGTCTCAGATTGATTCAAAGACAAAAAAAGGGACGGCACGATCAATCAAAGGGCAGAATAGATTAAGAATATGTGGATGACAGGTACTGCAGCACACATTTGCACTAAAGCATAATCAGGTTAGACAGCTTCACACACAAACCTTACATCATCTTCCTCCTTGCTTGCATCAAAAATCCCAAACTAGTGCAATTAGTACAAGACATCCATAAAATTAAATCAGGTGATTAATGCAACCTGCTCTTCATAAATAAAACATTTTTTCCCAATGCAAGAGAAATAAATTACTCATTACCATGATCCTATGTATATTCATTCTTTATCCCTGCTGTGAGTGCACTTAAAGGAAAGAGCATGTATGCATGATAATCACTACATTGGCTGCATGGTTCTTAACCTGCTTTATGTGAGAGCAATCAGGACACTTTGTGAATCAGTGCATTCTGTTTAAGGTCGTATATACAATTATATGCACAGGTAGTGAAATAAGTAGGGCAGCACCACAACTACCGAGTGCCGCAGTGTTTTGTAACAGCCTGCAGAGTCTTAATCTGAATCATCGACATTGATTTTTTTTCTCACAAGAGAAAGATAGAGTGAGGGAGAGGATGTGATAAGATTGGAGCAGAGACTTTAATGTATTCCTGATGTTGAAAACGTGAAGGAGGATGGAGGACATTGCAAAGGTAACAGGTCCTAAAACAAGAGGTTGCAACAGAAAAATGTTGTTTATCCTGTACATGCTATTACTGTAAAATCTATTTTTGCTAACAATCATTTTTTTGTTATTTGTTTTCTGCTGCCCGTCAGGCTGCATTAGGGAAACAAGAAACAAAAGACAGCCTGCACAAGAGGAGCATCAGTGCCGCCTGCACAGAGGATGATGAATATGGAAAGTGAAAAAGACTCTTCATGTCAGAATAGTGGCTTCAAAGAGCAGATTATTAAGCTCAAAGTAAAAGTGGATGGTCAGTGAGATGTACTGAAGAGGCCCATAATACAACCTGTAACAAGATAAAGGAGCTACAGAGGTGAAGAAGGACAAGGGTGGATAAGATGACATGAACATCAACCTTAGAATCAAGCTTTATTGTGGCTTGTATGGGCTAGACATTCTACAGTGTTCGATTCACCTTCATCACAATAAATGTAATTAAAATAAAAAGGAAAAATAGAGCGGAATTCTTTTAAAATAATTGCAAATACATGATCAAGCATCAATATTAATAATTTTACATGATGGATGATTGTAAAATCCTCTTTTACCATGTAAAAAGTTAATGTATCTGAAAATGAATAATTCACATAACACACAAAGTATAAGTAGTTAAAAATGTATCCTTAGTCATCGATTTCTTACTCTAAATATTTTCTGTAAATGTTTGTGATGGAGGTTATCGAGAAAATAAATAAATAAATAAAGATTTAGAAACAATCATACACCAAACATTGTATGACTTTTCTTAGAATACGCCTCATGTCTGCAGCCATGTCACTCCAACATATTAGGAAGCTGACACGACAGAAGAAGTCAGAGATGAACTCTTTAGTGGAGGAACCGGTAACACGTCTCTTATTACATCACGGGCAGAATTTAAAGCCCCCGGGGTCCTTAAGATGCCCTGTCTCTATTGTAGCAGCCAACTAATGAGGTTCCATTTATAGACTTTTCATTTATATGATGTCAGTACTCAGGTCAAACCAACACACACACCTCCAGATATGAGTCTCCAAGGGGCACATTCCTAATGGATAAATGTAATTTATGAATACCTTGAGAACTATTGCTTTCCTAATTTACTCTTCCAATCATTTATTTATAATAGTGGCTCTTCTTGTCCCACATGGACACTGTTTTATGAACGTGATTTATTTAATTGGTACATTAAAGTTGGGGCTATAATTGACACTGACATCTTTGAAGGCTGATATTGAGAAACTTCTGGTAAACCATGACTAAATATGGGCATCATGGCTGCCGTCCTGGGACAGAATCACTTCTTATTGAACTCTGTTGTAATCACCAGATTTTATGGTCAGTTTCTTTTTTATAAAGACAAATTATGTAACCTGTATTCATTCTTATCATGTGTTTTACCCTCATTTATGAATAAACCTGAATTCCTTTGAATTTGCAAGACGTGTTTTTCTCAGAAACAGCATCAGACATACTTTATCCCACATCAAAATATTAGGCCTATTCCAGTATATTCCATCTGAGGGATAAACGTTTTGTTTCTGCGTCATAACCACAACCATGACATACCAGATACTCGGCATGAGATAGTTTCAGGCTTGAGTTGCTTCCGTGATTGCATCACAATGGATACAGTGTCCTGAAAAAACTATTTTGTTAATCAGTCACTTATTATTAACTAATAATTCCGGTTACTTAACATTAGAGGCTGAAGGTTTTTTTTCTTTCTCCTGAGTGAGTGGACACCAGCTGGAAAAAGTGATATAATTTAGTAGCAGATAAGAGTTGAGCAACATTTAAATCAAAATTCTTTAGACATAAGTTACCAACCATGGAACATTAAGCACAATCCTGCATGCTTTATGTTTAACTCCATGGAGAAGCTCTTTGAAGCATTTTACACCCACTTTGCAGAGGAACGAGGCAAAGTGCTCATAAACCTTTGCAAACCCATAAACAGAAATGGACTCCATCATTTACCTCTGGGTGAACTTTGACCTCTGGACTTCCGGTTTGTCAGACTTCAGAGGGTTTTTTTTAAACAAATCCTGAATCTTTCTGACAGAAAGAAAAACCTTGATAATCATCACAGAAAGTAAATAATTCCCCATTCATTGTGGTCAGCGTGTTAACAGAAATTGGGATTCACACATTAGTTGTGAGATCACTCTCATGTGCACACTCTCATCTACTCACCACCAACCCAAGCACATCATTGCCTCTGATATACAGTCGCTTGTTTCCATGTGGTTGTACATTGTGTTGATGCGCAAGTGCATTCTTTATTGACTACAGAAGCTGTTTTCTAAATTAGCTACAGTGATGTCCCTGCAGCAAAGAGTGTGGGACATTAAAGCAGCAGGTCTTTCTGGGGTTGGGGGGGTGGGGGGGCCATCACAGGACCTTGTAACATCCTCTTGTACAGCATGTCATAAATCTGAGTTACTTTTAAAGTAGTTTGAAAGTTGGGTTTTAAGCACAGATTGTATCTTGATGTTTTTGGACAGAATTTCATTGGTGACATTTAAATGTACATACAGTATGTGGAAAACATAGTTTTATGATAGATGCATAAACATTGACAGTTGGATATTGTCAATTATGTAGTCTGCTTCTCAGGGTCTGAGCTCAGCCCCACTGTCACATCCTAGAAAAGCCCCCTCCTATGCATAACAATATTTCAAACATGTTAGCTATAATATATGCCCTCTTGATATACATCGATTTAAGCAGATCTTACCAGGACTACCACATTTATACCGAATTTATTGTATATCAAGTATGGATTTTTCATCCAAACCTTGTTCCAGATCAAAGCAGTTTTTGGGTTATAAGTGTTCCACAAGTGTTCCATGCCCAGAATATAAATAAATAAATATAAAGGAATAGAAAACATCCACATATGTTTTGGCACAGAGTTCATGCTGAGAATAGCACAATGGTGTGTACCAGAGGTCTCCTATTAACCGTGGTGTCTCTTCAGAAATTCTTCAGAAACCCAGATGTTTTACCCAGATGGACTGAAATAAGAGGTTCTTTCCTTCTGTAATGGCTGCCAGTGAAATCTTTTCTCTAAGGCTTTTGAAACGACAGTCCAACCTGCTTCATAGAGCATAGGTCGACTTGAATCATGCAATTTTATACTTACAAACATTTAGAATGGGGTTCACTTACTGTAGTTCACAGTTGTATTTGTCCCCAGCTTGATAAGAAGCCATCTGTGCTTTCTGTTCATTTTTTTCACCATCTGTAATTTCTGGCAAGTGCATTCCTCCTCCTGCATGTGGAAAACTTGTTTTCCTTGGAGTGCTGTCTAATCAGATTTCACTTGAACTTGACTTGCTTCCTGCTCCAGAGAGTTATGACAGATGGTGCGTTTAGGTTGTTGTCAGTGTTTTCAGTGCAATAAAATTTATCTATCAGTATGCATTCTTAATAAAGTTAGTCATGAACTCAGTGACCCTTCACAATCTGAGCTTGGGAGTCTGCATTGTTCATATATATATACAATATATATATCACCCACTCGGGGAACAAAGGTTGCAACATAACCAATATAACAGTTTGACTTGTCCCTTCTATTGAATCATGATCTACTTTCATTTAACCTGCCACTTCAATCTAGGATATCATGCCATTTGGTTAAACAGTCTTGGTTTAACGACAGAAGATGCACCTGAATGACGTGGGTGATTTTTAGTTGGTTTCAACGGTTTTTCATGTATCTTGGCATCAATTCCGAGGTTCTTTCTCAAGCTCGTTCCCCCTAATGTAAAATAAGGTAAAATGATGAGCATTAACATTACCTACTATATATCAGCCTATTAGCATTGTTTTTTTTCTAGCATGTTAGCATTCTGTATTAGCACTAAGCTGTCAGCCTCACAGAACTGCTGGTGCAGCTGTGGACTATGAGCTTTTTTGGTTACTAATGTTACTTTACCTTGGGGTGAGTTGTATCAACTTAAAATGTTAATTGTCCTCAAAAATGCAGTAAAGAGGATAAACCAGAAGGGTTTGGACACCTGTAGAACATTAGATGAGTTTAAAACATTTTCAGATTTCAAAATCCAATTTACTGGTAATCATTTGAGAGAATTTAGAGTGAGTGTGAAGTTGATTAAAAGACAGACCACAAACTTCACCTTTTCATAACCCTCATGGATATCATTCCTGGAATTCAAAGGGCTAAGGGAGTTATGTCGTCTCTCCAGATTATCAATGAAAATTGTAGTTATGTATTTATTATCAATCAATCAAGTTGTAATGACTTAAATATGTACCAGTTTTTCGAAATGTCACCAGATGCCTCGTTAAAATGACCACCTTTTGGGTAACTTCAGTGGTAAATATTTAATCCATCACATGGGGCCTCTGATATTTTTAGTTCCTCTGATGATTTACGGTTCTGGCCTTGAGTTTGTATTGACCAAACATAAAAACAGCATCCAAGCGTATAAAGTGGATAACAATATTTAGCTTTGGAAAGGGCAATGCTGTAATCAGATACAGTTTGTCATTGTGGGCAGCAGAGGTTTACAGCACTATCACTGTAGGTTTTATTCTTGGCTGTGCTCTTGACTTCTCATCCATATGAAAGTATAGGATGTTCAGTCAGTTCACAATCTTTCAGAGCCATAATTACATTACTCACTCCTCCTCCCCTAGTCAGTGTAGGTGACAATATTGTGTTAAAGCAATTATGGTCCTTTTGACTATTCGCTCTTGTCACGGTTTGCAATCATGACAGAAAAGAGAAACAGACTGTAGTCAGTAATTACCTGCAGGCTGAGGTTGAAAGAGAAAATGAGCCCTTGTCTTAAAATAGACAAAACATTGCTTGTGAATTATATAAAAAACAAATTGTTGACCTAAACAACAAGAAGTTACACTTAAAAATTCATGAATAAAATCACACTGTACCTGAAATACAGCTTTACTTTATACATATGTTATTTCAATTGTGTGATTGAACTTCAAGCAAAGTCAGATGAAAGCACACATTTTAAAAGTGAAATTGTAAAATGTTTCAAATAGAAGAAAGCTAGCAGGACTTAAATCTTTTTTAAATAAAAATTCAACAGTATGATCTAATCTACTATTTAAAAATGGTGTTGTGTTTGATGAATATTAGTATTTCATTATGAAATGCTCTGGGACAAAGTAAGGTATGAATAAATATCAATGTCCATCTACATTTTATTAATAAAAGTTGTTGATCAATATTTCATATACATTCACTTTCTTTGGACATGAAATTATCACTATTTGTTGGTTTTAGGCACTAAAACAACTTGACAAGGTTGAGGAATCTACCAAAAGTAGGTCAGATTAGTTAAAAGTTTTTAGCGTCTGCAGCGTAATATTTTTCCCTTGATCTGAATGTGTTCTCTTAAATTCGTTAGAATATCATCAGTCTACCACCATAACTTCTGGAGATTTGTTTGTTTGTATGTTTGTGCTTGCATTAGTTGAAACACACAAATGATTCTTCTTTTTGCCATCATGCGCATGCTTTAACAAGCAGAAGAAAGAAATCAAGAAAAATTACGCTAAAAAAGTAACAAGCAAGCAAATTATGCAACTCCAGTTTTGACACATGATTTAAAATTTTTGCCATCATTGCACAAGTTAGAACAAATTAATGTGTTTGCTTACATGTGAAGACTTGAGCCCTGACTATTCTTTATAAGTCTACAGTGGGAAGGATCGGACCACAGAGGACGAACGAGACACATCGGGACAAAGAGCAGCTGTTAAATAGAGTGTTGAGTTTGGAAACACTTAGCAAACTCAACACCCTTTTTAACAGAGGATTTGTTGAAAGTTCTGAAAGAGGCAGGGGATGAGTTAAACTTTTTCACAATTTATCTTTATCACTACACACATCCAAAGAACACACAGTCAAGTGAATAAATATGAACAACTACTTTAGACTCTAATCTGACTCCTGGCACACAAGCTTGTTTTCCACAACATCTTTACCAACACTTCAGCTGTGTAATGTCTCAATTCTACCCCAGCTTGTTTTTAAATGCGGTACCTTAGAAAAACAACAAATATTCTATATTTGGTCTTGGGTGTGAACAGGTCTCCTGATCCTAAATAACACACTGTGCATAAACACAAAAGACATGTGACAGGCCTTTGACAAAGACCTGCAATTACCAGTAGGAGATGTAATGAACAACAGACAGGATTCTTGCCTGCTTTTACATCTGGCGAAAACCCACAACCACTGATTTCATCCAACAACGACATGTGTTAGGTAGAAGATGGGCTTAAAAAGCAGCGATTGTATCATTGTGTTTACTGATCTGGCCACTGCCGTGCAATTGATTGAATCAACACTGCATCATTCTGTGCCATAGCTTAAATGAGGCCATCTGTTGTGTTTGTGCGTGGATAACAATATACCTGAAGAACAGCAGCTGTGTGTGCGTATATGTGTTCATACATGTGTGTTCATACATGTGTGTGTTCATACATGTGCGTGTTCAAACATGTGCTGGACACTGGCCTTCTCTTGTCTTCTGGTTTGTGTCTTCACAGTTTGAATGCTAGCAAATAAAATTAAAGGGGTTATTGTTCATCAGTAACACTTATGTTGTATCTACCATGACAACAATAAAGACAAAAAAGACTATCAAGTTGATGTTGAAAAAAATGACTATACTGTACATCGAAATACATTTTAGCAATTATAGTGGATACATACTGTACATGAACGAATGAATGAATGAACGAATGAATGAACGAATGAATGAATGAACGAATGAACGAACGAATGAATGAATGAATGAATAAATGAATGAATGAGTGAATACAAGAACAAAATGACTCAACGAGGAACTTAAAAAAATTCAAATCATGTTCCATTTGACGATGGTTCTATTTGACATTCTTTTTGTAAATTTTTGAAATCATGCCACTTCCCCTCCCCAACATCACTCAGGATCTAGCATTTTAATTCATATTGCCTTTATGCTTTATTTTATTGTTTATTACATAATATAGATAATAAATTATTACATATGGCCTGCAAAAATGTTTTCTCACAAAGTGACACCTGTGAGTATGGACGATGACAGCTTGTTGCACATAAAGGATTCATGAACGAGGCTAAGTACTTTAAATATATGAGATACAAAGTCAACCTTAACTTCTTTTATTGTGGATTTCTGCGATTCATCTCTGATCCAAAAAACACTTTGTGAGGTTGTGTTCTTTTTTTAAGGTTATTTTGTTCAATTTTCAAACACCAATTATGGTAACATTGGTGTGAAGGGACTGTTAATTTATGCTGAGCTCTTGAGCATACAGCAAAAGCGCCTCTTCCACCCATGTAGGTCAATACAAAAACAGCCCCACTCTTGTTGTCAGTGCCACTCACCTGTTGATTATTCTGCCACTTGAAGGAATATATCTCAAAATCTACGTAGGTTAAGATGAGGTCAGACCAACCTTGAGCTGTGAAAAATTAGATGAAAGACATGATGTGTTTTGTAAAATCAAGGACCCTGCAGCCATTAGGCTTCATACCAAACTTTCAAACCCATCTGCCAAGCTTTTCAGCAGGAGACAGAAACTCCCTCCCCAGTGTGAGTCACAGGATTCAAATTTTTCACAGTATCTTGAAGAAATCTTATTCATACTTCCATCCCAAAATATCCTTCAATCTTGGAACGAAATTATTCCATCTCTGAAATGAGTGCCTCCAACTAGGAACTATTGGACAAAAATGAGGCCAGCTTCAGATTACAGTGTAATCGGCCATGACCTATCCACGAATCCTGGAAATAATAACTAATGCTGGACTCTTACTCACACGTTATCACTAAAATAGTTTCCCATAATCTCAGTGTCATCTTAACATTTTCTGTTTTGATTTCTTTCAAATTTCTGGCAGACCTAGAAGCAGCCTTTGACACCAGTAGAGTACGGTAAATATCAGTAATGTATTTTCCTCCTTTTATTTATGTATTTAATGTTTCCTCAAGCTATTTAATCACTGTATACATGACTTTGGATTACTTTTGAAGAAATATCTTGAAATATGAAATATCCGTATCATCCAACATTGATCACATTCACCACATCTAGTCGGATAAAAGACCTTCTAAGTGTATGTCAGTGTCTGATGGTGCCTTGTTGTGTATATTGGAGGTTAATCGATCAATAAGAATCAAGCAATTATGTGACTTCACAGCATTTGCTTTTACCTCGTGAATGAGTGTCAGACACTATTACTCTCATTATCATGATGAGGGGGGGGAAGCAGACTTCAGGTCACCAAGCTGATGACACTCGATCGGAGCATTGCAGATTTATAACAGCAGGGGGCGACAGAGAGCTAAAGAGTCAGCAGGTTCTAACGTACAGATGCGCCACTGGCCACAAAGGTAGAGACTATTTAGTGGTATGTTGGTGCTCTCTGCTGGACAGGAAAGATAGATGCCTCGACAAAAGGTGGGAGCGGGGTTATTTTTGCATGAACGTCAACGCAAAGAATATAAACACTTCATTGCATGCTATATGCAATAAATCACAGCAGCCCCAGTTTCTAATTCCCAGCTACATCTGGGATAGAATGAGCACACAAAGCAACACTTTGTAACTGATGAAAACGATACCATCATGCTTGTGATAGAAAAACCCCCCATTATCTCTCAAAATATGTACTTTTAAGTATCACCAGCCACCCACGGTTTACCTTTCCATCATAAATTAAAATGAATGACCTCATTTACATGTAACCATATTGAAAGTACTAAGGATAACTGGTGTACTGATTTCACTGCTTTCTTATTGCAAAAGGATAATCATTTCTCTTTAAAACAGCTGTCAAAACAAAGAATAACGTCATGATAAGGGATTTCTGAAAAACAGGAAACCATAGGAGCCTTTTTTTAGGTGTCAGCCTTAACTTTATCCAACTTTATTTTTGTGCAATGATCTGCCTTTTGGAAACAAAAGAAAATCAAGTTTAATTTGATGTTCAAAACAAAATAAATCATGCTATACCCACAAGAAAAGGAAATTAATTCCCAAAATTGAGGCAGTTTCTCTCTCTCTCTCTCTCTCTCTCTCTCTCTCTCTCTCTCTCTCTCTCTCTCTCTCTCTCTCTCTCTCTCACACACACACACACACACACACACACACACACACACACACACACACACACACACACACACACACACGCACACACACATATGCACACAGATACATTTCCCTACGGCAAAAAAATCATTAATTCACTGCATGTGATTAGAATTTTTGACACAGATAAAAGCCAAAAGAACTCATATTTAAGGTACATATCAGGTGACTACATGTAGTTGTCAACATCTTTCATTCTTTAAACCTAATACCAAAAACCTACAGTAGACCATGGGTTTAATTTAATCTTTATTTTTTGTTACATATTTTCTTCTTAGCATTATTAATTTATATTTCATTTCAGAGAAATGCTGTCATTTCAAGTCAGAACTTTCTTTACTGTCTTGCCTAAAAAGCCAGCAAGAAAGTGAGAATGAGCTCAGAGTGCTGCGGCCAGACCCATAACTGAACCAAGGAAATTAGATCACATTACCTCACTAGTGAGGACACGGCACTGTTTGTTCCAGTCCCAAGGCTGCATTGTCTTTTTATGATCATGAACTGTGGAACTGATCACTTCTTCATATTGGAAACCCTCTTAATATAGATAAAGACATCTGTAGACTGTTTTACATGATTTTTTATGTGATTCAATTTTATTATAACAATACTTATTGTTTTCAATTTTATCTTTTTAAGTCACATGTAATTACTATTTTTTGGTGGGGGTGTTGGTGTGTTCCATATGAATATGGAATATGAATCTGATTTGAGAGTTTAAGTAATTCAGCTGTATCACCTTATTCTGTCTTCTGCAGGTAGTGCTGTATCAGCTCTCTACATTTTGATAAACTGCAGTTTTTGCATAATTGCACAAACTATGTAAAATTGTAGAGGGTTAAGTTACAGTATGTCACTAGAATTTAAAATAATGCACTTTCTGACCATGTATACTGCTGAGACGTTGCAGTAAAGATTTGTAATAATTCTTTTTCATTTTATTTTTGTGATTGTGTTATTAGATTAGTTTCATTTGACTTACTGTCAAGTCGAATTGATACAAACTCCATTTACAGATATACCAACAAAATAAGTGTAATGTAAATACCACATATTATTAGGTGACAGGCCAAAGCTGTGCATACCTATTTCCTATATAACCAAAAAACAAACTCTTCTCCATAAACAAAATCCAAACAATTTCTATGGAAAAACTAATTCTTAATTCTAAAATGAACATTTTGAAATTTAAAAATATGTTGGTCAACCAAAACCTTTCTCTTTACACCTCAAAACTATAGCTGCATGTGGTGACTGCAGCACTTAGTGACAATAAACTTTCTGACAAAAAGCTTAGTTTTGTTTTAATAGCATTCATTAAACAATCTAGAGAATACTTCCTTATAAAGAGAATCATATACACTTTTCCACTGAAATAAGCAAAGATTGGATTTGTATGGAGACCAATAGGGAATATTAGACATTAATGATAGATTTACACATAAATTCATCTACAACAAAAATTATTTTCAACATTAACCAGATAATAATCCATGACAGGATAATGTACAGTTTCACAGTCGCTTCACGTGTGAATGAGAATTTTTTTCCTCTGCGTTATTTGGTCTCTCTTCTCCGTGTCAGCTTATAGTCGACCAACCCTTTTCTGCTATCTTCTTCCCAGACTTTTTTCCTTTTCCTTTCTTTTTTTCATGTAGGCGAATATACAGGCCGGCGCTGCAATTTCGGAATCTGCCCTTGTCTATGGCGGACGAAATTTCCACGGCAGGAGCCGCAACACAAGCCCTCCGTGCGAGGCTGGCAACGGAGAGCTCATCCGGACTGAGTAAACCTCGGCAAATTCACAATTCATTACGCCATTACTCTTTCTAAAATGTAACGTAGCGCGTCGCGGAGGGGGGGGGAGAGAAAAAAGACTAGTGTGAAATTTTTAACATTTGGAATTCTCATAACTAATTCACAATTTTTTTTTAATTTTTTTTATTTTTTTGGAGGAAGCAGTTGTACAGTCACCACTAGTCGGGGAGGGAAGATTTCTGGAGCGTGGAGCCTGATTCGCATGAGCTGCATCGTTTTTGGAGGTATGTCACAACGCTGTGTTTTCTTTTTTTACTCATTTACAATTCCGCAATTTGAAAAAAAAGAAAAAAAAGAAATGCAGTAGCGGTTGTTAAGTTTACACTCATCTATTCAACAAACGAAACCTGGCGCTGTTTTTTTTTTTTTTTTTTGCATTAAACCAGGTGCAGGCTTTAAAGCCATCCGAAATAGACCTAATCTGTTGATGTTTTTTTTATTTATTTATTTTTTTTGGGGGGGGTAATTTTTTTTTTTTGGGGTGTCTGAATTTTCGTAATGAAGTTTACATGTCGCCGCTGACTAGTCGTGTGTACACCTAGTTAGTTCTGGCGTTCCGCACCCAGGTAAAAGTGTGTGTGTGCGCGCCGTCTGAGCGCAGGGACCAGGCGATAGTGGCAACATGAAGGACGACGAGGGGAGGAACAATCTGAAACACAAAAACCTCCTGCAGCCATGTTTTGTGAATTTTCCAGAAAATTTAAGCAGAGCTCTGGAGTTTCTCTCCTCAGCAACTCAAGCAGCATTAATGTGACTTTTGCGCGTATTTTTGCGACTCGGGTGTTCATCATAGATAACCGAGAATCGTAGGACGTGTCGTCATAATAAAAATGCGTTAGGAATTTTATTTTAGGAAGATAGAGGATTTTAAATGTGTGTGTCATTGGCGCCACCTGTAGGTCGTCATTTTTAAAGAAATTAAAAAAAAAAATTGTAATGACTAGTTATTTTCTGACAGCTGCTTTGGAATGAAATGTTACTTCTAGTTTCTGGAGATGTGCGCATTAATGCTTTATGAATGAATGGAGACCATCGTGAAGTGATTGCCCTTAAATGAAAATGAAAACGTCTCGTGATTTTCATGTTAATTAATGCAAAATGACCTTTGTAAAAAAAATTAGATTCAAAGCACAGTGCAAGTTAATTAAATACATTAGTTCCTCCGTTTAATTTTATTCATGTTGAACACTCAGGACTACAGGGTCAGAGTATTTATTAAAAGCAGTTTGGCATTTGAGAAATGTTTTATTCCAGGCAGATAACAATTATGATTATTATAACATATATCAACTGTCATTTACATCTTTCTCTTTGCTTGTTTGTGTATCATGTGCTGGATCCAGAGATATAATTTGCTACCTGGTAATCATGTCATAATTTTGATTTATTTTTTTCCCAGACATTGGAAATGTGTGAGTGGAAAATAACTATTCAAACTGCATGAACAGCACTGGAAGAAGAAAGACCGTGTCAGCATAATTTGAGGGAAGGAAAAACAATCACAACCAGTGGCTCTACTGTTTATATTAATCCTGCAGATGCCAAACAGTTTCCCATTTGCGTGGCTTGCTTTTATTTTAATGTAAGAGAAACTGCGGAGACAGTTTTTGCCGTGGTTGATTTTTTTTTTTTTTAAATGCTGACCTTCAAATCTGTATGAATTCAAAAAGCTGGTGGAAATCATTTGGCTGGTGTGCAAAAATACTGGTATAAATTCTGACCTTTGCTTGAGAAATGCAATCAAAATGCAGGAGAGTGGCAACTACTGTCCCCGCCTTCAACATGGGTGCATCACTCAATGAAAGATGTGAATGTTTATATGCAGAATACCCGAGGGACCAGGTAATAGTTAAAAAAAAGTTCCCAGGAGAAATGCTGCAGTTTGAAAAAAATAGAAAAACGCTGTAAATCCTCACATGGTTAATGTGAGCTGCATTCTAGGAGTGCTCTCATTTTAAGTAAGGTAAGAGGAATGCTGCTTCGCTTGTACCATAATGAACAAAAGCTTTGTTTCACAGAGGATACTTGGAGTGAATAATTCGGATGAAGAGGTGAAACTTGTCGTTCCCCCTCCCCAAGGCGCTCATAAATGAAAAATGGTGGCGGTTTACATCATCGCCTGTGGGTTACAGTTTTCCAAACACAGTCAGTGCTCCTATCGTGATTAACTGATTTTTAAGTCACGTCACACGAGCAGTTTCTGTTTAAAATCCACTGCTATGTGCGTCTTTGTTGCTCGATGTGTCTGAATAAACATGGTTTCTCTTTAAATATTGCAAACACCTTATGTTCTATTTTCTTAGTGGCATGTTGAAAATGTCTGAAATGGCTTCACTTAAATTAGTCTCCAGGGAATGAGTTTTTTCAGAGGTTGGGTCTGCTGCATGAAATTAAATTCTGTGCATTCTGCACATATTTTTTTCCTTCCTCCTTCTTTTTAAAAATGAACCTTATTGGTTTCATGAATAATGCATAAGGCTGTTCAATTGCTGCAGCCATGAAAATTAGGCCTGTTTACGTGCAGTGGCTATGTACACAGAAGCTTCTTTTTTTTCCCTTGACCATTTTTTTCTGAAGGTGGAGCACAGCCTGAATAGCTTTTCTGAAAATACAAATTTTCAGCAAAGCAAATCTCATTTCTTGGAGTGAAAAGGGGAGGGGTGAAACTCCCGCAGGTTTAATGAATCCATAAATCACAATAGTGCCAGGTTTGCTGCGCCTGCGTCAGCGTGCAGTGCAATTTTGATTTTCATCAAAAATTTAATCTGCCAGCCTACAAGGGTTTAGCAGCAGACCGGATGCCGCCCTGAATTTCTAATTTTAGGGGCCTGATCTTTCAGGATTTATTTTTGTGTAATTCAACTCTGCTTTTCAATATCGCTTGTTATTAAATTTTAATTCGTGGCATTAACATATAGATTGAAAAGGTTTTTATGGGGTTTTGAGTGTATGCTGATGGAATTTTACTAGACGACAATTTCTTTTTCCAGAGCATCCTGTGCGTTTGCATGTTCACGTGCGTGCCTGCGTGTGTGTGTGTGTGTGTATGAGGTGAGCGGGGGTGATGGGTGGAGTGAGGAGGGGATTATCCAATTCTCTGCATTATTGCTTTTTGAAATCATTGGTCATACACCATATTGGAAGACATTTATTACAGAGGAAAGGAAAAATGTGCATTTGATTTAAGACACAGTGAAAGTAACACGTTTGTCTGACATGGGTTTGGGTCACCCGTTGCTTCTGATACAAACATGCAGTGAAAGCAAAGATTTAACTGACCCCCTCCCCATACCCCTTCCCATTTCAGATGATTCCTATTTTTAATCTGTCCCAAGTGGAAACATTTCACTGAGCCTTGAACAAATTTGTTTTTTAATATTTGGAATCTCCTCTTCGGTCTACTTAACATGCTGAGCCCACCCTTTTTTTTAAATTTTTTGGGCAGTGCACAGTATAGTAAAGACAATCTCTTTAAGTTAGAAACACAAGATTATTATTTTTTGCTTTGAGTGATTGATTTACTTCATTATTGCACAGTGGCAGAAGCAGTCCTGCTCAAATATAGGCCAATTATTTTCAGTAGCTCAACTAAGCTCTGCATTGTGAGCAGCGGTTTGTCCTGCAGATGTTGCTCTTATTTTTATTCTGTAACCTTAAACTCATTTAGCTTAATGCTACATTATAGTCAATGTGTGCATGCAGTGACATTTTATAACACAGCTCGGCCTCATCACAGATAGAAACTACTTTAATGAATTGGCCTAAATAAATTGCGATGCCACCTACTTCTCACCATACTGATTACAGTCAGCTATCTATGGAATATTTACATGCATACGGCAATTGCTTATTTAATATAGCTCTATTTCCCGGTTGTGATATTTATTTCAGTTGACCTTTTGTTTCGTGGGTTATGAGGTTGTTTTATTTTTGTGGAACATCAAGCAAATGTGCATCTGGTTTAGATCTGGGTTCTCCACGCTGTTGTAGGTTACAGTTTATCAGAGGAAGAACAGAAGGCTGGATGGTTAATTTTGCTTTTGGACTTGACTGAGAGGAAAATAAGGAACAACAGGTATTTTTAGGTATTTTTTTTACAGAGTTGGGCTTTCAAACTTTTGGTAAAATAAAAATGGACAAAAAATTTAAATTGATACGAAATAACAAAATTTGTGATTAAAACGCAAGTGCGGCTTTGTTTCCCCTGCGGTGGGCATTTTCCTATCTATTGGGTTAATATTGGGCAATGTCATCATAAGCTCCCCGCATTGCAGTTGCAGAAGTCACTTATCCATAAAAAAACAAAAACAAAAAAAATTGCTGAAACCTGGACTTGTTATTCCTACTAGATCCCTGCTGGAGTCAGCAGCTACAATGGCTACAGCAATGCTAGCACTCACTGAATGCTAGGGACCATTGCTAGGATGCTGTTAGCATGTGGTCCGTATGAAACCACAGTAAAATTATATCAAAGTACTTTGTTTTACAGTGAAATGTGTCCTGTGATTCTTCTGTTATTGCTTCATGTTATTTAAATGTTAATACAGAATAACATCTTAGCATTTTTACCATCATAGCTGTTAAACGTGGAGTTTGTCTCAGTCCACAAGCTTCAACCCAGAGGTGAAAGTTTGTCTTAATATCAGTGGGGAAAGTCGACTAGAGATTTTAGACATTTCTCATTTTGCTTTATTTTTTACTTTTGGATTCCAAGAAGATAGAAATGTTAGAGGTCATTATCAGATTTTCTTTAAATGAGATGAAAGGGCCCCAAACAGACGGCGGGTTACATGTTTGGTAACCTGCTGGTTAAGGTTTTACAAGCTTGTTTACATTTGACTATGAAATCTGAATTTGTCAGGCAACTAATGGCTTCTGTCAAATAAATTTAGCAGAATTAAAAATATAGTGTCTCTTCTTTCTCAGTCCTCTGAGAAATTTCCGAGTAAGATTTCCACTAGTAAGATATAATGAATTTTCAGTTCCTATACAGAGCAACAACAGCATTACAACACATTTTACTCACTATGACAAACCAAGTGCGTCCCCATGGTAACAGCACACCCAGATAGCCTTTCCCATTCAACTCAACAGCTTTGAAGATTTCAATTCAAATGGATTCAGTTCCATAGTCTGCAAAGTGATCGATTCATCCCCTTTAGTGTTAAGGATTTATAAAGCGATGGTGCCTGGAAGGTTAAAGTCGCTGTGTTTATCCTGTCTCTGTTTGTTTTGGCAGAATGTAAGCTGACAGAAGGCCTTTTTTTAAACATGATCATTTATAAAACAGCAATGGTGACAAGTTGCTTTTTTTTGTGAGGGATTAGACTCATGGTAGGAAATCTCCACACCAGTGTAAGTTCTGTCAGAACGCTGCCAAAGCCGGGTGTTGTCGCATCTGCAATGACTTCCCTTAGGCTGCATTCAAGGGGGGTGGGGGGGGGGGGCAGAGACAGAGAGACCTGGCTTTATTGTATTTTTTATGACAGTCTGTTAAATTTCCAAAGAAATGCTCCTTTCACACAGCAGGAGGAAGATTATAAAAACATAGACTGTTACTTTGAAATTGCTTTAAAAAAAAAAAAGCACATCATATAGCTTTTCAGTTGAAATGGAAAACATGCCTCACAAAACCTAAATTTCACATTTACCTTGAGCAAACTGGCCTGCCTGGAAAAGCTGAATCTAAACGGCTGCCACTCTGGAGTCGATGATTTGAGCTAAAATTACTCTCATTTTTTCTGCAGTGAATTCGTGTCTTCCTGCATCAGTCAGGAAAAGTTCACATCAAATCTTTAACTCGATGGTTTAGTTTTATCATACATGACTACATGTTTCCAATGAGGCTCATGAAGTTTATCAGATTTTTTTAAAAAGAAAATTATATGATGAGGATGTGAAATTATACTAATCTGCAGCAAGCCCTGCCAGGCTTATTTCTATTTTTAGATACTGAACCCAAGAAAATTTAGTTCTGTGATGTGGTGATTTAATAATATTTGTTATACTAGGCTCATATTCATAAGGAAAAAATAACATGCTTGCCTTGAACTTCTGCAAACTTTTTTCACTGAGCAGAACATTTGAGTTTTGCTCATGCAAGTTGATTATAGTCACTGCGATGAGTAATGAGTTATATTTATAAAAAGTTGTGGGTCAAACATAACTTCTGCACAACTTACATGGTTGAAAAACTCCTCATGGTTTACTGGTGTTGAAAGCAGATGGCTGTTGACACAAGTGAGTGTTAGCAATGACAGATGTGATAGATTATAACAGAAGGAATCCAATGTAAATGTCTTGATGTGACAGGCTGAGCTGGCATATGGAATGTAAAATCTGGAACTGCTGCATTGACAACAAGTGGGACACTAACGTTGCTGACCCAAAATTTTTCTGTGCGCACTTCTGCTTTCAAATAAGTTTTAAAATAATTCTCTGAATTATTTTTATTCTTGTGAGATGACTGCATTTATGACTCGTTTCCAGATGTTTCTCCTGGTTACTGTCTTCAAATAAAACTAGATATTAGCCAAACTGATCAGGACAACACTTTAACTCTTCAGACTGGTACCTGCGTCTTGGGTATGGAGACAGAGTGTTAAATATTTAATAAATGAACAAGAGTTGATGAATAAATAATGAGATTGGTTATTGCTGTTGTCTGTAAATAGCATCCTGTATGCATTGTCGAACTTTATCTTTAGAAAGTTATTTAATTATAGATCTATCTGCTGATTATTCTCTTTTTAATCATTTGGGGGGAAAAAAAAACTTCCTCAAAGTCAAAGAGGATGTCAGACGTTGTGTTTGGTTTGACCGGGTCACGGTTAGATGTTTCCATACGGGTTTGGCATTTGGACCGTACTGTAAACATTAATTTCACATATTGCAATTTAAACATAAACCCTTTAAAAAATTGCTTTATGAACCCGGTTTAGGATGTTTGTACCATTAAACCTCTGTCCGGGTCATCCTACCTGTAAAAAGCACAAAAAGGTCAACACTCCACTGCTCATACTTTTAGTTCACAGGCAGGACGGATACAATTACACAGGTGTTCATGGTTTACTGCACACCTGATGCTGGTGACACCTGAAACCTGGCCCTCGGGAACTATGGTGGTCAAGTTGTGCCCTTGACAAGACCCTGAGGAGGTTGTTGTTGTTAATGGAGTCGTGATGCTGCAGATTTTGAGGACAGAAAATCATAAAATCTATCTGCGCATCTGAGGAAATGCTATGTAGGATGTTTGGACATTAGAAAAATTCTCATCTTGCCTAACCTTCAAACTTACAATGCTGCCGGCGGTACTTTTACTGTCCTTTGCCAAGGATGTTAATTTGTCGCCAGTGTTAATTTAGTTGTTTGTTGATTAGCTTGTTTGTGGGATTATTCATAATGGTCAGGATCTATTACTAAGTGGAACGACAAAAGGAAGCAACACATATTGTTAGATCTGTAGATGTAAATATAGGCGAGTTCATCAATTTTTTCTCAATTTCTTTCTTCATCTTTACCATTCTGTTTTTACTAATAAATTAGTACTGCACTGATTTCCATGAAACGTTGTGGGGAAGTCGGGATTAGGTCACACAAGAATGCATTTAATTTTAGGGCTTTCTGGAAAGTTTGGCACATCCAGGACTCTTTTTCCTAACTTTTTAGTACGTTGCAAGTCTTTTTCAATATTTTCCCCTACTATAAAAAAACTGCTGAACAGATTTCCACAGACACGTTCAACGGTTATCTGCCTTTGAAGGGGAATTAACTCTATTGATTTGATTTTTCAATTTATTTGAAATTTAAACTGAATACCTTAAATGTTTTGTTACAAACTGTGAGCCTGTTTGCCTCTCGGCTCCACGTCTTATCCTAAAGTGTCACTGGGCTAAGAAATGGTTTGCTGCTATATTGGTGTGCTATTATTAGACATCCAAATTTCCCTGTTGCCGTAATATCAGTCATCCTGGCATAACTCTTGTTCTGCCCGGTTGCATTTTGAGCTCATTCTCCTGACATGGCCGTTTATAGGCCTGCGCTGAAGTGGCAAGTTGTGTAATTTGGATATTTCTGAAATTAGGGCATTTGTTTGTCACAAAGCTGGTGGAATTTCTGCCTCCAAAGTTTGTTCATGACCAGTTTCTGTGTTGCTTATGGCTTCATTTCATCTATTTCTGTGGTACTTTTTACACAGTGACAGACGTTACTGTTTCACCGCTGGTGACGTTCTGACTTTCTGAGATCACAAATCTCTCTAGACAGTTGTCAGATTCTGTCTGCTACTTATTAAGTGTTGTTTACTCTTAGATGATTCAGAACCTTGGTACTTACAAATCAATGCATGCCTAAATTAAGACTGTAAATTGCTTCTGGGCAGTGGAATAAAGTCTTGGTCTGTCTCCATTTATTCACTCAGAAGCACAGGCTCAGAGGAGGTGGAGTCATGAGCGCAAAAGAGGCACCTAATCCTGGGAAGGACCAGGCAGATGAAGTGGGCGCAGCTAAAGATGGCCCCTCACCGCCCAAGCCCCCGAAATGCAGGAGTACAAGTCCACCCCCCATCACGGTGAAGAAAGAGCCCGGGACCCCAGAGACGAGTAACGGGAAAGTGGGCGAAGCCAACCCTGCTGAGATCTGTGTTGTTCTTGGAGGAAATGAAGGAGGAGCGAGTGGAGGCACATCCCGTAGAGCCCAGACTGAGGGTATGTTTGCCCTTGGTACTCCTCCTCCAACGAAGAGCACTGACTCGTGCATAGGTGTGTTCATGTACTTGTTGTGCTATGATATTATCATTCTGGTGTCGATTGAGTGAAAAACACAAATAAATCATATAACATTAAAATAAATCAAGTGTGTCTTTTCAGAAAAGCAAAAATGTCCCAAAGCAGATAAAGAAGGTAAACCTTCTACATTCATACTGTACATACCAAATACTGTAAATAGAATACAGTAATCCCTCGTTACTCGTGCTAAATGCGTTACAGGACCACTCGCAACAAAACGAAAATCCGCAATATAGCAACAAAGTATTTTATTATTTATGCAATTAAACATTTATGAACCCTCCTCATACCGATATTAAACCACCTTATGTCTGTATTACCTTTTCACTGCCTTCCGTGAGTCTCGGAACGCAGCGCACACAAGGATGCTGTCAGCCAATAGCATGCGCGTACGGTATCACGTGACTGACTACTAAAAATCTGCGATGTAGTGAAGACGTGCATCTTGAAGCGCGAATAAGCGAGGGATGACTGCATAAAATGTCTCCTTATAAACCAATGACAATGACATTTCATGTTAGCTTTGTAGGGACCAGAAAAATGCATCTCAGTATTTTATGTTTTTGTTTAGTTTTTTCATTTTCATGCATTTTTACATGTTTAGGCACATTGGAATTGGAATTTTATGTCATATTTCTATGATAGAGGTCATGCTCTGTCCACATCAGTGCAAATCAAGTTTTTCCAGTGGCGGAGACGTCTGTGTCCTTGGATGAAAGTTCTATTTGAAAATGTAATTTCCTGATTATACTCGCTCAATTTTTATGTTGTGTTTAGTGTTTGGGCAACAGCCAAAATCATGGCAGTACAAGAGCCCTTAAATAATCCCACTGTCAAGAATATTAGGTTTAAAATATTGAATGTGTCCAAATTTATATATATGAGTGGGAAATATTAGAAAAGCCTCTCAATGTAATGTAATTTAGTTAAACAGTACCATGAATTATAGTCTCCAATATGACCAACCCTCGAAAACAATTTAAATCTAAATTATTGCCTGGACGGCAATGGTTTTAACTAGGTATGGTCAATAAATCACAACTGTATGAGTATCAAGCTGTAACATTAATTTATAGTTAGGTTTCTAATTAATATTTTTGACGGCTTGCATAAACATCGCTTTGGAAAAGAAAGCTATGTAGCTGATTTCTGGACGTTAGAAACGCCTTGATTGGCACTGATAAACCGTCTCGATGCTCGGCTTTTTATATCTTTTGGATGAGTTCATCTTTTTTTGTTCGATAATTCTTCCTTTTCAGGCAAGAAAAGCACAGAAAATGTTTCCAAATTGAATGAAATGTAAATGTGTGGAAATGTGGCGTTTACTTGGAGCACAGAACTTTGACTGATGATTTGTGATGTTTCAGTTTTGGTCAAAGAAGCCATTTATATGTATTACTCGTTAAATATATGCTATATCCATGCTCTGTCAGTCTGGTTTTTAATGACACTTTTAAATTCTCATGCAGGTTCCTATGTATGTGGGGTATGTGGGAAGAAGTACAAGTATTATAACTGCTTTCAGACACATGTCAGGGCTCACAGAGGTAAGACTCTTTTCATTTTGTTCATCTATATGTTCTTTATGAAAAGAAAACAAATAATAACGGAACTGCTCGCTGTGTTTACCCTCTCGACAGTATTGTCCAAAAAAATTATTCACTTCCTCTACATGAGTCATGCATGTCCTGTTTTGGCTTGGTATTGTATTTAATTAGTTGGGTTGGTTTTTTTTTATTCTGGTTGTTCTTTTTTTTATTTTTTGCATCTAAATTGCTGTTGCTGTGAATTGGAAGCCTTGAGCTTCACATTGATCTGCTCATGCGTTGCTCTAAGGCCGACTTATCTTTCCCCTATAGAATCAGAGAGCATGGTTGCAGACAGCCTACCCCCGACACACAACAGTAAGAACACTCTAACACACTACTGTAATCCAGGCATACATGATCCTAGCATGACAAGCTGTTCATTTTACACTCATTTAGGACGTATTTCTGTTTTCTACTGATATTTTAAGTAGTTTCGTCATAGCCGAAGATATACTTTGTGTTATTAACCCTTTCAGTCTCATCCCTTCATTGCTGCCTTCTCCTAGGTGACATGATAATCTCAAATCAGGCATCGTCCAACGCCCCCTATGCTTTTCTGTCATAGTAATGTGTATATACGTGGACGCGTCTGCTGGGACTTCTGATTAGTGCGACGATTTAGTTCAAATTTAACTGCATGCGCTCACCAGAACCAATTAAGGATATGTCCTCATAGACAAAGCCGTCCCACCCACACGGTCCAACAAGCAACCGGTTCCTCTCATGTAACAGAGGAAATGCTTTAATTACGCAGAACACAAACACAACTCATGGTCAACTCTTATTCTTACTCATTAAAATGGGATAATCCACACAAAAGGTTTATTATCTCTCAAATAATGTTCATTTGTTCTTGTTTTTTTAAATAATGTGTTGATGAGAATTTGTTTTATATTGAGATAATTTGTCTTTCCGATGGGTGTGTTTGTTCAGTTATTCGCAACATGGAGCTGTGTGTTATGTGCAGCAACAAGAGTTGAAGGGCACTGGGCCTCAGTACCCCATCCTGAATGGAATGGTTTTGATTGCCAGTCGCTTATGCCCATATCTGGACCTCACCACCACCGCTATGAGACATTCTGTTCTCAACATTGAATCAGCCAACCGCCAGTCCACACAACTTCCTACACGCATCCTGCCATCTGCCCAGTTCATGAAAATCTGGAATGCATCTGAGCAGGGAATTTTTCCACAGGGCCAGACGCCTGTGAAGGTGTTTGTCCACCCCAGTTAGTGATCAGATGTAATCAGGTCAAAACCCAGTGAGGATGGCGATCACGAAGACGAGCTTCAATGAGATGTCTCAGATGATGATGAAGTGGGAGGTGGGAGGTGGGGTGGGGGAGTCATTTACTCAAAGCCTTTACTGTGAGGTCGCTTGGTTCTGCTGCCAAATGGTCTAAGGCATCAGAAATGGCTTGTGGTGGTGAAATGAGTGTTCATTTCAGAGGCTACGGCTTAGCACACCTGTTGCTTCCCCTAAACTTACAATATTTGTTTAGAATTCTGCACATCGACCAGCCCAGATAATCAAATTCAACATCATACCTCTCGGGAAGATGGATTGTCTCAACTCGGAAGAAATGCTCATCAAGACGGATTGAAAAAAAAAAGTGAACTTTGTGACAGCAGTCTTTAGTGTTCATTCCGAAAACAGTTGGATCTTTTCCATTAACTTCGAAAAATCAGAGTCCAAATTAAAAAAAAAGAAAATAAGAATTGTCAAACTTGTTTTTAGTCTGTTTGAGGATGTTGCTCTTTTGATTTGTGCTGCACATCATCCTTCAGAGCAGGTCTTTATCAGAACCCTCAAAATCACTAATCATTGTGAAAATTTGATAAGGACTAAAAATACTCAGACCTTTAGTGGAGTACTCCAGTTATTTTTAAAGCATCTGCACACACCCAGCCATCAATATATGGATGCGCGCATCGCTTAAAGGCAACATTATCAACATGGCAAGGAGAAAAGAGAACAATCATCTGCAGACAGAAAAACAATCTTTTTCTCGTAGCAGGAATACAAACACGTTGTCACCAGGAGGTGTGTGACGGTGTTAATAAGGAGGCCAAAGAGGAGCCTCGCCCAAAACCGCTGCTAAATTAAATTCTTTAACAGAGGCACTATGCTATAAACCATTTTGTTCGAAGAATGCATGTTTAGACTTCATTCTGATTTTGACGGGTATGCATATTTATAATAACTATATTTTGAGTAAAAAGATGCTATGAGCATCCAGTTGACCTTTAAAGAAGGTGGGAGTGGGCAAAAATGTGGTGAAATATAAGCATCTGTAAATTTGATAAAGATAATTAAATGGTGATTGCAATGATAAAAAAAATACAGTTTAGACTTAGAGTTCAGTTGTTAATATTATTTTTCCTCATACTTTATATTCAATGGACAACTGTAAGGTACCTCTCTGGGAAAGAAATGTGGGCATTAGAGAATATAACACAAGCTGCAGTGGAGGAGTTCTCGGAGTATTTTTGGAGCCCGGATAGAACAAACTTTTCTTAGTTCTGACTCAGTGGGTGTGAGACTAAAAACAGCCCTACATTTAAAAACAAATAAACAATAAACAGCAGATATTCACAGGGTATTGGTACTTCTGCTACCTGTGAGACAACAAATTGGGATGCAGGGAGTTTAATAGCTCATGTTTTGATGCCAAAACAACACACAGCGTGTTTTTATAATACTTACATGGTGAAATGATGAATGGATTTACCATCCTTGGAAAGATAACACGTTGATAAGATTTTTAACTCTCAAATTTCCTCACAGCAGCAGAAACACACAGAATAATAAACCAGGATGGATTCACAGGATTCCTTGAAACACAACTCCATACTTGTTGAGAACCTCAAAATATCTATTTTCAGCCATGCTGTTAGTCTGCGACAGAAAATACCCAAAAGTGCATGAATGAAACCTCCAACACACACACACACACACACACACACACACACACACACACACACACACACACACACACACACACACACACACACAGAAACACACACACGCACAATCGTTTAAGTAAACAGCATTGTATGCCAAAGTAACCAAATACAAATAACCAAATACATGTTTATTTATGAATCAAACAAAAAATAAATTTTGCGCTTGCAGACTCCAGAGACTGTTTAAACTAAATGTGAAAGTTAAGAAGCAAACTTTATTTTTTTTTGTATTTGAATGTAAAAAATATGTCATGGCAGAGGAAAAAGAAATGCCGGCCAGCATTTGAACAAGAGCTAAACGTTCCCAGTTTTCTTGAACATTTGGTCGTCATTCATTCAAACTGATGGGCACTGTCAAATCCTTCATCCTTTCTGAAACACGTAGGTCACTTTTTATGAGTTCACAGAAACAAAAGGGACCAAAGTCTGTTGGAACGTTTCTAACTGGCCTCTTGTCTTTGGAATTGCAAGCATAACGCATCCATAAGCGATTATTTCTGTTTGTTACGTGCCTTCACCTGCGCTTGGGGCTGTAGCTAATCTGACTAATGCCAGCAATCCACTGTGTACCTATGTAATATTAATGGAGAAATGATAGCATAGGATACTTAAGGTCTTATAAAAGCAGTTTGATTTAGTCGACCTTGTCGTGAATTAAGCTGTAAGTACATTTTGACAAATATTCTGAAAGCATCGGCAAACAACACAAAGGCTTTTTCCAGGCCTTGAAAAAGTCTGTCCAGACCAGAATATTATTATGTGCTTGAAAAAAACTGAGAGTAGATGTAAGAAGTACTGTAAAATAGAATTTGTCCCTCTGCTGCTAAATGACAAAACATTTGTCACGTGGATGCGTAAGGTGAGGGTCGTTCTGCTGTGGCAACACCAGTCAGATGTTATTATGGAGAAATGATAAACCCCGAACAGCAGAGGAAAGGATATAAGTCGTTCTGCACTGTTTGTGCAAGGGTTTCAGGATTTCACAGATATGTACCAAATGACACTGCTGCTGCAAAATTAACAATAGTCCAAGAAGTAATCTGCATCCATTGTTCTGTCAGTACTTTGGTAACCTAATAGTGTCCAGATCATAATAAACATTCATGTGAAAATGAGAAACAAGGTCTTTGCTCACTCAGAAACTTTTCAGTTTAGTATATAATAATCTGGTTTGAATCACACTTTATTATTAACTACCCAGTTTGCAGTTTCATAATGAGTCATAACCATAATACTGGTTGTCAATGCCAGTCATATCCATTATCTGCCTGCTTTCTTTCTATATTCATCTGAAGGTAGCTTCCGTTACACCTGTGACATCTGTGGGAAGAAATACAAATACTACAGCTGCTTCCAGGAGCACCGTGACCTGCATGCAGTCGATGGTAACCCTGGGTTTTTGAAAAATTGTTTTGAAAATGAGTTTTTGTTCCCCAATTTTTGAAACTGGAAATCTATTTGAGTAAACTTTCTATTTCATGCAGTTCTCTTGCTCCTGTGGCAATAGAACTGAGCACAGTTGCAAAATAAAGAGAAGTAGCTCAGGGAAAAGAGAGCAGTTTTTAAAAATGACACAAGTACACTATTAAATGAACAAAAGCCTGACTAATAATAGTCCGTCTCAGTGGAAGAGTCCTTCGGACTTTCTAATTCTAAGCTGTTAACAAAAAGCAAATAGAATATATTGCTAAACAAAATGATATTTGTGTTTTCAGACAGTGTAGCACATATGACAAAGTAACAAAATGAGATTTAGAAACATCTGCATAAGTTGAATTTCCTGCATTAATTGCTGCTTCCTCCCCAACTCCTTCAGATCCATATGAACAGGTGGTGTTACCTGTGGACGGCCTTAAGGAGGAGTCTGTTGAACCTTACCAGAAAATTGGACCAAGTAAGACTGCACGGTTTTCCACAAGCACAACTGAGTCCCAAACGTAGCACACCCACTGAATCTTACACCACAGAATTAAGGGGAATATTGTGTTATTTTATGTTAAAACAGTTTCATTTGCGACAGCGAAGTGCGAAATCCAAGTGGAGTCGTGTTTACTAAACGGAATTTTAGGTACGTCGTCAACCCTGTGGTTGATGTTAAATGCCTCACAATCTTAAAGCCTACCTATGTCTCTTTGAGATCATTGGACGCAACTTGAGGAATGATCTCAAGTCATGGTGGCAACCGTCATCAGAAAGGAAATACTGAACACTTGAGCTGTCTCATCACTGGAGAGGTTTCAAAACAAGAGTCCAAAAGTCCTCCTTCCCAGGAGAAAAAAACACTCTTCCGCTGCTGCCAAGACTGTTTGGTGAACCCACCATGCCATAAGCAGGGAGAAACCCAACTGGTATTGATGTTTTGATAGTCCAGCTAATGTCAGCTCCACTTTCCTTTTTTCTCTGAACACACAACCATACAAGTCTATATCTTTCTTAATGAAACACAACTAATCTGACAACCTGGATCTTACTTGATGTGATGCAGGTTTTGTCAGCTAACATGGATTCTGGTGAAAATGAGGGTTCGATTGTCTTATCTGCAGAAACTGGAAGCTATGTTTGCGAGTTCTGTGGGAAGCAGTACAAGTATTTCAACCCATACCAGGAGCACGTTGCCCTCCACACACCAATGGGTGAGCCTTTAAAATAAAATCACAATTAATTATTTCACTGTTATTTATTTTTTAAATCCGCGATTCATTGTTGATGAACTTTGTAATCTGCAGAGTTTGTAGCGCCTTGAATTTGGTTTTTAATTTTTGTTAAAATTGTTCTCACTAGGTTCCTTTGACATGAAGTCTTCACGGGTTCAGGAATGTGGTAGCATGGATATGACCAAGTATGGTCATAGCCAAACTGGTAAGATAAAAAGTAAGCATAATTTATTTTATCCTTTTAGTTGTGTTTTATTGTTTTTTGATTGATTATTAATGCTAAAGCAAACTGCATTCCTTGTAATGAAATCTAAAAACTCCAGGCACACATGCACCTACCGTGCGTCTTGATAGCAGTGAATAAAACCTCAATGAAGTACCTTTTTTTTTCCACTTGGAGCCAAGTATAATATTTGCACATCATATACATTATATTTGTTATTGGTGACACGTAAATGGAATATTTTGCAATTGGCTGCAAGTGCCAATATTACATATAATATTAGTGGGAAGCACTCGGGTCAGAATTGAGCAGATGTTGATTTTAATAAAATGGGTAACCAATCTAGTGAGCGTGATCAAAAAGCAAACATCCAAGGCTTTGTACAGGTGACTAATGTCATTTTAAACTGGCAGCTGATTTGCCTGATAATGATCTGGCTATGTTTGAGGCCAAAGACCGTCACACTAATTTTACAGTCATTCTGAGGGACATGGTCCAGTTAAGAAGAATCTTTCTATGGCTAAATGTTTCACTGTGAGTCAGAGGAAAACACACTGAGGTTCTACTGTAGGTCACCTTGTATTTGTGGAAACCCTGCAGGACACTATTAACCTCCAGTGAACGGTCTGTTGCTCGGTTTAAGTCTCCACACACTGACCTTTTGTCTTACAAATATGTTTTAATTGCTTTCAACACCAACACATTAAAGTTCTTATTCCAAACATTAAACACCATTCAAGCTTATCACTTTCTCATCAATTTTCTCCTGAAAAACTCAAATCTATGAAAAAAAAAGTGAACTTCAATACAATTTTTTCATTTATCATTTCACACACTTTTAAACAACATACTACACATAATCCATCGTCAACTTTGGCAGGCGGTGTTAGAGCGCGCCGCTCTGCTTCTACTTCTCCAAAAGGCTTTTTCCAGCTGCCATAAATCCTTGATTTTTCTCTGCTCGCCCATAAAGAACTATTTAAAGCATGACACACTCACATCTTAGAAGTGGGTCAAAAAGATGGAACGAGACGAGGAATTAAACTCGTATTTAAATGTAATGTGAACATTTGGACGCTTTTGTCAGGGCTGTTAGTGTGATTGATTTGCATGCTCCAAACTGAAATTAAGATTAACAAATTGTATTGACTTTGCTCCATCTCTACTGCTGAGTGTGCTCCCAGCTCAAATTAAGAATATCATCTGTATTATTTAGGGGTGGCGTGCCACTCATAGTCTCCGTTATCACCCGCAGACAGCCCATTCAGGCGGAAACTGGAAAGCGCCATTCAATCCAGTCTGGTTGACACAAACAGCTCACAAAATTCTAGTGGTGAGTGCTGACTTGCTTGTTTTCTATGGACCTGTGTGAGTTTACGTGGAACTGTATTGTCTCTGCTCTAGCAGTGTAAAGCATTCGCAATTGCCTGGGCAGAAAATGTAGATGCGAGGATAGAAGTTTTGTAAAGAGGGTTGTGTTTCCCACTTTGATTCAGCCTAAAAGCTTTATTCTGATTATTATTATTCCACTCCATACTCGCCTTAAAAGTAGAGACCTTGTTGAGCACATTTTAGATTACCATTAGCTGTGATAACAGATTCCACATCATAGAAGTGACTCAAAAATAGAGTTGTAATTAAAGGGCCTGAAGACACGCTATCTGCCTCTTACTGGGAGGTGTGTCAGACGTGAACACAAAGAGGTCCAGCAGCACTTTTCATGGCCCTACCATAGGAGTCACGTAAGCTCACCTTTTAGTCCATACATCTGTTTGCAGCAGGTTTTATAAGAGTAAATCTTGTCTGGCCATTTGTAATAGTTTGGAGAGAGGTTAGGGTCCATCAACATTAACTCAAAGACTACCAGAGAGAAGCCAGTGAAATTTCTCATATTTTTTCAGGGGCTCTAAAGGTGTGCATTCTATAATTGGTTTCCTCAGTTTGCTTTTTCTTTTTAAAACGTCTTTTCTTCCATTTATGCTTAGATAGAGGTTGTGGTGTTTCAACATCAGCACAGCGTCTTCCAGTGTCATTGGAATCCTTGTCCTTGGACGCAAAATTTCTCCTGTCATTACACATTTTTCTTTCCGTGTTTTTTTTTCCAGACTTCTCTTGTGTTTGAGGTAGAAATGGGCATGAAAAAGGCAACAGTGCCACATACTGTATTTCCGTGTGGGGTTCTGGCTATTGACACTTAAAATTCACCCAAAACTCATTTGATGATAGATATAACGGATTACACAGTGTTTATTTTTTATACACCCTTAGGGCTTACTCATATTTAATGTCAAATCTTCAACCACTTCATCCACTGTGATGGGGTTGGAGCTATGATGGGGTTGGAGCTTATCCCAGCTGAATGAGGGCGGGAGGCGGGGGAAACTCCGGGTACGACGCCAGTGCACCGTAGAGCCACACAGAGACACAGACAAGCATGCACGCACACACTCATACCTATGGTCAATTTGGAACGCCCAGTAAACTTGAAGCGCATGTTTTTGGAGGTGGGAGGAATCCAAAAAACCCGGACAGAACCCACGCAGACACGAGAAGAACATGCAAACTCCACACAGAGCGGAACTCGAACCTGGAACTGCCTTGCTGTGCGGTGACAGCGCTACACACTGCGCCACCGTTCTGCTGAGTTCTGAAACTCATTCTCAGTAATTATGGGGTTGATTATCTTTCCCGCTGTTTTAACAAATCCACTGAAGCAGCACTGGAAAAGGGTCAGCAGGTCCATTTCTGCTGTTCTAATCAGGAGAGATAATTGTTATTTGAATATTTTTAAATAGCCTGACAATTTTATTTCCTCCACATTTGACTCCTCTCTCTGACTTTGATTAATTTCTGCTGTCAATCAGTTTGAGCCTCTAATAAGGTAGTTAGGTTGATTTCTACTGTCGACATCTGCCTGCTGTGATGTCACAATAATAATGTCTGTGAAATCATAGAAATGTAGTCCATTATATTGGTTTTGAATTTGTAGTTGCCTTTAAAATGTGATTCAAATCACGAATCTGGGCTCTGGCTGGGTGAACAGTTGTTGTGCGTCTTCAGTTTCAAGTTGTGTGTCCTCCTGTCCACAGGAACTGCGAGCCCTCTGGTGGCCACCACCTTCTCTACAGCCCAGAGTAAGTCCCCACCCACCTCCCCTCTCCTCACCGACAGGATATATGTCGCCTCCTCCTCATTCCTCCATTTTATTCTTTTCTGCTTCAATTTTTGTTAATCTGTTTTTGTTTTTTCTCGTATATTCTCTCCAGTTCGTTACTATTATATCAATTTTCTATATTTAGCTCTGTTGTCATGAGGGAATATCTGGATCTCTATCTTGTTGACACAAGTCTTATTTTGCATCTGCATTGTGTCCAGATGTAGTTGGTTCCTGTACTGACTGACATCCCAGCTGCTTCACACTTCTAAAAAGTTTACAAGGTTGTAATTCACACCTTGTTGTATTCCATTTTCCTTTTATCATATATAATCCAGGTGATGCAGAGAATAGAAAGCACAGCATGTCCCCAACGGATTCAGCAAATTAAAACCCTCTAGGGTGTAGAAATCACAAAAGCAACAACATCGTTCTTGCAGAGCTGCCAATCTAGTCTCGGTTGGAGACAACACAGGCTGGCACATACACACGCATTCAGTGTATTCTCTATCTCGTCTTACAAAGAGTCAACAGGGCCTTGTGATTTTTTTAGAACCCTACACTTGTGGTGCCTGTGGCATCCAGTTCCAGTTCTACAACAACCTGCTGGAGCACATGCAGTCCCACGCTGGTGAGTCTTTTACTACAAACACACGTTAAAAATACAGAATGTAAATCAACAATAAATCAAGTGGCTTCAGTACTTTTGAAAAACAAAACAAAACCGTGATCACACTTAATTTCCTAAGTCTTCAGTGTGGTGTGATGTTAAGTTCTTAAAGGCAAGAAGAACTCTAAGGAATGCTGTTAATTGATTTAAAGAGGGTTGTTGCAGATCTGGTTTCTGAGGCCACTGGAAACGTTTTGGGTGACAACAGATTCTGTGCATCATCCGTTATTTATGCATGGGATGCGTTGATGTTGTTTTATAGCAAGCATTTGATATATTGACTTTAAGAAATTCATTTCAAAACTGAAATTCCAAATAAGCGTCCATTAAAAAGCTTTTAAGTTAGTGTTTCGTGTTCTGACTTCAGTGGAGATGACATCAGTGGAGTTGTTTATCCTCTTGTCCATAAATGATGTTGTCTGTGTCCTGGAATTATGCATTCATTATCTAGACAACACGGTAAAATGCTGTTCTCCAGACTTCAAGTACAAAAACTAAAGATTTTGACAATATTTGATGGTTTATAATGAGTTTTCCCTTTTGGCCTTGGTTCTTGAGGACGTGTCCTTCGATCTGCTTTCTTATACAAGAATGGCTGTGGGATTTGTAAACCGGCACAGCTTGTTTTTAAAAGCACACTTTATTGATGGCAAACTCCCGAAGGCCAAGTAATATTTATGTGTTTTACTTTTGCTGGCAGTTTTTTAATTTTAATTTCGAGTCACAGATTTATTCTTTACATTTTTCTCCACTGGAATCCTATCATGCACTTTTTTTCCCATTACAACCGTAGACTGTTGTCACCTCTGCCTGATGCTCCTGTCTGTTTCTCATAAGCGGACAACGAGAACCACACCAAAGGGGATTCTCCCAAGACCTCCTCCGTGTCTGGTCCTCCAGAGCAGCTCTGGAGAGGTTCTCAGGCCCAGACCCAGGCCCAGACTCAAGCCCAGGCCCAGGCTCAGGCTCAGGCTCAAGTTCAGGCCCACACCTCAGTTAAGCTACAAATCCAGCCTCAAAATATCTCCCAGAGAAACCACACTATCAGCCGTAAGTAGCACCATCAAAATCCATTTCTCACAGTTTCCATATGCATGGATCCATAGTCAGGGTCCTACACCAGTTTTTGCATGCTGCAAGAAAATTATTAAAATCAAAAATTACACTTTTCTATTGACATTCTGTTGCACAAGAGAAAAACATAAATCTCCATATAATCTATAATACATATAAATAATTAGCATAGCCTTCACATCTTCCCTAAATATAAAGTGAATCTAATCTTTTCACATTGTTATGTCATCATCACGTTCTATGAATCCATATTTATGCCAAATTAAAATGAATGATAACACTAAGGCTCATTGGTTTTGCTTTTCCTTCCTTCCTGCCATCTGTCCATCTGCTGTCGCCGCTCAGAGAGTAACGGCCTACCTGAGAAGGAGCGACAACAGGTGGCTGAGCGTCTCTTACGGGTAATGTGTTCGGACCTGAGCATGCTAAACGTGCTCAACAGCAAAGACTTCCTGAAGCTGGCTCAGACCCTTGTTGACACGGGTGCTCGTCACGGTGCCTACTCCACCCGCGATGCATTTGGTAACATGAGTGCCTTGGCGCTGCGCACACTTCCCCGCATGTACAACCAAGTCAAGGTCAAAGTCACGTGCGCTCTGGGCTCCAACGCTTCTCTCGGCATCGCCGTCACCTGCCACTCCCAGACATCGGGCCCGGACGCCTGCTACGTCCTGACGGCCTACCAGGTGGAGGGATCGAGACTGAAGCGCTACGTGCTCGGCGTGAGGGAGGCCGAGCTGAGGGAGGGGCCCGATCAAGTTCACCACTGGGTGCAGAATGTGCTTTCCGAGTTTGTGATGTCAGACATCCGTACCGTGTACGTCTCAGAGCCCAGAGTTTGGGCTGCTGGGTTTTCAGGATCCCCGCTTGGGGGCGGCGGGCGGGGCAGGATATGCTTGCGATGCGCAGGGTGTTCGCTCGGCGCCGTCGTCCAGGCCGTTCTCGGGAAGCGTAGCCTCCAGGCCCGAGGCCTCCACGAGCTGGCCGAGCTTCTCTCCACTTGCCGCGACATCGCCTCCTCGTCCACGCTGGCTCTTTGTGAGGATCAATCCACCAACACAAGCACAACCGAGGAGGGAACCCAGGGCAGCCCCGCACAATGCCCCACCCCTCCTTGCTGGGACCGTATGGCTGAAGCTCTGCTGCAAGTCCACGCTCACTTTGAACAGATCTGCGAGGCTTACGGGCGCAGTAAGTCCACCGCTCCGCTCCTGCAAGGTCTCAACAAGCATCTGCTGGGGACGCTGGCCTGCCTGCTGGCACCTCTTCGCTTGGCGGCTCTGGAGCTGAGCAGCCAGAGGAGACCCACCTTACAGCAGGTGCTGCCCGTCTACCTCCGCTTGGAGAAGTTCTTCACATCCAAAGCAGGAGAGGCTGGAACAGGCACAGCTAGCAAACTCTGCCACTACTTCCTAGAAGCACTTAAGGAAAACTTCAAGGTACTGCGTAATAACACTTTGCTGTCAGAGTAGGTGTAAGTCTTGATATTTGTCATGAGTAACTCATGGAAATATTCCTGTCTGTAGGTTGAACGGGCCCACCAGGTCGCCATGGTCCTTGACCCGCAGCTCAAACTCCGCTCAGTGCCGGCCTACCAGCATGAAGACATCATCTCTCGCGCGTGTGAAATGGCTGCTGAAAGCAGAGACGGAGGCATGACCGGTGCCGGAAGTTCAGGCGGCGATGAGCGGGATGCCGACGGGCCACCAACACCTAAAATCAGTCGCGTGGAGGCAGGTGGAAACAACGGTCACACCTCCAGGGGGACCTCATCCTCCTGCTCCGTGTCCGGCAGCGACGAGAGCCAGAATCAAGTCAGACAGGAGATTTTCCAGTACCTGGCTGAGCCTCTTCTCCAAGGCACACCTGACCTCTTCCAGTACTGGAGCTCGGCGATTGGCGAGAAGTTCCCCAGGCTGGCTCGCCTGGCTCTCTGGCTGCTCGCCGTGCCGGCCGTTGGCATTCGCAGCGAGTGTGTGACTGTGTGTGAGCAGAGTCTCGCCATGAAGAGGAAGCAGCAGGTAACAACTGAGGAGATGAACAAACTCATTTTCCTTCGTGCCAACATGGGTTAGCAGGAACCCCCCCCCCCCAACCAACCAAACCTTCACCTCCAACCAATGACTTCAGACTATTATTTATATACTGTAGGGTTAGAGTAAACTGTAAACTTAAAAGCGTATGGACATTAAACACTTATTTTACAGGAAACTGTATTTGTACAGGTTGCTAACACTTCAACAACACCTCTTAATACACATTTTATACAGAGACAGAACTGTTGTAAAGTACTGTGGGCAAAATGAAGGGGTGGAACGGTAACTCTCAAAAGATTGTCCTGTTCAGTACGCCCCCCTCGGTATGGGATGCACACATAAGCAGGATGAGTCTCAGTCTTGTCTTGGCCAGTTATTAAAATTCCTCCAGCCTAACGACTCACCTGCTAAAAGGCTATAATGCTGTTATTCTCACTGGATGGCAACATTTTCAGGTAAATTCAGCTTTCACTGCTTGAAGCTACTGTCACAGACCTCTGAAAACGATCTCACCGGATTATCAAAGATTTACAAGAGATGTATTTCATTTTATATTTTATTATAAAGCAGGAAAAAAAAAAATCATGTTTCACATATCATTACTCAGTTAAAACGGGTTTACATCAGGTTCCTGTCATAGCAGTAAGTAGCATGTACAGTATGTAGAAGAATAACCATTTCCATTGGTGTGTGACAGGAAATTCAAGTGGTGAATCCTCACTGCCATAGCACCTCTGACACGTGAACTAGGTAGATGACTAGTGTGTATCACTGACAACCGTTTGTCTTTCAGCCTCTGGAGATGGTTAGAGAACCAAGAGAGAAACCAGGGCAGCTAATTTGACGGTTGCTTCAGTGGCCTCAACATGTAGCTATGAATCATTTGCATGCACTGCATGCATTTTTCATTCAAGAATGGTAAAAAAGAAGCAAATATAACTCAAATAGTAGTGTGGAACCAGTAACTTCATCCAGTAACTTCTTTTACTTTCAAAAATCAAGTCCAGAGTTCTCATGCTGCTAGATTTTGCAAGTCTGATAGATAGATTTTGCACAGAAAAGGCCAGAGCTGCAAAGTTAACTTGAATAAAATTGAGCTTTTCGGTTGCCTGTTCTAAAAAAGTTTTTTTTTTTTTTTTTTACATGCTCAAATAAGAAAGCCTCATGTTTGTACCTGTTTGTCAGCCTGCACACTGATTTCTTTCAGCCTCACTATATTAAATTGATATACTAGAGCTGGATGTCGCCAACGGCGAACTATATATAACCTGTTGGATACACAGATCTTTTATTATCCTGTGATGTTTCATGAAACAGCCCAGCTTGTTTGTTAGTAACAACACAGAAATGACACCAAGAAGTAATTTTGCTCTTGCTTAATGATAGTTTCCAGTACTGGCTTTTTATAAATGTCCGTTTCCGTCAGATAGAAGAGGCTTAATGGTATCAGCTGTTTTGTTGTTGTTTTTTTTTAAATTAAAATCCGTATAGACAAGGATCCATTTTATAATTGCATAAATCCTCTCGTCACCCACTGTGTTTAAGTATTTGTATTTTTTAAAGATTATTTTTTTAAGTCATGTTCATAGGACAGTTAATTTATTTTTTCTCTCCCCTGATACGTCATGGTAATATAAACATTGTCTTCCATTTTTAAGGCAATAAATACAGGGCATATTTTCCAACTTTATCTGCCTAAAAATGACTGTTCTCATAACACTCCTCCTCTTAAGTTAAATGATAAATTAATTTCTGTATGTCAAATCAATGGAATCTTCTCAGGAATGAGTGCAGCCACAGGGGCACCGCCACTTTCTTTCCTCACTGTACCGAAAACACACCAAACTGTGACCTCAATGCCGAGGCATGTACTCAACCGTGACTTTTGTGAAACGTTCCACCCCAACTATAGTTAGTGCCACTTGCAACAAACAAAGAATGGATCACTGAGGGTTTATTTTTTTTCCAGGATTACGTGGAATCTGTCAGTACATTCACTAAAGTCGACACATGCATACAGATGAAGTTGGTTATTTATTTTTTTAAGGACTCAATATATACTTACCTAAGCTGATACCTCCTTAATTGACTTGGATGAATGGAAGACATGCTGTAAATTTGTTTGTTGCCTTTGGTACTAATTAGTCAAGTTCAAATTTGTCATCTCTGTTTTGGGGCCTTAAGACTTTCTTGCAGCCACTTTATAACAATCAAGAGTGACGTCATGCCTTTATTTTCTGGTAAATGACCTTTTTTTCACCATCTTTTCTAAAACTTTTCTTTTGCTCATCTGGACTCAAAAAGACATTAATTTCAAACTAAAAACGACTGAAACAAGTCAGAAAGTTCTCCGTTCGGGATGATGTAGATGCTGAACAAAGCAGTGCAATGCCCACTTGAATGAATGGGTTGTCTCCACCTGCTTGCCATAAATTCCTTTATTTTTTCCTGCTCATAGTCATAATTGAAAATCCAAAAACCATCATCAGAAATGGAAAACAAATCTTTTTTACCAGCTTAAGGCCCCAGTACAACTTAAGGTACGGTTACACAACCCGCATTCCTTCAGTCACACTTTTTAAAATAAAGACAAATCCAAACATCCAACTTTAACCTCACAGCAATTCTGAACACTTACTGTAGCGGTATCTCTGTGGCAACAGAACACAGTGCTGATGTGACCGTACCTTATTGGTTGTAATGACAGAGGAATAGGAAGTCGGTACACTGCACTTGGGAAATTCTAGGGCATCTGAGTGAGTGGTGTAGAGCTAGGGACTGAGAATCTTTGTCATCTACCTGAAAGCAGTCGTGTCAAGTTTTATCAGAAGTGTTTGAAAGTGTTTAGACATTTCCAGTAAAAGTTGAACGGCTCTGCTTAACAAACTGTTTCACAATATGAGATGTTATTTTATTAGGTTTCTAACATCATGTAATGGCTTTGGTTTATTGTTTTAATAAATGCTTGTATCTCCTTTTAAACTATAATATATGTAGGCTGAAGAAAACACTGTTCTTCCCTCTGTGGCTAGAGGTTTCACTGTCGGGTGTGTTAAATGAACACACACAGTGAGAACACACAGCAGTGATTCCGAGGATCCTTGCAGTGCGTCTCAACGACTGCAGCAAAGTTAGAAGTTAAACCACTGGAGGTCAGCAAAGACAGCATTTTCAGGGGGTGTTCAGTTGCAATTTGTTTTCTTAAAATGTCTTGATTTTCTTTTTTACCAACTATATTTTATTTACCCAACGTCATAACAGATTTCCTTCTGTACGGCCAGTGGAAAACTGTTTTTTTTTCTCTCTCTTTTTTTTTTTTGGATAAGCATTCCTCAAAATATTTCTGAAAGTTATTTATATATTGGTCGAATAACATTTAGCTCTTAAGTCAAAAAATCCTGCACAAAGCTTTGGGTCCCAGCAGTGACCCCTAAAATGAACTGATGAAGGGATTCCTACGTAATTTAAATATGTGTTTTAAATAGACTATGCTCTGGGGAAAAAATGCCATTGTTGACATGATGCTGTCAACTTTAATTTCCTTAGAAATAGCATTTTTTTGTTGATTCAATGACAAATATATCTTCGATTATGCATGCTTTTAATAAGAGTACTGATATATAAAGTTAGAGCCAACAGAATTCACTTGCATCCGATGACAAACACTGGCTGATGAACAGACGTTACCTTAAGACACTGTTTCGCGTGGTGCTCAAGACAGAGGCTGAATGCAAACCGTTGGAGATGAAGGTAGCGCCGCTCGTCGTAGTTTCGGGTGTTTGTGGGTTGACATCATTCATTTTCAGAGGATATAGGATGTAAATAGAAGAGAACTGCTGTTTTTACGCCACGGGGGGAGCCTTCATTGCAGACGTACAGTCGGGAGCACCTATTACATTATACCTCTATTTTCTACAGTAGTATTTCAAAAGGTTTTGATATAATAGAAAACTCAACTCAAATACTGGTAGAAAGTTGCAATCAGCTGTAAGTTTTCTTTTGTTTTCAGGATATTAACTTATTCAGATAATTGTTCAATGTATGGCATTAGAATGCTAACACGGAGATCTGTTCTAACTATGGATTATAGTCTGTATTATCAATTCAGGTTAAGAATTAGTGTTGCTTTCATTCTATTTTACAGGTATTACTTCCCTTTATACTCTGCTAAAATGCAAAAAAAAAAAAAAAAAAAGTTTGATTCTGTTCTTTTTTTATCGCACTTTGGCAGCAGATTCCTGTGTAACTTAAGGTCTGAGTTGTCTTTTTAGTAGGCCTAATTTATACTTTTGTAGCAACACTATTTTTATATAATGGCAAAGAAAGGGTTCAGTGTTTTTTTTTTTCTTTCTGATGTCATGTGGCAGCGCTGTTCAATGTTTCTTGAATACATTACCCACTGTAGTATGTGATGTGTGAATAAACTCCAAATCTGATGCTTGCGCTGTTTGGTCAATCTTTCTGTGAGTGTGTGTATATGTCTGTGTATTTATGGAGGAAGTTGTTTAAGTATTAAGTATTAAAGAATCAAAAGGTTTAAAACCCGCTTTGTCCTACATTTCAGATCATTTACAAGTCACGGGGTGCAGTGAAAGTGCTTGAACAACTTACTCCTGTATTTATGAATCGAGAAGAGAGCTGGGGAAATATTTGACTCTTCCTGTAAAAACGAGACTGGTTGCTTATTTTCATAATGGATGAGGACTCCCACCCAGAGAGAAATAAGGCAGAGCTTTCCGCGGTGGCTGAGGGGGAGAGATCGAGGGCCTCAAACACATGTAGAGGGGGAAAGAGGCCCTATGTAAGGGCAGAGCGATTGAAGACTCACATGGGCAGTGAATATACAGTGGCTGCTTAGAGGTGCGTGCAAGGGTTCCCCAGAGGCTATGGATAGGGCAAAGAGCGAGCAAGTGAGACAGAAAAAGGGAAAAATCGAGCAAGTGTTCATCACAGCCTGCTGTCTTTCTCCCTCTTTTCACACCCGAGTCAGTCGGCCCCCGAGGTGCAACAGTCTGCAGCCATGCAGAAACACCCCAACTCCTGTCTCCTCCATGACTCCCAGCACAAGGGCTGCCTACCAAAGCCTAATTTGCAGCACATGTGTCCAAGTTTGCTTGGCCCACCAACCCCCTCACACACATACACACATACACACACACACACACACACACGCACGCACGCACGCACGCACACACACACACACACACACACACACACACACACACACAAACACATTATATGACCTATTCCCTTCCTCCACAGCCCGCCACTGAAGGTGATGTTTTCCCACAAGCTGTTACTACAGTGACATGCTCAGTTTGCTTTTGTGTTTGTGAGCCAGGCCTCTCTTTTGTTTTTGCATTGTTTATATATATATATATATATATATATATATATATATATATATATATATATATATATATATATATATAGATAGATAGATAGATAGATAGATAGATAGATAGATAGATAGATAGATAGATAGATTTGGAGAAGCATAAAGAGGAGAAAACTGACCCACCTGCCATTTTCCTCTGTATTGTTCTGGGAGAAGGAAAAGGAAATGAGATGAGATGGGACGTATGCATCTTTGAGTTTTTCCAGAATGTCGCAGTTGAAGCTCTGTAATCATGAAATCACGCCGCATTCATTGGGTGTGCGATAAATGCAGCAGCAGCTGAATATATAGGGGGTTCCCTTTGTACTTGTATATGACCACTAGGTGGCAGTATTTGTTTTTCTATCAGCTACAAAGTGGAATTTATCCTCAACATTGTAAAAAAAATCTAGTATGTCAAAAATAAAAAATAAAGCAGTTACCATGATTTAGGACTAATAATAATCACACACCTGAAACCTTTGCATTATAACATATGGGTGTAACTTTAAATTGGAAAAAAAAAAACCCTGACCAATCGTCCATCTTCAAGTAAATCGTGATTAGATCAAGAAGAACAAAATCTACTGAACTATTTGTGTATTTTATCAGTGCTGCTCAATACCAACAATTAAGGCTTTATTGTAGGTATTTTTGTGTTTCCTGTTTTAACTTTTAGTGGCTGTCACTCTTTAAAAATCTTTTAGTATTCGTGTACTTGTAAAGTAAGAGAAACAAATTGACGTAACAGCAACAAGAGAGGCCTCCTTTTCAATCACAAATTTAGTGATGCCATGCTGCTTTGCTTCCACCGGCTGGCTTTGACAAGGTTAGCACCTTCAGCCCTGCCCGACTGACTCGTCTGCTCAGTGAGTATTGGGAGGGACAGGAAAGGACAGACAGAAAGGAAGTGTTCTTGTCCTCCAGTCCTCGTCCTGTATGGAGGGACTCTGTGGCACCGGTGCTGGAGTTTCCTGCTCAGCAGGTGCTGACTTTTATCAGGAGTGACATGAATGTACAGAACTGCCAGGGCGCATCCACCCAAATGCTGTCAGGTGTCGTTCCTGCTAACACTCCACCTAGCCCCTGACCTCACAGGCACCTGGTGTGCCTGTCTGTTCCCCTGCCTTTTCTGCTCCCTCTGCACACCTGAGCACTCACACACACACACACACACACACACACACACACACACACACACACACACACACACACACACACACACACACACACACACACACACACACAAACGCACAGGCACAGAGAGAGAGATCAAAAGATTTTTCCAACAGTAGGCCAAAGGTTTGAGTTTCCTGCTTCCTTTTTACCTTTCAGAGCTGCTAACAGCCACTTACGATGGTAATGACCATTAATGTTTACGTCACATATTAGCTCACTTGACGCTCACACACGACAAGTGCCCTGAGTGTGTGTTTGCACTCCTCGTGTGTAACGGCAAGATCCTCCCTGAAACAAAGGGCACACAGTCTGCGAGGCTCTCAACGAGGAATTTCGCCACCTATTACTGAAGAGAGAGGAGCATTTGAATATTTCATATCTCAGGCAGAGTTATATGAGATGATGCCGACTTGTGAAAATATGTTTGTGTCTTGACTTGAGAAACGCAAATGTGGTCACTGACAGAGAGAGAGAGAGACAGAGAGAGAGAAGGCCAAGGTTAAATTTGCTCTGTGGTTAAAAATAGCCTGTCAGTAATGTCAGCCTGATTTCACTAGAACCTTTTATTAATATTGGCATGATCAGGGGAGAAAATAAAACCTTAGTGGAAGCAAAGAGGAGGACAGATATCCCTCCTGGATTTCAGACCCATTCTATGAAGCTCACATATTTTGGAGGTCTGTTCGTTTTGTGCAAAAAAAACAACAACAATCCTCAGTCACTTCCCTGCCATAATCAGGATTTCTGATGCTGGTCTCTACAGCCACGATCATTGCCAGGTCATAACCAAGGTTATGTTCCCAACATGACTCTGTCTTTTGTTAAGTGTTTTTCCTCGACATATTTTTTTTTACACTGAGAAGAATCTGCTGTATGAGACTTTGACAAGTAACATTGCACATAACCATGAAATTGTTACTTGGCTAGGAAATTATTTTAAGATGTCAGAAGTTTAAAGCAATCAACTCCTCTGCCTTGGCTTATTATACAATCTGTTCCTGTTCTGTTGCCATTTTTCATTCCCCTGTTTTTCCCGTCCTCTGTTGAATCTGTACAGATTTCAGCTGCTCAATCAGTTCACCTTCCGCTCCACCTTTCAAACCTATATCCCTGTAAATCTTTTGCTAGCCCTGGACTAACGTGGAAAATATTCCATGTACTTGTAGCACAGTGAGTTGCAGTGCTGTTGGTTTTATCTCTCCCCTGTTAAATGTTTATTTAGGATACCCATCAGTTATTACCAGGGTAACAACTATTCTTGAACTATATACAATAGAGTCATAGCTTTCTGGTGTTGCAGTATGACCCACGGTAATATCAGTGTATTATGAATCAGAACATTTATAAAACTTATTGGTTCATTCAGATCTATGGAATAGCTCCTAACAGACGTTATATGTGAAACTACTTTTTCTTATTTATTATTCTTATTTATTATTATTTATATCTTATTATTCTTATTTTCCTGTCTTAGCTATTTAGATTGTTCAACTTAGGATAAAGACTGAAAGTGTAAAAAGCTAGGCTTGTTCAAATAGTAATAAAACCACAAAACAAACTCAACCCCTTCACATCTTTCTAATACGTCAAATCACTTCTGTTTACTATAACCTGTACAGAACCAACAATCTCCAAATTTAAATACTCCAAAATTGGTATATTCGGCTTAGAGGTGGTCTATATTATCTTGGGCAATTAAACTATCTATTGTTGTAATAAAGGTCTGAAAATGTTTACATTATTTGAACTTTTCCAAGAAAGCTATTCATTATATTTCCAATTATTTTAATGTTGCTTTTTGGTTGTATTAGTCATGACTGGATGATTTGTGACTATTCCTTTGTGTTGTTTTAATCAAGCCTACATAAATTTAGCATAATTCAGCATGAAATTTCCGATTTAAGTTGATTGCTTCCATCTTTGTATTTTATTTTATTCTGGTATTTTTAGTCGGAAATGTTTGAATTATTTCCAATTTAATATTTTTCTTTGGAATCTGAATCAGTGGTGATGTTGGATGTTGTTCTATGAGGGATTTTCTCCTTCTGGCAATGAATGTATTATCCTTTAAGCACACTGCCTTGCCTGATTTTAGAGCATTGAAATTGTTCAGCAAACCTTTTAAATCCATTTCATTGCTCCTTGTCATGACCGTGTTGTTAGGATATTGCCCATAGTTTTAAAACAGTTATCTTTTAGCAAAGAAAAGGCCAGCTTGATTTGCTTTCTTGGCTCTTGTCCAGCTTGTGTCATGTGAGGCGCTGCTCCGGAGCCGAGGTAAAGAAAGCACGTTTTTAATGATTTAGCATTGAGTGCCTTTATATTCTATAGTCCATCATTTCATTTCCTTGATTTGTAACTACGTGGCGGCTCGAATGATCCCTTGGGGAAAATAACTTCTTGGCACAGTAGCAGATACTCAATTGAAAATACACACTGGGCAATTTTAATTTGAGAGGATACTGAAAAATGACCCATTTATTAAGCTTTTTTGATAATCAAAGCTAATGGGTTATTTAAAAATTTGTCTACAACTACTAAAAGGGAATGAGGAGTGGCTGCCTATGTCTGTTTTAATCTGGATATATAAAATGTGGTCATTTATAATTAAATGGGAGTGTCCTTTTGTAATCATAAAGTTTAATTATTCCAATTTGCCTTCATTTATGAGATGAGCTTTCATGCATATATTAATGTTTTTTAAATTATTGCAACCATTACGAAGACAAAGATGACCAGTAAGTGTGTGTGCATGTGTGTGTGTTTGTGCGTGTGTGTGTGTGTGTGTGTGTGTGTGTGTGTGTGTGTGTGTGTGTGTGGTGTGTGTGTGTGTGTGTGTGTGTGTGTTGCATCACAGATCTAAATTTCATAGGTTTTCTCAGCTCTGGAGCGAACACAGAACAACCCGTGGGCATCACAGGGCATCATGGTAACACACACCTCTCAGCCACTGACAAAGTTGTTTGAAGTGAGAAAATAAGAATCTTTTGGGTTCTGCTTGGCGAGGGAGGGGGCTTGTTTAGCTATCCCCTTAATGCTTTCTGGCACTCTTTTCTTTTTATTATTCACTCTCCTTTGTTTTGATGGAAGCTGGTATCTTATTGGTGGAAGTGGAAGGACAAGTTGATTGATCAGGCTAGGGGGTATTGATCAAGCTGATCCTCAGCCATGACCTCTGACCTCCTGATTGACAACAGCGTCTATAATGAGTCCTTAGAACAGAGACCGTACAATAGGGGGTTTGGGGGAAGAGCATCTGTGGAGAGGAAAAGAAACCCAAGGGGATGGGTAGCAAACACACACACACATGCAGCCCTGCTCAATAAACTTGGTGCCATTGTTACATTGTAGTGCCCTCGATAACCCCAATTTGCATAATCGGCTTTTGCATTGTTTGGCCCAGACACATTAAGGTGCTGCATTGCATTGTAGACTGCAAATCAGCACGTGGCCATTGTTTGCATATCTCGCTGCATTATGTATTATTTACTTATGCTGCAGCATGTGTTTCCCTGCTTACTGACTTTGCCTTCTCGCTAAACGCATTATGTTTCCTTTCCCCAGCTTGTGTAAAATATGCATTACATCTTATGCAACCCGGCATGTCTACAAAAACCGCAGCGTTGTTTACCTACCCCACAGACCACCTCAATTATTTACGACACACCTGAACAGAATAAGGTATATATGTTCTTCACAAAGTCCACTGCATTTTGTTAATGTTGTTTACCAGCCACATTCTAGACATTCCTACCATTTTTTCTTTGGGCTATAGTCGCCTAAGGACGCCGCCGCTTTATTCTGGATCCTTGGCGTCACGCTCGCTGAGAATTCACTCCTTTCGTTATGATTCACACAAATTCACCAACATTTAGCACGCTGGCTATTTTCATCTGCATTTACAGGTAACACACACCTCCGTCAACCATGTGGCACATCCGCCCCAACGCAGTCAAACAGGAATGAGATGAATTCCTTCTTTATAAGAACACTTTTTAACAGTTTTTCCTGCAATTGCGTAGATAAGTGAAAATATGTCCAATACAATTTTAGGTCATGCTAATAGAGGGGAAACCTTAGTGTGAAGTTTTGATGTGTGCTCACAAAAGATTCTAATATAATACTTGTGTCAAACATTTGATAGCTGGTAAATGTGTGGATTATTCTTGCATCTACAGGCCAAACGTTCAGATTTAGTTCTTGCGTTTAAACCTGAAAGAGATCCAAGGGGTCTCTTTTGACTGTTAGTATATTGATATTGAAATACAAAAAAGTTGTAAAAAATAACATTACACATAAATAAATAATTCTCAGATTCGTTAGTTAGTTTTTACCATGTGAACAAACACACAAACATTCAAACATTTACTAGCCGATGATCTGGTCAATGCTGCAACATTAGCATATTTGATGACATGGCCTGAATAGCAATTCTTTCATCTTCATTTGTGCTTCTTTTATGTATTTAACGTTAAATTCTAGGATTACATTTTGGGATGCTGGGATGCTGCATTGTTTTGAAAGCTTTAATTAAAAAAAAAAGAAAAGTGCTTTTCTTTTTGTCTTGGTATTATTCAACTTTGTAAAATATATCCATTTAATCCTGAATTCCTATTTGTGGGCTGTGCAACAAGCTGTAAACACAACGCTGACATAGTATCTGAAGTTTATGTGTCTTATTTAAAAGCTTGGCAGACGCGTGGCGGCATTAGGGATCATTTGTGGTCTGATGGCACACGAGGAATGTTCTGTTCTGTTTTTACCTCCAACGACCCCTGATGGAAATATCTCCCACTTAAAACGGTAAATGTTCCACTGGGTGAACCAATTAACCATTGATCAACTGTTAACTTAAAATTATTGATGATAGCAGCTTGAATGTTAACCCTAACCCTGACCATTAGTATTGAGATAAAGGTTTGGTCATGCTTGACTTAAGTAAAAAAAGATGTAGCTGATTCTTAAAGGACTGCAGTTTTTCTTGAATTTAAAAACAAAAAAACCCTCTTTTGTACATTTAAGCACAAATCTGCCAGAGTATTACGTTCCCTAATTATCATAAATCAAGGCTGTGTGGACACACGTTTGGTGCTGAGAGGCCATCATGTGCTCTTTTATTTTCAGAAGGGTTCAGCTACACCATGAATAATCATATTTATCAATATATTTTATGATGTGAAGTCCAAGACAATCTGCATTTTATTTTATGTGAGGAACATCTTGTGAGTACACGACGAATGGTTTCAGTTTTAGCTCAGTGGATTTCGACGTTGTAAATAGTGACAAACTGTTAATGGCTGTTGTTGCATGAATTTGATCTTTGCCCTCTTTTCCCAAAATCTTTCTTTGTTCGAAAGAAATCCTTTGGTAACTCTAAATGTATTTAATAAGACTGAGCAATTTTCCTTCCAATGGCCCGTTCGCCCTACCAGACATTTTTCCACTCTTCCTCACCCAGATGGATCAGACTACCTCAAGCAAGAAGGTTCAGAGCTCTTCCAAGAAAGTATTTCTTTCCTTATTCCTTTCTTGGAAAGCATGCAGTTTCATCCATCCTCTGGTGAACTGAGGGCCTTTGCCAAATTGTTGTCAGTCCTGGGGGCTTGATGCTTCAACCTGGTTAATACCACTACAGAAACCACACTACTTTGTGTTTTTATGGACAAGCGTCACTGCAACTGTATTTCAAGTAGGCCGGCTAATGAGCTTTTTAACCATCTCCATATGGACGTGCTCTAATGTCTAGACGGAGGGGCAGTAGTGGTGGCAAGCTATGGTGTGCTGACTGCGCCGTACTTGGCTCCCCTGCACGTATAATTCTTCCCCACAAGCAGGAGAGTTGAATCGAGGGCAAGCCTTGGTTTGCTGCTGGGGACTCATAATGGGTTATTGTTTACCACACAGCTCACAACAGAGGCAAAAATCCAGGATGTGAAGATGATGAGGAACACACTCCTCACGCACATTAAATGCGTAGACACTGACGCCATGTTCCGTTTTCTTTCTTTCCCGTTACATCTAATTTCTCCAATAATCGATCCGCTCACAGACATTTTTGTAGCACCCCGTCTGTTCTAGAGAATTGCTGAAGCTGCAGAGACAGCTCATCACTCAGTTCAAAGGTTGCTGTTTCAAAATTTTGGAGATAACATTGGCTTAAGCATTGTTAGTTTTGGAAAAGCCCAGTCTTGGAAAGTTTTGATGTGCTGCAACTCTAAGAAAACGTGCCCAGCCAGCTGCCATATCATGTAAGTAAGATACCAACATCCTCCTCCATCCTGCCTCCAAACGTACTTCATACCAGGTCAGAAGTCTGATGGCAGAACACACACCCAAATCACACAGGAAGTGAGCTGCAGCAGAACTGAGCTTTACCAGCGACAGCAAAGTGAAATGGATTGGTGCCCGAGTTTGTAAAATGAATCTCACATTTCATCACATAGCTTAGCAGACGCTGGCAGTAAAACATCCATGGCATTATATGTAAACCAACCTGTAAGTAAAATACACTGGAGGCAAAACAAATATGGACTTTTGTTGTTTTGGGGTGTTTTTTCATCTCAAATAATCAAAAAATATCAAATGTAGGCATGGATGGAAACATTTTAGAAAGCATAAAGCATTTCCACTTGTGTGCACATAATTCTACCTCCATGTATCTGACTCTAACCTTGTCATACTGTACATATTACTTTATATTACTTCAGTGCTGTTATGACTGGAGTGTGGTTGGGTTTATGTCATTCTAGCCTGGCTCTCCTATGGAATAGACACCAAAAGTTTAAGTAAAGTGCTGTGTGTGTGCTTCTCGGTAATGGTATGGAAAGTAGCATTAGGCTTCATCCTGACTAAAAGGTGCCCATCCCTAATAATATTACGGTTGGGTAAATTAAACATAAATTAAATATACAACCAAACTGAACTGAATTAATGGGAATGGAATAAAAAGTGTCACTATTTCTTAAATAACTGGCATTAAATATAACATTTTATGGATTTTCATCATCGTTTTAGACTCGATCTGACTCCTCTGCCCTGAAAACAATAATTTCACGTACACCTCTCTGCCGCTTCTGTGATTTTGTTTTGATTATCCAATCACAAATCACGATACGTCCCACCAGTCACATACTGTATATTACTGCACTGTCTGTCTGAACTGGTTGCCCTTCCATGCTAAGCGCATATAAATGACAGCTGTCATGAGCTTTAGGGAAGATTAAACCCGATTTGCATGAACGTATACATTTTCTGTAATCTTGGCGATATTCTGTTTAAAAGTAACAAACAACACCTCTGACAGTTTGCACATGTTAGAAAGTGCTTTCTCTTTTTTTTTTTTGCTTGTGTGACATTTTTCATGGAATCACTGCAAATTCCACCTGGAATGAATTTGAAGGTAGTGCAGGATTAGTCTGTTGAGTGCTTTAATGGGTATTCTGTAACTGCATTATAAGAGCTGCTGCTTTATAAGGTCTTGCTGTTATAGAATTCACATAACTGCTTTTATTTTCCTTTCATATCCCTCATCAAAAAAAATCCTCATATTTACCATAAACCTCATCTGCATTATTCCTTAATGAGTTAACACTGTTGGTGCTGGTGTGTATATCATTTTACACTCTAGATCATCCACAGGAAAAAAAAAAAAAAAAAGCAAAAGCATTTAGGTTTGCACTCTAAAAGAGCCAGAGTCACAGATTAAGCTGGGTGCATTAATGGATTATAGGACAGTGTTTTTTTCCTACTTGACTCGCACTGCTCCTCAGTCACTCCGATGACGTAGTGGGATTATTGCACAATGCTGCAACCACTTTCCTCTCAACAGAAGTGATGGGGAGACAGCAGCGGCTGCAGAACCACGGGAGTGTCGTCGGGGAGCTTCAAATGAAGTTGGAGAATGCTTCTGGTCCACATAGACAAAGTTAAAACTATTCTTTTACTGAACACAGTATTCTATCCTTTAGTATTAACTTGCTGAGATCCTAATTAACATGCTCATTTAACGAAGCTGTTATTTTTAGATGAATCCAAAATAAAGATTACAAACACAGGTCATCTGTATAGTGTTTTTTTTTATTGTGCCTCTTTCTATTGTCCTTTCAGCTCCTTTTTGCTGCTTCTTCTATTTCCAAGGACAGATACTTGGACATTTGAGACAATTGCATAAGGAAAAAGGCCAAGTCACGTGACACAAATAGTTAGAAATTATTACTCTTGTTAATTTCAGATGCATCAGTGACTGCCGTGTACACTTTCATAATGCTTGTCTTCCCTGATGTGACGCTATCTAAAGTTTTGAAGGGGTTATTCAGTCACCGCAGATCCCTAACCGATCTTTACATCACACCCCTCTGAAAGCCGTGCAGCAGGTTCCACTTTGCAGGCTGACTCAGATTTACTGTGGGATTTGCAGCATTGCATTGACATGAACTTTCACAGGTCATTGGGTTAAGATGGGATGTTGTCTTCCTGAACCATCAAATCCAGGAATAACTGGGAATCAGCCTGTTTGGAAGAGGGGAAATATTGTGACACCCTTTCGCTGGCAAATGGCAGAGCCGGGGAGGCAGACAATCTAAATGTTGTCTGTGTTGATTGGTTGGTGTTGAGTACTTGGATGGTAGGGTGCGAGGCTATATTATAACAATTCAATTCAATCTTCTTGCATGGTGAATGACTTTTATGTGAACATGTTTCAAAGGGCTTTTTTCTATTTCAGCCGGCACATGGTGTTCCTGACTATAAGACATCAGCCCATTTCTTCTATCTTTGGCACTCATGTTCTTTCACAGAGAGAATGACAGCTAATCTTAGGTGAAGAATTACAGGATCGGAGGAGTCCTGCATTTTCATTTTCTTTCATTGTTAACTTCGGTTATAAATCCCTTCCAAGCACATTTCTATGCAAATTTGTATTAAAGTCTTGGACCTTTGCTGTCCTAAAAATAATATATGTTGACTGGAAAAAGCATCTTTAGCATTTTAGAATAAGGCACGCAATGTCATGCGAAACTTGATTGTTTGAAATGTAGATTCAATGAAAAAAAGTATTTGATGTGTTGCTACACAACCAAACTCAAAAGAAGATTGTATGTTCAGGTTTAAGACAAGATTAAAATATGCAATCTGCCTGAAACTCACTTTCAAGGTCAAAAACCTTTCAAAATGTCCATTTCCCCTGTCGTGAGGCACAAAGGTTAATATGAGGCACAGAAAAGAAAGCAAATATTTAACGTTTGTTGTCTCTTCCCTTTATGGTAGGTGGCAGGTTTGGGCTGTCTAAACACACGTTTACAACAAGCAACCGTGGGAGAACAGAGAGGGGACGCTGACATTCCAGTCAACTGTCTCTACGGAAAGCCATTTAAAAAAAATGTTTACTATGTCAAAATATTCTCAGAGTAACTGTAACATTGACCAAAGGATCGGCTGAGACTCAAGGCTTTGTCAGAGGCTTAGAAACGTTAGTTGGAGGTGTGATTTTGAAACTCACATCCATCCAAAGAGATGGGTCAGCAAACATTAAACAGAGAGACTCAAAGAGAAACTTACAAATCCCCAGATTTTACTTTTTCTCATTGACAAAAGTGACTTTAAGCACCAGTCAACTGGGATAAACTTCAGAAACTCAGCTGGCCGAATTCAAATATGCAAAAAATGAGCACATCAGTGCACTTTTACACCATTTTGCAGTTCAAATCACTAAACTATGGCTTTTTGAATTAAATAAAAAAGGACATATAATCACTCAATTTAAGTTAAATACTGCTCTCTTTCTTTTGAAAATGGGAAAAATGACTTTGATGGTGTGATTGGGTTCACTTTTTAAAAAAAAGAAAAAGAAATGTCTAGTTTACCAAAGTTAAAGCAAGGGGGGACTCTTCTGGAAGCCTGAAAACATCGAAAAGGAGATAAGTTTACATTAAAAATGTTAGAATTTTAAGAATAACCTACATTTATAGGGATTACAAGATTTGATATTCTTAAAAAAATATAGAACTGTGTTTTGAGGGGCATTGGACTCAATCTACTCATTCTGCTTTATGGAATAGAGGATTTAAACCATTTTCTCTTGAGGACTGGACTAGCCTTGCGTCAAACATGTGCAGATGCCTGTCAGAACAGACAGTAGGGGAGGAATCAGCGTGATATTAATTCTCTGGTGTTCTCTGTGCTGTGGACTCGGTCTCAGTGTTGGATTGTTTAAAGTGTAACCGCTAGAGGGATACATATACGCCTTTCAAACTCCGTAAACACCATCCTTTTCACTGTGCCGTGGAGAGAATTACCGTCAGTGAGAGTTGCCTACCTGTGTGACTTCCCACTTTGGAAAAAAAAAAAAAAAAAAAAAAGCAGCAGCCCCGGAACATTTGAAACACGAGTTGCTCTTGAAAAGAGTTAGAAAGAAATTGCCTCTAAAGCGGACGGCGAGCTCCGACTCCTCCAAGTGTTATCAGCTTCAGGCAATCAATGAGGACCGCGATGCTTACTTCTGCAGCTCTCTGCCCCTCTTTCTCTCATTCGCCTCACCAGATATTATAGTACACTGCAACTTTTGTACAGGCACACAGGCAAAAGAAAAGGGAAGTTTGGATTCCATTTTTGATTACAATTTGCCTCTTGTTTCCTGTAATAAATATGAGAGGTCGGTTTGTTGTCACTTGTCTTTGGAATTTAATATGTGCCATTTCTTATGCTGTTTTACGGGTAGGATAAGGAAACAACAAAAAGGTGTGACAAGAGCTTTGGCGGACAACTGTGGATTTCTGCGAGTAACTCCTACCGTCCAAAGGGGATGAGGGGGGCATCGGCCGGACCCCCCTCTTGATTGATCACTTATTAGTCATCCCTTTAGCTAAATGGGACCGTGGAGAACATACATGAATCAAATATTCCTGTGTCCCCTGAATGTCTCCAGAGTAGTTTTGCTTAAGAGAGGGGGTCGTGGCTTAGCATTATAAAGAGGGAAAAACAGCATAGCTTTATGGGTTTATTTAGACAGTTTCTACGGTTTGACATTGTACCGTTGTAAAAAAAAAAGAGAGAGAGAGAGGGAGAGAGAAGAAGAAGAAAACTCGAGAGGATTCCAAAGAGGATAACATTGTTGACATACATTTTTTTATTCAGTTATTTCTTTTTCTGTTATTTTAAATATTTTTTTGTCATTTCCTCCTCTAAAAAATGAAACTTTGGACATCTCCCTGGGTGTCTTGCTTGGTGATTCTCCTCTTGTGTTTTGGATCAGAGTGCGGGACAGTCCGGAGAAAGGGGAGATCCAAAAGGGAGTTGGTGCGCATTAGGGAGGCAAAAACCACCATCCCAGGGGCTTGTGCCACGCGTCTGCCCCGGGGCAAACGCTCTTTGCCCGGCTTGGAGCGCCGGGTGCTTCGCCAGCGTCGGCGCTCCTCTCAAACGGAGGAAAACTCTACAGACCGAGGGAAAGCTGTCTATTTTACCGGCAGAGGAGATCAGCTACGGCTGAAGCCCGGCGTGGAGATACCCAGAGGAAATTTCACTTTGGAGATGTGGATCAAACCGGAGGGTGGTCAACGATCACCCACAGTGATTGCAGGTAGGATGGACTGTACATCATCCATTCAATTGTATAGCAAACTCTCTTTTTTTTTAAAATTATTATTAAAAACTCCAAAGCCAGTTTAACTGGTAAATGAGAAGAAGAGCTTAACGCACACATGTGCGGTATTTTGTCACAGTGTCGTGCAGTTTATCAAATAAAGCAACATGCAGTTTCAGCGAGTTGAAAATGAGTTCATCCACCAGACTAGACAATGATGTAATGCTCTGAAAAGTGTAGCGGATATTCCAGGTAGTGCAAGCAGGGTCACTGAAGATTTTGATCACATTTAAGTTGGGCATCTCAGCGAAGGGAAATCACTTCAATCTGATTTAGTTGTCGGCTATAAATCAAAATTATCCTTCCTTTTTTAACATGAGAACGACGTTATGATCCATGAAACCTACGGGCAATAGCCGGCTCATCATTTGACCAGTAGCTGATGTCACTGTGCGTAAAATGTAATTTATCTGACCCGGCTTGGCTATTTTCAAACTATGATGTAATGGGCAAAACTTTGTGAGCGAGCACGTCACGTCAGGCACAAAGCGGTAGACGCGTTGGGTCGAGGCGCTCAAAGCGTGCGGCTCAAACCGCAAAGCTTAAGTGTCCCCCTTAAAAACCGACATCTTTCCATTGGCTACCGGAGTTACGGGACAGGACCGAGAGATCCAGGGTTTCCCCTCTTGCACGAAAATGTCCTGCCTGTATTGGTATTGTGCAGCTGTGCGCTTTCTTGGCGACACATGCCGTGCGCAGTCTAGCCGACACGCAGACTACAGCGCGCAACCGTGGTTTATTTTGTAATGTAAGGAACTATCAGATAGTGATGATGCATCTATATATGCTGACTGCGCAGAGAAGAACACACAGACACTTGAGCAGTTGCCTATCGATCGAGGAAAGCTTAGGACTTTGTACTTGTCAATTGCGTGCAGTAATTTTCTCCCCCGCCCGGCTCTGCAGCCATGCGTAACGGAGCGACGGAGAGGTGATAAAAACGGTTCTGCATCATCTGTGTCAACCAATACCGCTTTTGTGCATTACAGTAAAGGACAGTTTTTTCTTGCTGTTCCCTACCGATAGGGAGCGTTGCACACACAACTCACTGCCTGCAATAGTACTTGCGCAGATGGCTGAATTTGAACGGAACTGACGTGAACTCCTCAGATTCCTCTGTGCCAGTCTGCACATTTGGAGACTTTAGGAAACCATATGAGTAAATTTACACCCCCCCCCCCACACACACACAAATAACCACTTATGTGTGTGTATGTATTGATATAAAGTTTTAGGTGGTGCTAGCCAGCTGGTAGAGACATGCTCTGCATCCTTTATAAGAATCTCAAACTGAAAGATGCTCTCTGGTCAGCGGAGTGACGACGGACACCTGAACAGGAAGCTTTGTAATAAAGTCCTGTGCAATAAAAAGGAAAAACAACACCCACTTTTAATATGTGGTGGAAGAAAGATCCTTCTGATGTATTTTCTTTAATAGAAAATGGACATTACAGATGTGGATCACATAGTTTTGTCAAGGTGTTGCTCCTGTGATCCTTTGTCTTGTACCAGAAATGACCAGTCCTGTAAAAGAGTCTGTTCATCTTAAGTGTAACTCCTATTGTACTCTCTTTAATGCGAAAGAGCAAACCCACAGAGAACAAATAGAATGACCAAACAAATCCAATTAAGCCTAATCTTTTAAATCCAATTCAGACCTCAAAAATCCCAGTGCTTTCAGAACACCCTATCCTCTTGTTTTGATCCCACTACAGTGTTGTTTGCAGCAGCAGCAGCTGTTTTTTACTATGTTGTTTTGACCACAGCCATTTCTCTTTATATGGCTCTCTCTTTCCTTTTCTTTTTATTTGTTCTTTCCATTCTTTCTTCCACATTTCAATTTGCTGGGCTATATGTTGACGTGTCTTGTGTTTTGTGGAACTCATGGGGAATTGTTATTTGATGAGTTTGGGCTCTGCTTAAAAAAAAAAGCAAAACTGGATGCTCTGGAATGGTCTGGTACATTTGCATGCTTGACCAGCTCTGGTGACTCACTCTTGTCTGATTTCAAGTTGTGTATTGCATACACACACACACACACACACACACACACACACACACACACACACACACACACACACACACACACACACACACACACACACACACACACACACACACACACACACACACACGATTCCAATAACTGTCTGGAATATCTTAATTTAGAGAAGACGATAAGAACATTTCAAGATGCTGACAGATGTAAATGATTATTTATTCGATAACCTGGTGAACTCATGTTGCTGAAGATGAATAAACATTTCTTTTTACAACAGTTCCTAGGAGATATAGAGCAAGACCACCTTTGGATGAAAAGAGTCTTCAGAAATCAGTAGCTGTTACTTTAGACTCCAGAGAGGAACGGTCAAACTCATCATGGAATGCAAGTGTGTGAATGTGCTGTGTTTCTTCTTCTGTCATTACAGTTACACGTGGTAACAATTGATACACACACACACACACACACACACACACACACACACACACACACACACACACACACACACACACACACACACACACACACACATACACACACAGTCACATACATACACACAAACGCACTTCCATTCATATCCAGATCAACCAAACATCAAATTTTGTGTTAAAATGTTATGCAAACTTTGTTTTGCCTTATTAGCACTTGTATCCAGGTCATGTTGTGTTGTCCCGCATCAAAAGATGAGAAAGATGAGGAAGGGCGAATGTCTTCCATAACCTGGTGGGAACAATTATTTGCAAATATTAGTAAATAATTGCAGTGATAACAGAATATACTTTGGTTGCTGTCTTCTTGTGAGATGTTATATTCTACAGAGCCCCTGAAAGGACATGTGTAACTAACTTAGTAAGTAAGTAAATAAGTAAATAAATACATTTCTGGTGCACGCAGAAAACTAGAAACAATCTCTTTCACCCAAAAAAGTGTTAAAAAGAAAAACAACTTTAACATTTTTAAAAAATGTTTTCGTGAGTTAAAAACTTCTTGTCAGGATATTTTGATATTTTGATTTACCATCAGAAGGAAATATTGCTCAAAATCCCAAATCCTGATGATTTTTTAAATTTTTTTTTACTTTGACTTCATTTGACCTTTAAAATTATGTGTAACTGCAACTCTCAGGTAATTTGTGACTTATTAAAACTGCTATTCAGGTGAAACTTGACAGTCAAGTGAAATGTTTAAAGTCTTCTGAAGTGCTGGTGACACTTTTATAATTAATTTCCTTGTTATGTTCTATACATTTGATTTCATAATAATAATGGAATGTTCCATTGTCTCCTCAAGGGGACTGTCACGGCAGTCATTACGGTGCCTATGAAAAGTGTCTTTTTTGACCTTTAAGAGTTAGAACAGCTCAAAAGTAAACAGAGTCTTTATTGTTCCATTCTTCCCTGCTTTTTATCAAGTCCTAGTGACATTTTTCTTTGTATGTGTATTTTTTTTATACTTTCTTTTTTCCTGTGTGTGTTTTTCTTGAGAGAAGACAAATGACAAGTGTTAGGAAGGTTGTCTTTGAACCTGACAGGAACAGCCCTCTATCACAGCTCTCTATTGTATGTGCACATGCAAATCTGTTTCTGAGTGTGTGTGTGTGTGCATGTTTACGAAACGACGCAAATGCGTCCTTCGACATTTCAGTTTGTCTGTGCACGTGTGCGTGAGTGTGTGTGTGCTTTTGTTCATGAGCATGCAAGCATATATGCACGTCTGCGTAAGTGTGCGCTTACGTGTGTGTGTGTGTGTGTGTGTGTGTGTGTGTGTGTGTGTGTGTGTGTGTGTGTGTGTGTGAGAGTGCATTGGTGTGAGCCAGAAGAGGTGCAGCGTAGGGTCTGGAAAAGTGTAGCGTGTTAGATTAATTGAGCATGGCAGAATTATGACAGCTGTTTACACTAGGAGCCCTACAAGCATTTTAGCACACCTTTTAGCCTTGAGTGCACTAGCTGACAGATGGAGAGCTTTTTCCTTCCAGCGTAGTGGAAAGCCTGGAAACGTCATCCACCAAAGGACTGACCTTGACGCTGAACCCAACCCTAACTCTTTGAACATTAGTCTATTGAAATATCAAGTTAATGAATGCATACCTGAGTGCACATCTAATTAGAAACAGGTCAGAGTTAGCAAGATGTCGGTGCAATCACCATTAGCCTGCCACTTATTGTGGTCTCAGGATTCCCAATCGATGAGGAACAAAGACGTCTGAATGGACAAGTAGGCTGAGGCAAAGATGTGCTCATCATTAGCTCATGATCTATACAGGTAGAAAAGGCAAATATGAAGGGTATAAGCAGGCACTGTATGCACAGATTCACAAAAGGGACACTTTGTAAAAAGGATTTTTTTTTTGCACTGGATTGATGCATGCATGCACGTAGTCACAAACATTTGTGCATTAACAGACACACATGTACACACACATACATGAACTTGAGTGCTTGCACACAAATATCTTAACAAGCATTAAACAAATAACAAGTCAACATTCAGAGATCCCCTAAGAAGTGAAAACACATTACCATGCTGAATCTGACATACACGGTCCAAGTGAAACAGGAAAAAGGTGTTTTGGTGCCTCTACGAAAACAAGACTCGAGCAGAAACCTAGCCTTTTCTGGCTAGTCTACTGGCAAGGGACATTTGCATGCACAGCTTTAAATGTACTCAGTGTTCATGAGAAGCCTATACAGACAGATTTCCATGGGGTCTCCCTGTTGGTAAATGTGCACTTCAACCCAGTTACGAGGACAAGGTGCACACTTAATATCAGAAAATACAACGCTGATAGATTTGACCTCTCATCTCCACCTTGTTTTCAATATACCTCATCTATAAGACCTTTAAGAATACTTGTGAGTTAAAATGTACAGGCTCCAATCTGATTAGCAACAAATGACAGAATGAAATTATGAGACCTGTAAACATTTAAAATAGAAAATATGGTTTTAAAAGGTCAACCAGGTTCATGTATACAGATGATGCTGTTATGACTGCTTATTATTTTGTACTAATGTTAAATTCCACATTGAAAAGTAGAAATATTCCCAGGCACACAGTATCTGACTTTTTTTCATTCTCTTTCCAGGACTATATGACAAATGTTTCTACGCCTCCAATGACCGAGGCTGGCTGCTTGGCATCCAGGCGATAAGTGAATACGGGAACCGTGATGCCCGGTTCTTCTTCTCCCTGAAAACTGATCGTGCCCACAAGATGACCTCCATCCACTCCAACACTCGCTACATACCAAACCAGTGGGCACATGTGGCTGTCACGTATGATGGCATGTACATGAAGCTCTTTGTCAATGGTGCCCAAGTTGGTGTTAGTCGGGAGCAATCGGGTGACGTCTTCAGCCATTTGACCAAAAAGTGTAAAGTGCTGATGATTGGGGGCAATGCACTGAATCACAACTATAGGGGTGCAGTGGAAAGGGTGGGTCTATGGAGAGAGGCCCGAGCGCAAAGGCAAGTTATCAGGGATATGCAGAGCCACGAGGACCCCCTAGATCTACCTCAGTTGGTAATTCGCGAGACGTTTGAGTACCCAGGCCGGAAATGGCTGACTGTAAAAGATGGCAGCTTTCCTCAGCCAGAGCATCCAGGAAGTGGACGATTTGGAGTCCTGGGTGGTGGTGGAGTTGGAAATTCTGAAGGATTACTGGACACAACGCTAGAGCCTCCAGCTTGTGGCCAAACTGTCTGTGACAATGTTGATGTCATCAAAAACTACAACCAACTCTGGACTTTCCGCCGGCCTAAGAAAGTACAATATCGTGTCATTAATGTTTGGGACGATGCACATACAAGGCCAACTGTATCTGATCATCAGATCAGCCTGCAGCACCAGCAGCTAAATGATGCCTTCAGCCCTTACAACATCACCTGGGAGCTCAGCATTTATAATGTGACCAATTCCTCCCTTCGAAACAGGTTGATTTTGGCTAACTGTGACATCAACAAAGTTGGCAATGATATATGCGACCCAGAATGCAGCCATCCACTGACAGGGTTTGATGCTGGTGACTGTATGTCTGGTCATTGGATCCGTTGTTCGGAGCAGAAGCAGGGGAACGGTGTATGCGACCCGGAATGCAACTGGGAAAACTTCTTCTATGATTTTGGCGATTGCTGTAATCCCAATGTGACAGATGTGACCAAGACATGCTTCAACCGTTCATCTCCACACAAGTAAGAAACCATTGCATTTTGCTTCTTATCATAATTCGCCTAAGTTATTTAAAACACAATTTTTAGTTAACCAAGAAGCTGAACACACCATTACTTGTTGAAGTATCCTGTGCATAGATTTTTTTTGGGTTCTTTGCGCAATTTTTTGTAAAACTACCTCTGCACCTCTACCTCACATGCTTTGAGTAAATCAAACAATCGTTCACGTGTCCCTGAAGAGAGGTTTTGCTGTCTAGTCCTACTTGTTCCTGACCATTTGGGGGCTGAAGCAGAGTGTAACATTACTCCCAGCCTGTGTGGCCTGCAAAATCCTCTGGGAGCAGCTAGTCCAATCTAGCCTTGGCCCAGTTCAATCAGTGTTCCACACTTAAGCGAGGCAAAACAAATGCAAACGGATGACTTTCCTGGTAGCAAATAGGTCGGCCAGACCACTTGTTTTTTGTATCAATTTTTTTTACAACTCTCTCCACCTTCTTCTGCTCAGTATCTCCAAAACCCAGTGGTCCTAATTAAGCTGTCTTCATTGGAGGAAAGAGTTTGGAAAGAGTGACATTCTCAACAGTGTAAGGGCAATTTGAGGTCGGGAAAGACATTTCAACATGGCTTGTAGCGATGGAAATCATTTTAAAGAAACATCAGTCTCTCCAGGAAACCACCAGAAGACGTGTTTCCTGTAGAGACAGGTAAGGGTGCCTTAATGAATTTAAAAAAAACAGAACAGAAAACTTCACTTCACTTGCACAGGAATACCATATTTACAGCACCTTTTAGATTTACTGTACACCATCTTGTGGTTTTGTTCAACTACTTAAGGGGGATACAGACGTCTTCTTGAATGCCTGTGTTTTTTTGTTGTTATTGTTTTTGTGGTTATCTTACTGTGGCTTGACGATGATGAGGAAAAACTGGCAAAAGAACAAATCTCATGAATTCGTTGTAGTAAGGTTTATGCCAGACCTCCAACAGCAGGATTGTTTATTTCTTGGTACGCTGAAACTTAACACAGTAGACTGAGACATTTTTGTGGACAATGCAGGAGGTTTTTATGGTTATGCCAGAAATAAAAAAAACAAGACAGAACTGACAGAAATTCAGATGTTTGTCAGTATTTCTAGCCACTGTCATTTGGGGATGAGCAAATGGGAGAAACTAGTCGACCTAGTTTGTGGGATTGTTTGGGTCTTTCTGATTGCATGAATTAAGGAATCCAGACTGTTTTCAATCACAAATAAGCTGGAAGGATTGTCTGTTTGGCGCTATCCTGCTGTTTATAAGGACCTCTAAATAGCTAAATAATGACATCTAATTAAGAAATCAGTTGGAAAAAGCAGGTGGGTTTGCTGTTGCTTCCATCCCTACAAGCTTAGTCATCGTTAGACACTCATTCATCAAGTGGCAGGCAAAGTAATTTAGGCATCAGCCATTGGCAAAACACTTGCCATTGCAAGGTCCATGCTTCACTGCAGGAGTTTGAAGGATGAACTTGGAAGGAAAGTAACCTGCAAGACAGCAAAAGACACAGACAGATTTGATCTGCACAAGTAGTTGCTTATTTTTCTTGGATTATGGTATGCTTTGAGAGCAGTTTGACATTCCTCCTTAATTATAGAATTGTGAATGAACAATGTACTGCACACGCCGGCAAACAATGGTTGTGAGGTCCTGCATTTATTTTTGCAGCGTTTGCGCCTGTTACCACTTGTAGCCTTGTGTTTTCAAAAAATCTGCCTAAAGCAGGACAAAGGCAGCTCTGTGGTCCTGCAACAGTCTCTCCTCTGAAAATACCATTGATAATAATCCCCCATTTCCCTCCCTCTATGTTTGGCTGAGGGAAATATTTTGCGTTTTCACAGCCTCTGGTTTTGACACTTCATGTGGTTTTGATGGTACAGTATTTGATGCTATCAAACAGTTTATATTTTAATGCTGCACATTCTTATGTCTGCAGTGAAGAGCAGCTGCAATCTTTTAAGCATCAATCAAATGACAGAACAAAAACAAATGGGAGTCCGTATGAGCCATTTCAGATGTCGATTCAGTGAAAAACTAATTTATTATCATAGTTAAATATAAGATCAAGTCTATATTATCTAAAATAGTAGATTTTTGAAAGGACTAGAAATCCCAAACTGTGGTAAAGATGGATGCACAAACATTGCAATCATAGCCATTAGATCCAGTTTACCTCAAAATATTTTTTGGAAATGAAATGAAAGTTTTTGTGTATCAGAGGCTAATAAGTCATCTGTTTTCTTTTGGCCTCTGTCTCCCTCCCTCTTGAGTTAATATCTCTCCCTGTGGCATGCTAAAGGATGGACCACTCGTTCTATTTCCTTCGCTCCCTCTCCAGCCGTATTCTAACAGACTGGGGAATTAATCCCAGGGCCCTTAACTTTGGTGTTTTACCGTTGGTCATCTAAACCTTAAGCCCCCGGCCCATAAAACATAATGGAGTGCTTGAGCGTAAATACCAGGACCTTGCACTTCCCCTTTAAAGCCACAGCATGCATATATGAGTTTCACCTGCGCTCTCACTGAGGCTGATAGGGGTCTTTTGCTTAGCTGGTGGACATGGGTTGGCAGGAATGGAGTAAGGAAATGCAAGAGGACTGTGTTTATTCCCAGTAGTGAAATCAAATGTCCAACTTAAGACAGGAACTGGGAAACTTAGGCATTTGGAATGCTCCATTCCATACATCTGAAAAGCCTACTTTTTAAAATGCTGCTCTCATTTGTTGCAGAATCCCTGGAAACTGAGCTTTGACACAATTCCTGTGTCTTGTATGGAAAGGAAAAATAATCAGAGGAGTAAATTTTAAGATTAAGGAGTGTGCAAGTAATGCAATAAAGGAAGAGATGAATGATGGGTGTAGGGGCAGTGATGATGACCAGCTTGATGACAGGGGAGCTGAGGGCCCCTTCCATTTTAAGTGTCTTCTTGGCCGTGAGAACATGTTTGCCATGCCAGCTCGCACCAGCTTTAACACTGTTTCCCAAAACAAATACACGCAAGACAAGTTTACAGACTTGTTCGAATTATGTGAGTGTACACGGATAACGTCACAACACCACTTTGATATGCATAGATAAAAAAAAGCAACAACTTGCAGGTTGGATTACCCTGCAGATGCATCCTTGGATCTCCTTATAGCAGATGCTGTATTCCGATGTTTGGATTAAAGAAGCAATATTCTCCATCCACTTTACCATTATTTCTCCCTCAATCCCCCTCCTCTCATTGCACCAGTTTGTAGTCTTTTAAAATGATTTTTTCCCCCAGTACTTCTGAAAAGTGGTGTGGTTAAATGCATGGAAAATCCTCTCTCCCAAGTGACTCATCTTGGTTGAAACATGCATGATGAGAGTCAGAAGAGGGGAACTGGGGCTACGGCATGGGGAAACCATCGAGGGGTGTGGGAGAGGAATAGAGAGGACATCGGGGATGGGGTCAAAGGTTACGGAGGAGGCGGCTTGAATTAGCTGAAGATTGACAGATGGAAAGATGGAGTGGTTATAAGATCCAAAATGACTCCAAGCATTATCATATACAAAGACACTGCATTCTTACAGGGGCTGCTGGCCAAAGCCTTTGACAAATATTTGCTAATGTCATCATTAGGGCAGTGTGAAATTAAAAACATCCACATATATTCACATGCAGATGCAGAAAGGGTCTTTTTCGGGTCTTTTCCCCCATTCCTTTGGCAAAATCTTCTTTTGCTCTGAGAGTTCCCCCGTGCATCAATCCAGCATGTGACGAACATTTTTGTAAAAGGTACCTCACTAACTTCACTCTTGTAAGGCTATGAACCTACATTATAGTTACTGCTCTTATTCATTGCTGACTCAATAATTTCAAGCATCAAACCCTTCTGACCCTTTCCCCCCCTCATCCATGTCCAAAAACTCAAAGACAAATATTTTCTAAGGAAATAATGAAATTCCTGAAATTATTAAGAAGAGGGACCTTATATCTCTTGTGCTCTCTCTCCTTAGACCTGGCCCCAGTGAGTGCAGCCCTGTAGCTTTACTAATGCTTGAAGAAGACATTTTGGTACACCAAACCCTTTATTTAAAATGTGCAGTTTTGAGGGAACACTGCATCTTCACTAAGTAGCTTCTTATCCAACAGGAGATTGAAGCACAGAGATTTGTCCAACAGCAAATCTCTGTTGGACAAATGCAGAGATGTTATGAAACATTACCTGCTGCTTCATATAATATATTCACCGGCAACCTTGAGCAGGCGTGTTGCAGTGAGAGAATCATCAAAATCCTCCAGATCACTTTTAAAAACAAGTGTTACTTACTTTTAAACTGCTTCATTTAGGCCAGCGGTCTCCAACCTTTTTTGCGCCACGAACCAGTTTCATCTAAGACGATATTTTCACGGACCGGTCTTCATTTGCTCGATAATAGTTAATGACGCCAGGACAGTTGTAATCTAATAATAAATCATCCACAGTGGTTTAATGTAAAATGCAGACATCAACAGACAATAAACGACCTTTTTTGTCATAAATTGACAATCAACATTTCTGTAAACTAAATAATCTTAAGAAATAATTATATTAAAAACTCGATTCAAGTGACTGCACTGATGAGGTTTATTTTGAAATATAGTGACATACAATCAGTGCATTCAACGTAGGAGAAATACAATAAAAGGGTGGACAAGTCAATCAAATAATAATAATTAAAATAATGAGAATTACTGGTTGGGGACCGCTGATCTAGGGGTAGACAATGACACCTGAAGTGTGTTTTGGTCTACTCCGCGATTTGGTAATGGGTCGCGACCCGGTGGTTTGGGACCACTGACGTAGACGGATGTAACAGAGAATTGGGAAATTTTTCAAAATAAAACATCTTTCAGACAGAAATAAATAAAACGGAAGTAATGTAAATTATTTTCTCTTTCTGTGCGGCCCAGTACCAAATGGCCCACAGACCGGTACCGGTCCGCGGCCCGGGGGTTGGGGACCCCTGATTCAGGCCACACTGAGGAGAAGATGTAGGACAAAGCTTGGTTCTTCACTTACTTTTTAACATTTGGTGCATACATTTCCTTTTTGAGAACCATCAAAGGAAACCGTCAGTGATGCATCTGGGCTTCTTAATGGGAATGTTTGCTAGGAAGAATGTTAGACCTTCATAAATTAAAATAACCACATAAGATTGTTCATATGTAAGACACCAACAAAACAAATGTATGCAGTGGTACCTCGACTTACGAAATTAATTGGTTCCGGAAGAAATTACGTAAGTAGAAAATTACATAAGTAGAGACGCATTTTCTATGCAAATGCTCTAATCCATTACAAACCCACAAAAATTCCGACATAAATGTGTTATAAAGCATAAAAATGCACCAAAACATGTAACAAATACATGTTACGATTAGATTATTACACAATAAATGCAAGTTGTGCATAACGTAAAAAACAAAGAATAGAGTAAAGAATAAAAATGACGGTCATTTACCTTTTAAAAGCTGTCCCCATTGTTTTTTTTCCTCTTTGGTTTATGTGCTCCTATCTCACGATGCCGAACAACAGAGTGAATTCTAGTCCTCCTTTTGAACTTCTCCAACCACCCACGCAATGCCTTAAACTCCTTAAACTTCCTTTTGTTTTAATAACGTGGTGATTGTAGATGCATTACGGCCATATTCTTTGGCGAGATCAACCAAACACATCCCTTTTTCATGCTCTTCTATTATGTCTTGCTTTGTTTGTATGGACAAAAAACTTTTCTTCGTCTTTTTTTTCCTCTTTTCTCCGTCACTTTCTTGGGGTCCATAGTGAATACGTACTCAAAAAGTTATTATATTTGCGCAAAACTATCAGACTACCTCACGGGTCAAGTGCCGAATGCCGAGACACTCCATAAGCACCGTTCTAGCTCCACAAAGAGGTGGAGTGGCATCCCTCTTAGCCAATGGAATGCCAGGAAGATACATAATAGCCAATGGCAGAGCAGCTATTAGACTGTTGCGTTCAGTAACCTGTGGGAGATTCGAGTATCAGCCAATACGGTGTTTTTACATTACGCAAGTTGAAATTTCTTTCGTAAGTAGAGGTAACATTGTCCTGCTGAGAAATTTCGTAAGTAGAAAATTTCGTAAGTAGAGACCTTTGTAAGTAGAGGTATCACTGTAGTTCATGTTAGCAACAATTGGTATCATACATATCAAGTGCAAATGAACCTTACAGTATATTAGCATATGACCAGTAAATCTCTTATTCGGAAAATATTGATTGTGATAACATTCAAATTGATGTTTCTTTTCCTATTTTCACTCCCTCAATCATTTTTTCACCCATTCTTCAGTCTTCTAGTAGTTAATGGCAGGTCTGAGTGTCCCTCTTTCTACCAAACCATTTTAACGCAAACATAAAAAACAAGATATTCAGCCACTGCAGCATATTAATAGTTGGTGAGGAGACTTGAGTATATAATACTAAATATATGAGGTAGCCAAGGAGGAGTCAAGTATCTGTTTCACTCAGTCCATTCAAAATTGTCATTTTACTGCACTAAGACCATAAAAAATATCAACGTCACAATATTAAAAGATCCTAAAATCCCCAGATTGCAAATCTTATTGTATGCAATAATGGAAAAACACACACTAGTGGGAACAGTCAATATAGACATGATAATAGAAATAATAAGAATACACGATGAGAAAAATAATGTTTTTTATGGGTGTCTGGGTCGAAACAAGCTGCTCCCACAGCTGCGTGTTTGGGATATTGTGCTGTTTATTTGTTTCTGCACCTTCTAGATAACAACGTTAAAACACAGCCTGAACTAGGGCTGCAATGAAACAAGAAGAAGTAATCATTTAGTTTCACTGGATGCTGGCCTGATTTACTATTTCTTAACCTTCTCTGACTCCATTCATAACTGCATCACGCTGGGCCACGTTTGTCAAGTCCAAGTGAGCAAGCATTGTTGTAAAGAAAGGAAAACATAGATTTTTGTGGGCTTATCTAACTACTGGAGAGTTTGTAGTGAGGTCTACACTCATTCTGTCACAGGCTGTAAAACTTACTTAAGGCTTTATTTGGCAGAGTAAGGAGAAAAGTTATATTGAAAGATTTTATTTATTCGGGCATATTAGTTAAAATGCCAACTGTTTCCATCCTCACAGGGTCATTTTTTCCTTTCAACCTTCATTCTGTTGTTTTAAGCCAATTGCAATTGCCAATACACTTTAACAAAAAATGTTAATATAACAGGAACCTCATTTTGAACTCTGCTTCACTGAAATATAACACAACATGAACTCTTTTATTGGCCAAGACCACTGTCCTTATTAAAACTTTGCCTCGGTGAAATCCGCATTAACTAGAAATGGATTCATTCTCATTGCAAAGCTTTTAACTTAATGTCAAACCTTTTTTTCCTGCTTGTTTTTGTATATCCAGAGCCTATTTGGATGTGAAAGAGCTGAAAGAGATTCTTCATTTGGATGGCTCCACTCACCTGAATGTCTTCTTTGCCAATTCGTCTGATGAAGATCTGGCAGGGGTTGCCACTTGGCCGTGGGACAAAGAGGCCCTCACACATTTGGGTAGAGGACAAATAAACACACATATATACATGCATGCATGCACGTTCACCTGCTTACACCCCTTCTCTGGCAGCCAAGGTTGTTGATTTTGTCTAATTTCAGTTAAAGTCGCAAGCACTTTCTGTTTTCAGGTCTAACAGCGAAGACGGTGATAATAAAGCTAAGAAAAAAATTTAAAAATAACATCTGGACCTCAAATGCTACCCTTACCTGATTCTTTCACTAGGAATGTGTACTATAGTGTTTACATCCGATGTGTGTCCCCTCCATATATTCACAGGTGGGATTGTGCTGAATCCGTCTTTCTACGGCACTTTTGGCCACACTGACACAATGGTCCATGAGATCGGCCACAGTCTGGGCCTTTACCACGTGTTTCGAGGCATATCAGAGATTGAGTCGTGCAATGATGCGTGTTTGGAGACAGAGCCTTCAATGGAGACAGGAGATCTGTGTGCAGACACCAACCCCACTCCCAAATTCAAAGGCTGCCATGACCCTGAAGTGGGCAACGAAACCTGTGGGTGTCGGCATTTCACCAACACACCGTTTAACAACTACATGAGTTATGCAGGTGAGCTCTGACTCACTTACCTCATGCTGTAGAAGAAGTTGTTGAGTTGCTGCTTGTAATGAAGAAAGCAAAAGTCAGATATTACATTCTACATATTGTATTTCTGAACTTGTAAAAGTTTAAATTACTTTAAAGGCTGATCCCAAATCTCCGTCTGTTACCTTACTTTACCTTACAGATGATGCCTGTACCGACTCTTTCACACTGAACCAAGTAGCCAGGATGCACTGCTACCTGGACCTCATCTACCAGACATGGCAACCCAACCCTAAACCTCCTCCGGTGCCAATGGCGCCTCAAGTGGTTGAACAGCATCACAATTCCATCACTTTCGAATGGTTTCCACCAACATCCGGCCACTTTTATGACAGGTGAAATGAGGGTTAAAGTTAATATAAATAAATAATATTGACTAATATTTTAGTTAACATTGGAATGATTAAATGTTTTGATTGAATAAAGGCAAATAATTTAGGCAGCCCCTTAAAACCTTGTTAAACTCATGACTGGTGACATTATTTTTCATGTATCGATAAACACCGAGTGATTTATGCCTTTCTGTCTGTATCTAAGTTGGTTCTTCTGCCTGTATGTTGGTTTCCTAGAGAATTGGGATCAGTGTGTGATAAATGCAGCGAAGGGAGAGTTCTATTGCAGTATGCCTCCAATTCTTCCTCACCAAGACCGTGTGCCCCCTCTGGACACTGGTCCCCACGACAGGCCGAAGGTAAAGTACAATGGATACAAAATATTGGGTTTTCATGCTATTGAATTCATATTGTTGTCAGGTGGTTGTTGCTTTACCTCTGCCAGTCCCCTCACCAAACACTCACCATAAGAACTGTGAAAATGTTTCCATCGTCACCTTCAGTCTGTTCCAAATCTCAGCCTTTTACCAGTTTTTTTCCATCAAGAATTTTTTTATAACAAAAGCGGAGCTGAATCCACCTTCAATCCACAGCTTAGAGTAAAATAACCCAACATGAGCTTTGCCATATGTTTATTTTCTGAGTCAGTACTCCAACACGCAGAGCATTTCAGTGGCTGACTCAATCTCAAAACATGCACATGACTCACTGGACTCATAATATTTGCTGTGGGTCAACATGGAAGCATCAAGAAGATGGCTTACCAATGGATGACCAATGTGAGGGCTCAGAACCAAGATTAAAGATCCATGCGGTTGTGCCTTTTGATACTTTAAATTTACTTATTATTTTTCATACTGATTGTATTGTGTGTTATTTCTATGGCAACCCTTTGTTGTAGGTTCGTTTTTCCCAGAGCATGGCTCACAAACTATAAGTTATAAGCTTCACTAAACTTCACACGTAATTAAAACCATGATGAGTAATTGAGGGGATTCATATAATAGTTTTTTACTTTTCCATGGAGACATGACATTAACTCTTTGCTCCAAAGCACATAAACAAACAACATACTCTACTCTGATCTCTTCCAGGGAGCAGAGGGTAGATCATGTACTCCTGCTTTTGTTGCACAAAACGTTGAGGGATATCCGGTAGATGTCTCATCTTCAAAAGACTGTTATTACAATTTTATTTCAATTTTTTATTTATTTATTTTTAAATTTCAAACCCCTGTGGATCCACATTGGAACAGCTACAGAGACATTCATTACACATGAAGCATTTCAACTATAAAACACTTGTTGATTACTCTGAGGTTCTGGCAGCATCATCATTGTGCATATTCCGTTGTTCTGTGCAGCTATGTGCTCAGGATGTGCTTCCATATTTTAAACTATCTAATAAAATTTGAATCATTGTTCTCTTTAATTAATCTCAGACTTTATATTAGCTCTCTGACTTACGTTTCAAGGGAACTGTAAAATGTCAGTAAAACTAAATATAGCCAACATTCTAATGTTGCATATTGATTCACCTCTCTTGAAATAAAGCACGTTTGAAATTTATTTCTTAAAATTACAACTCCAGCTGTGTGTAGTCTATCATCAGCATCCTCAAATGAGAGGGGAAACCTTGTAAGATCCTGTAGTATGTCTGACAAAGATTTATTATTCTGACATCACTCCACCTGAAAAAATAAAAGGCAGTTATCTTCGTCCTTATTTCAGATTAAATAAGTGTCAGTAATTACAAGCGGCAGGAAAACTAGGTAACTGTTTATTTATTTCCCTCTGTTGTGTCTATTTTCTACGTAATTGCTCGTTTTTATGTGTCAGTAGTATTTGCTACAGTGTATAAGTTTTAACACAAATAAATAGCTATCTGAACAACAGCTAACAGTGCTACTAACTGCTCTGGTCAGTAATGACAATACATTGAATTATTTTAACCTGTATCTATTTATAAATTGTGTGTGTTTTGTATTATTAAAGGAAATATTGAAAAATCTTGAGATGTTAAGGAAAGTTCAAAATTATTCATGGATTTGCCCCTCTATCCATATCTGCACCACATGTTTTTATTTTTTGGTATAATTTAGTGAAAATCTGTCAGAGGGTAATTACTACTACTACTATTACTACTACTACTACAACTACTACAATACTACTACTACTACAACAATACCACTACTACAATACTACTGCTACTACTACTACTATGACTACTACTACTACTACAGTATTGCTACTACTACTACTACCACCAGTATGGCTACTACTACTGCTACTGCTACTACTATTACTACTACAATACTACCACTACCACCTACCACTACTATTACTACTACAATACTACTACTATCACTACTATTACTACTACTACTAATAATAATAATGATACTACTACTAGTACTACACTACTACTACTACTATTACTACTACTACTATTACGACTACTACTACTATTAATAATAATAATAATAATAATAATAATAATAATAGATTATTATTACAAAGAATATGTAAAATATAAATAGATATTTTTATGCATTTCATGTGTTGGGCTGCTTTAATATTTGTCTCCATGTTCTGGTCTGTAAGTGTGTGTGTGTGTGTGTGTGTGTGTGTGTGTGTGTGTGTGTGTGTGTGTGTGTGTGTGTGTGTGTGTGTGTGTGTGTGTGTGTGTGTGTATGTGCGTGTGTGTGTGTGTGTGTCTATCTGTGAGCCTGTCTGTGTTTCTACGTACGTGTGTGTGCATGGCGGTGTGTTTGTCTGTGTGTGTGTCTGTGTGTGTTTCTATGTCTCTGTGTATGTTTGTTTGTATGTGCATGTCTGTGTGTGTCTGTGTTTGTGTGGATGCTCTATAGATTCTGAAGTCACTGAACCGTGCCTTCACACTGGCTATGTGTGTCAGAGGCAAGTCTGGGCTTGTTTAACATGCTGTGTGTGTAAACTGTACTTTTTTTCCCTCTTGGATGGGGTCCCTGTTTGTGACAGCTCCCCATTCCCTGTTAGCTCTGCTTGGGCCAGCTTTTCACTGGATACCACAGCTGCTGTTTCCTGCTGTGATGCAGCTTATGTGTCCAACTGTTGCTAACTTCCAATAGACATTCTGATAAACTACAAAGACATCGTTAACTAAGGCACTGACATATTAACTATGGGGAAAATATCCTTAGTGTAAGATAAGCGTGTTAAAGTGCACACTTATGACTGCATGTGTGTCTACATGCATCATTATTCATGCATATGCACACGGCACCTGTTATAAGGACATGTGGGTCGTGCCCCTGTACTGGGAAATACTGCTGGTCAGAGAGAGCCAAAGTATCCCTCATAAATCTTTAGTACTCTATGCCCTGGAGAAATATGGCTAGTGGGGGAAAAAAAGCAAGAATGAAAAACCAGCAAAACACACATGGATACTGATTGAGGAGGGGGTGAAAGAGGTTGGGTGGTGTGGAAGCCACCCAAGATAGTTAGGAGAATTGCATGTGGTTAGTGACATTTCACATGGGAGGATCCTGGGTTGAATGAAAACAGCAGTGTTCATGAATGGAAGTAAAAGGTCCAGGATGTAAAGGGTCTCTATAATATGTGTGTGGGAATGTGTGTGTTTGGCTCTGAGCGGATACACTTTTTTATTTTGTGTGTGGATAAAAAAAATGCTCTTAATGAACAATTGCAATGTGTAGAATGCAGAAGACACATGTTTGGACTAACCCAACAAATTTCAACAGACAACATGCGTCCAGTATTATTATGATCTATGTATTTAAGCATAAACTCAAAATTTTAGATTGTTTTATTCACAAATATGATCGATGCATGAACTTCCTTAGAGAGACTTGCTCTGGACAACAATGTACTGCACTGAATATTCCAAAACTCATCCACCCTGTAAATACCTAATCCACGTGTTAATTTGCTCATTCTTTTTTCTGTGTCTTTTGTTCCAACCATCCATCCACGCATCCATCCATCCATCCATTATTGATTGGTGTTACAATGACGTAAGGCTAAACGTGATTCTCCAGGTGTTCCTCTCCACGCTAACACTTTTCAGTTCCTCCCAAGTGATCCTACAGTATTTCCACCTAAACTACTGATTTATTCCCTCCAGTGTGTTCTGGGTCTACATTTGAGTCTCAATCCATGTCCCGGAATACTGTACCTCTAAATGCAGGAGTCTGGGAGGCGCCCAAAACGAAAATGGACATTTACAGTGTCCATTTGTTGGTTTATTGAGCTAATACTACTGACCTTATCAGAAACTACTCACATACCTCCATATTTACAGGTGATTCATACGCCATTCATGGTTTTGAAACAGGAGTTTAATGAAGCTTGATTTAATTGAAAGGGTCACAGAGCTTCCTCACCCATGGATTCGGTTCACAAAACATTAGTTACAAAAAAGTCCCAAAAATCATACTTGTGTCATGTGATAAAAAGAAAAAAATAAGAAGAAAGAAAACACCATCAGTCAAATGGTGAGATGAAATAACTTCTGAACTCAAGATGATGTGACACTGGTTCCCGAGATGAGTCTGTTGTCTCTATAAAGAGTGTCTGTGAAGTGTCTCTGTGTTTGTGTGTGTCAGGGCAAAAGAGATGGCGGGGGTTGGTGTCTGCCTACTGAGTGAGGAAGTGTGTAACAGTGTGTGACAGTGAGTCATCGATAGTGAGAGCGAGAGCCAGACACTTCTTAGAAAGCATAAAGCATGCATGCCCAGACATATCCCTTTCTGTTTATTCATCCGGCTCTCTGGACTTCTTGTGGATCAGTACAGTTCTCCAGAGCAGAGAGATTATGAGTGGATGGTGGGCAGACAAAAGCAGCTTAAGTGTTATTCCTTGTGAGCAAGTCATTCTTGCTCAATTATCAGATGAGTTGATAAACAGGCATGTGCTAATTTGCGGTCGACTTGGAAATGAAAGAGAAACGAGATCTCGTTGGTGAACATTCCTGGTATTCATTTAGTTCTAGAGGTTTACATGAAAAAACAAACAAACAATAAAAACATCATAATTTTTCCAACTATCAATCAATCAATCAATCAATCAATCAATCAATCAATCAATCAATCAATCAATCAACTTTTATTTATATAGCGCTTAATCACAACTGAAGACATTTCAAAACGCTTTACGTTTACGTTTACGAAAGCCAAGAATGCCCTCCAGAGCAAGCAGAAGCGACTAATGTGTTTAAGCTCTCAGTAAAGCTTCAAGGCATAAATTTCACAGTAAAAACTATTTAAAATAAATGAAACCACATGTTATTCTATAGTTATTATTATCATGTACTTTTTGAGTAATGCAAATTAAGTTTTTTAATCGTAAAATCACAATTCTCTCATATCACAGTGTCAGATGACATTTTTCACTATGACTAAGGATATTGTAATTAACAATAATATGAAATCTGTCATATCTTCTTGGTATGATAACGATAAATTCTAAATCATGGTTGCAACCCAACCCCATTCAGAACAGTAGCACCAACTCAGATAATGAATCATTTATTTGACTGGTGACTATGTTGATGCTGTGAGGGACCCAAAATGACACTCAAAAAAAAAGAAAATTCCTTTTGAAAATCATCAGCAATGCAGCTGAAGTGCATGCAAACAATTATGGTGGACCGTATAACATGAGTGCTGCATTTCAACTCTTAATCCAATCATCATAATAACAAAAAAAAAACCCCCAATTACCATCGTACTTGCAGGGTTGCAGATCCTACTTCACAGCTAAATAAACTGAGGTCCAGTCTGTTAAGTCTTTAAAACCATGACTCTATTGCTCAAGCTCTAATTCTTGGATTGTATTTCATCTTTTCTTGGGCATGTGAAACAATGTGACCCCAACCCATGTAGCCATAGTATTTTTTCAGTCTGATCTCTCTAACAAATCCAAACCTGAGAGCAGAATTGGCTTGAGCAATACCCGACCACTATAACAAGTCATTATCAGAATTTTAAATGTCTCTGATGAGAGGATTGTTATGGAATCAGCATTTCCCATCACTACCGTTTAACCTAGTAGTCAGCATTTAGAGAGCACAAAGTGGTCCAAGGCCGATCAGTTTCCTTTTTATGTCACAATACCTAAAAACAATACATAAATACAAACTACACATAAAAAACCATTCTGTTGATAGTTTGACCCTCATAAGTCCACCCCTGAGCATGTATGCCTACCCCAAAGCTTTGAATCATATTAGTACCTTTTATGACAGTTAATATATACTGTGTGTGTGCATATATATATATATATATATATATATATATACACACACACACACACGCACACACACACACACACACACACACACAAATTGGTTACGGATATATATATAAGAGTGGTTACGTATACTGATTCCGAAGTGGGACAACAATCAGCCATCTCCACTACATGGATGACATCAAGATGTATGCCAGGAATGAGCGAGAAATCGACTCACTGATCCACATGACCAGGATCTACAGCGACGACATAGGGATGTCATTTGGATTAGAAAAATGTGGCCGGATGGTATCCAGAAGAGGCGAGATGATCAGAACTGAAAGGGTTGACCTACCAGGGGACAGGATAGGAGACATCAAGGACAGCCACAAATACCTTGGAATCCCACAGGCTAAGGTCAATCATGAGGAGGCCGCAAGGAAGTCAACCACAGCCACATACCTCCAAAGAGTAAGACAAGTCCTGAGAAGTCAGCTGAATGTTAAGAACAAGGTCCGAGCTATCAACATACAGTGCCTTGGGAAAGTATTGGCCCCCCACAAAAACTTTTTAAAATTTTGTCACATTTCAGGCTTCAAACTTAAAGATAACAAACTGAAAATATTTTTGAAGAATCAACAACATGTGAGACACAATCGTGAAGTGGAACCAAATTTAGTCAACGTTTTATTGTGTTTACAAATAAAAAACTGAAAAGTAGGATGTGCAAAAATATTGGTCCCCTGTTCTCTCAGCTCAGCTAAACGACTCCAGAAGTTCCCTGATGACTTCTGAATGATCCAATGTTGACCTAAATGAAAGCAATGACAAACAGAGTGCACCTGTGTGTCATTTGGTCTCACATTTGCCCATCCTACTTTTCAGTTTTTTATTTGTAAACACAATATAAAATGTTGAATAAAGTTGGTTTCACTTCACGATTGTGTCTCACATGTTGTTGATTTTTCAAAAATATTTTTAGTTTGTTATCTTTAAGTTTGAAGCCTGAAATGTGGCAAAACGTCAATGAGGTTTTGGGTGGCCAGTACTTTCGCAAGGCACTGTATATGCACTGCCAGTCATCAGATACCCTGCTGGGATCGTAGGCTGACCAAAAGAGGAGATAGAAGCCACAGATATCAAGACTAGAAAGCTCCTCACCATGCATGGAGGGTTTCATCCTAAGTCCAGCACCCTGAGGCTGTACACTAAGCGGAAAGAGGGAGGCACAGGACTAGTGAGCATCAGGGCCACTGTCCAGGATGAAACATCAAAAATCCAAGAGTACATCAGGAAGATGGCCCCAAAAGATGCAACTGCTCAGTGAATGCCTTAAACAGCAGAAACCTGATGAGAAAGAGGAGGAGGAGGAGACAACATGGAGGGACAAGTCCCTGCACGGCGTGTACCACCATCAGATAAAGGCACTGGCTGATATCAAGAAGACCTACCAATGGCTGGATAAAGCTGGACTGACAGACAGCACAGAAGCACTGATCATGGCAGCACAAGAACAGGCCCTAAGTACAAGAGCAATAGAGGCCAATATCTACCACAGTAGATCTGACCCAAGGTGCACGCTATGTGAAGAGGCCCCAGAGACAGTCCAGCATGTGGTAGTATCAAGGGTTGAAAGAACAGCTGGAACATACAGTATGTTTAAGATCAAGGTTAATGTGGTCCCCTTGGTAGTAGTAACACTTTGGGCAGTGACCCCCAAACTGGAAGAGTGGCTCAAGCAGATTCCTGGAGCAACACCTGAAGCCTTAGTCCAGAAGAGCCTTGTCCTAGGAACAGCCAAGATACTGCGCAGAACTCTCAGACTCCCAAGCTTCTCGTAGAGGACCCGAGCTTGAGGATGACACACAGATACCACCCTACATTCATATATACTGTATATACTGTATATATGTAAAAAAAAAATACATAAAAAAAATACACACACACACACACACACACACACACACACACACACACACACACACACACACACACACACACGACCAACACACACACACACACACATACAGCTTCTTTCCTTGCAAACTTCATGAAAAAAGCCATGACTACAATATACCGTACATGCCTCCCACACCCGCTCTCTGTTCGTCCCTCTCTTTCTCTTTGATTCACTTCACCCTGGCCACACACACACTTACAGTACAATAATAAATGTGTTGAGATAATGTGGCTTGGAAACCGTATTCAGTCCTCACTTGATTAAACACTGGAATTTTGCACGATGCCCAGAAATGAGGTTAGCAAATGGCTTCTTTGGTTGCCAGCTTGGAAGTGCACAAAAAGAAATAGAGGGAGAACATAGTGTCTGCTGCTTGGTGGCTTCTAAAAGTGCTTGATGAATGCTAGTGTACGTCACTTGGGATAATGCGAGTTATCTGTGTGTGGACTCCAAATATGGCTGGAGTGTTGCCGTTCGAGGTTGTAATGACTGTGCTGAAGCAAGAACCCTGTGCAGGCCCCCTTTCAAAAGGTACAGTTGTGCCTTTCTTCTGCAGATGCACTCACAATGAACTCTCAGATTCACCTCTACCTTGACGTTCAAGAAATATGGTCCCACTTAAAAGATTACCGATGATTCTTGATCTGTCATCTCTCATAAAAATGAAATAAAAAATCATGATATACTTTAACTCAAAAATATTTCTGCATCCTCTGAAAAGAGATCTGTGGAAAAAGAAATATTTCTATTCATCCTTGAAAGTTATGTAGCTGAGCATTAGTTGATGACAGGAGCCTGGGAAATCACCAGGTAGGTCTTACTGTCTTTAAATGTAATGGCATTATGCTGAACTTTTTGTTGTTATTGTGTCTTGTAGGTCCTCCAGATGTGGAGCAGGCTTGCGAGCCAAGTGTTCGCACCTGGAGCCCCAATGCAGGCATTGAGCACGGTGCCGTGGGCCTGTCTGAATGCCCCCTCCAGGGCTGCATGCTCCAGCTAGAATTCAGCTACCCACTGGTGCCAGACTCCCTCACTGTGTGGGTCACCTTCTTCAGCCCTGAGGAAACAGCACTACCAGCTATCCACAACATTTTGCTGCTGACCGTCAGTGGGAACAACATTTCATTGGGCCCCAGTAATGTCTTCTGTGACACCCCATTGACACTGAAGCTGGATATTGAGGAAGAGGTGTATGGGGTACAGTTTTTCACTATGGAGCATTACCTTGAGATCGATGCCACTCTCTTGGCATCCAAGCCAGATTGCGTGCTTTGCAGACACTGCCAACCACTACGCTACCGCCTGTTGCGTCAACCACCCTTCACCCATGCTCCACAAGGTCTCATGCTGAATGAACCTCATCGTCGATATACAGACAGGTGAGTAACCCGGTAGGTGAATATTTTTATACAAATGTTCAAATTTGCGGTCACCAACTGACATTGGAAGCAACCTACATTAACCACACGGTTTCTCTGGTGGTTCAGTTGAGAAAACCCTTTGATAACCAAAAATTTGATACATTGGAAAAGTAGACATGATTATTTTAAAGTAGTTGTTTTCAGTCAAGAATGGCGGATTCTCCAATTAATTTAAGCTTCCTGCTTCACTGTGATATAATCTGGGATTTTCGGATGTGTCGTTAAGAAAGTGTTTATCTATCTGTGGAAACTATCCACAAAAATGTTCTTGTAATACCAGATATCCGCCGTTAATACCCCCAGGAGCACTACCAAGCCTCCACTGCTTCTGCAGTTTCAAATCTGCAGTCCCACATTTGTTTCCTAAGTCACAGGTCAGTTGTTGCACACGTTTGTTTTTTTCCCATGTTCCATAAAGCAAAGGCAAACAGATGGATTGTTAAAGGTACTATCTGCACAGTGTGGTGAGAGTTTAATGCTTTGCTCTCATGGAATGTGCTGACTCGATAAAGATTGTGCTATACATGGCACCGCTGTGTGTTATGCCATCCCACTATCGTACTGTCAGCGTGGTTCACATGAGAAGGAAAGTGTTTGATAAGAGGCGAAAGGATGTGTATGCATGTTATGCAAGATTGAGTGATGATATCTAAGTTTCATGTCTGCACACAACTTGTGTAGAAGGCTGTCTGTAGCTAAGATGTATTCATTTGTGGGCTTTGGCGCACTCTGGTGATTATTGATTTACTGTGGGCAGTTTTGCTGCTGTGGTATATTTCACTAGCTGTGGTTACATTCCAGTGGTAGTGGTCAGTGGCACCGATGGACTATTTTCTGTTGTGAGAGCATGTAAAGTCTTGTCTCTGTCAGATGGACAGAGATCAGAATCGAGAATACGTTAAAATAAATTTTAAAGAAGCACAATGAGATGATTGAAAAAATGTCATACAGAAAACATGCTGACTTAACAGTCTGGCTTTTTCTCCAATGTTACCAATTGCACTGAGATACTGATCGATACTTAGGCATTGCCCTTGGTATATGTTACTTAGAATTCTGCTGCAGGGAAGAAATATGTGAGGGTAGGACTAGGGGTAAGGGTCTGTCTTCGTGTCCTGGGATGACTCAAACAGAGCAAATTTGAGTCAGCAGTCCTCCAGTGCCTTTCTTCAGCAAACAAATAATTGTAAGCAATGGATACATCCAACAGGAGAACCACGACTCAGACATATTATTCCATGATGCGATTTTGAAGGATAAGATAATGACCAATCACACTCACTGTTTCATAACAAACATAGCCTTTGACATGGCTCACTATAGAGCAGGGTTTACTCAAATGTTCTGGCATGCCACAAATCTAATGTGAAGTGCTCTGTTTGACCCCACGGTCCAGCTGCGGAAATGCTTTTGTTGACCACACAGTAAGCTCCCTGGTCTTGCAACATGTTTCCATGTGGCTGGATAGACTGATGGAGGTCTTGATGAGAGAGAAAAGGTTGACCCCCCCACTGGCAGACCAATGGCCTTCACCTGAGCTCGGGCAAACTGAGCAAGAAGACAACTGACATCTTGGCTTTATCCGAGGGTGGTGGTTTCTTTGGAATGGCTAAGGGCTGGGAGGTCAGCATGACAGAGTAAATTATGGTGGGGAGTAAGAAGAGTGAAGTGAAGAGGAGACACAGGGGTGGAAATTTGGATCAGTTGGGGGTAAATCATTGCTAGGATCAATGGGGCCAGTAGGGTGATGGAGGAGAACATTAGGGGGTCGAGAAAGTATGAAGAGGGAGGGAAGGAGGCTTGCACTAGTTTGACCCCATTCCTCAGAGGTACGCCAGCCTGTGGGCTAATCCTCTTCCTGATGTGGGCTTCAAAGCTGTCATTCAGTCAAAGCCTATCTCAGACCCAATGCAAAGGGACCTCCCAGCATTATAAAAGTGGGGGGCAGCTCCCCCAGCATCACTATTTCCCCACACCCCACCTCGGTAATCTGACTCTACACTGGTTCTACACAACCGTTCCCTTTTATTTCCCCCCATCTAGTCCTTTTGCTATTCTGCTGACAAAACTGCTGCTGTTAGAGAACTCTCCCTCATGTTTCCTCTTGAAAAGAATATGCAAGATCTGCATGTTTATGTTTTTGGATTACACAGTGTCTAGCGACTTGTGATAAACAGCTTTGTGCTCTGGCAGTAATGGTTGCTTGTACCCTATGTGTGTACCAGCAAAGGCACCAGCATTGTCTGACAACACTAACATTTTCAAATTGACAATTCAATGTCGACACGATTGGTCAGGCTGGGGACTCTGAGAGAGAAAGGAATGCTTGAGCTTCTTTTTTCAACCTCTGTTTTTTATGAAGTGTCACCTTTTGTCTGTACACATGACGATAACATGATGGAGTGTCTGTCTGACAATGCGTGGAAGTTCACAATAGTTATGAGCACTGTTGCCGACCAACATAGTGGGATGACATGTCTCACGTATAGAGTTAAACTAACATTTGCTTGGAAAATACACTTTGCACATGGAAACAATTTTAGTTCACAGTATAGAAAATTAAACTATATTTACGTTGAATTTAATATTTGCATATTACCTTTTCATGTCATTGTCAATATTTCAAGCAATAGTTTGAAGTTGTTTTGGCAACGTTTTCTCTTCCCATAGAATTTTTCATTTCCTCTGATAACTCCTTAACTTTATTTTTTACCTATATCTTTTTGTTCTGTCAGCCCCCAACTCCCCACCAATTCCATGTGGGAATTGACATAATCCTTGTAATATGAACCATTCCGGAGCTGCAGCAAGTGAATACTGTACTCCTCATGGGGAGTCCTGGGATGTCTGTTTTTGTCTCTGCTTTCCTGCATGGGAAACAGACACAGAACACACAGGAGGAATAAGTCAGGAATTATATTAAAAGCGAGTTGGCACCTTTGCTACCATAGATCTGCAAGGAGACCATTGGATGTCTCGTGCAGAATCAACAGAGGTGAATAATTTCATATTTTGACAAGATAAAAACTATGATCAAAAACTGTATAAAGGCATTTAGAAGAACTATTAACAGTTTATTGCAATTTTACTTCACATTAACTTGGTAGCATTTATGCATTTGCATGTTTGGAAAGTTAAGAAAAGTGTTTTATGTTCTTCTAAAACTGGTTTCTTCTCAGAATACATTCATTTTCAAATATAATAATCTGCTCTCTTTTTTTAACGTTCAAATATATAACATTAGTTTGTTGACACACTATATATGTAGGACAAACAGCAGATACCACACTGACAAAAGGAGCGCTGCCTTGTTTCTTGTTCTTGCAGGGTCCTTACTTCCTTACATTTATCTACTTTTCTTATCTTAGTTAAAAACATCAGGTAGCTACAGAATGGAAATAATATACATTCATGTGCATCTCAACACATATTACACATTTATATGAGGGCAGGAACAGACGGATAAATGCTCTTCCTGGTCCCAGAAGCAGCCACATACATTGGCGCGTGCTTCCATGTATAATCGCTTGGTACTATCAAAACACCTTTGATTGTATTACACCGACTTGTGCCTGACTTTGAGCAGGAGCCAGGATAAAACCTTGGGTTTCGGAAAGAATGTCTGGATGCATGAAAAACCATGTAGTCATGTGACGCCTGTTCTTTTAACTTGACTAGTTATTTGTAGTGTGAGTTGCACTTGAAATCAGTTACACATCATATTTAATAATTACCCATGAAAATGGAGTTGATGTCTTCATGTTCATGATTAGTCACATATTACGCTGGACACTATTCATCTTGTTCACACATCAAATTGCACATTAAGTGATACATATACATGATGACAAATTTGTTTATACACACACACACACACACACACACACACACACACACACACACACACACACACGCAAACACGATTATTTTGTAAAAAAAAAAAAAACGTTTTGAGAGTAAAACAGTATTTAAATCCAGTTAGAAACCGGCTACCAGCCTGTACAATATTGAACGGCACACTGTGACTTCCAGTTCAGCCCCATTAATGGTTGAGAAGAATATTTGATACGTCCTTGGGTTTGTTTTTCTGGAACAATCTCTAAAATCTGTTTAGAAATACTCTGTTTTACTATGATATGACCTTTTCAAACATAAACACACAAACTGGAGATAGTCGCCTGTTTCTCCTGTGAAGCATGAAAGTTTACACTTGGCAAAGTAATTCTTATATTTCAAATTCACTAAGGCGGTGCAGGGGCCATGAAATTTTTTTTGTTTGGAACCATAGAGAAAGGCCACAGAGTGCTCATGTGTGATAAGGTAGAGGAGTCCTGAATCAAGGCCTGCAGGTGCTTTGATAGCATTAGGGAGCTGCCCATGTGGTCCAAGCAGGTGGGGATTTCATGACACGCTAGCAAACATGGTTCAGGTTCATTTGTATGGTAGAGTTCAGTGATTGATGTTTTCATTTAAATTATGCACTTAAAAAAATGGGAGAATATTTCGTTTTAGACAAAGAGGTTCTTCAAATGAGAAAGAAGATGTTAAGATTTAAACCCTCAATGTTAATTTACAGAATAAATTTGTGGATTCGGTTCAAGTAGTTGCACGATTGAGCAGGATTGGACGCTGCTGATTGGTTTGAAGATTCGGAAAAGAAAACCAATGTTAATTGATGTTGCATATCACAGGTTGTGGCCTAAGAGGCCATGGTTTTGTGCTTGGTCATCCACTTTAAGTTTTTGGTGCAGTACACTAAAATCACGACAATTACAAATTTGCTGCTGGAACCAGATTGTCCCTTTTCAGAAAACCGGTCATCTGTAATCATCCCTGCCATGTTTCAGGTGCCTAGATCTCTAAATCTCAGATACCTGAAAACAATGCATTCAAATAAACACAGAGCTCAAGACAAAAAAAATGGAGTGTTGTTCTGCATCCATCCAGACACACAAGGTACTCTCAAGTGTTTGGATGAGATTTATCTGACTTTATTGTGTCTCCAGTGGAGTGTATTTGATGTGCAACACAGCAGATTGCAGCCACAGAGGATAAAGGAAAAGCTTTGCACGTCTGCCGCAGCAGCTAAAGGGTTAACTTTGTGTGTCATGTGAGCTAAAGTGAAAGTTTTGCACGTCAGTTGTAGAAGATAAAGTGAAGGTTTTCCATGTCCACCCAGAAGCTAAAGGGAAAGCTTTGCATGTCAGCCTCAGAAGCTAAAGTGAAGGCTCGCTTTCACTACCTTAGAGAAAGTAGACAACAGAAGTGACAGAACTGAGCAATGAGCACAATTCAGAATAGGTGACTTTTACCTCATATTTCCCTCATAAATTCCCTGCCTTTTACAATCAGCTTTTCTAGACCTTATTAGGAGCTCACTGTCTGTTTCTTCATTTCATGTATTTGCTCTATCTCGCCACTGTACTTGCCCCATTTACATTTTACCCATAAGATGCACCAGGATTTCTCATGATCCACAAAAGGGAATTCATGTGCTGCTTTGGTTTTTACCTCTCTTCTATCAATCTGTGTTGTATATTTGCTCTCTTCAAAGATAAAGTCTCCTCCAACATGACTTTTTCAGGGGCTAAACTAATTCAATTAGAGGGTGCATGTATGAGTGCAGCCTGGAGTTGCACCAGCATGTGCCAAAATAGCAGAACAGGACATACAGTATTATTAAAGAGAATCAGGTCAAGTCTAACATTGTGTGTTGATTAGAATAAAGCCAAAACAAATACCCCATCCTAAGCACACATTTGCTGAGGCAATATTTTTTTTTGTTACGCGATCTTTAGGTCCATATTTGGGATACTTCTGACATGAACATGGTCTACTTTCATCTGCTGAGAATGTGACGAACAAACACAAACGAGATAGAAGCAGGCAGATAGGGTGGAAAAATCAAACTCCACAGACATTATTTAAGGATGAGTTTTCAAATTAAATGAAGACTAATGCACAAACTTCAATGGATATTGAGATTTGGATGTGTGGAAGTGGCAGGGAGTGAACCACCAACCTTGTGACGACTTGCCCTTTCATTCACAACTGAGCACATCAGCATGGTTTGACTTAGAGCCTATTAAACCTTATGGGTTCTCTGCAAACATGTCTTCATTTTGATTGCTTACTTTAGCTCCAGCCTTGAGAAAAACCTTTGTGGTACCAAAGTAGTGCTTTCTGCCAGTATTGCATTGTACTCCCACTAGGGATTATATCACGGCAGCGGGAATAGTGGTTCATGGCTGTTGTTGAGCAATGTGGTCCTAATAATAAATGTATTGTGAGTGTACCTCCATGTGCATGCTTTGTGTTACCGATATGTGAATCCACATGCACCCTGGTACATGTTAGCAGTACAGCATCTCTGGGTACTGTACTGCTGGATACAACACTAAAAAATGAGGTCTGATCTACAGAACAGTCCACATAAAATACACTCCTTATTGTTACCCAGTACATAACAAGCACAACCAATAGTAGCCACAATTATACAACAACAAATACGCAATCATACTGCAGGTAAATTATACAATCCATCTTCTATAGTGTTATTATAATCTTTTTTTTCATATAACACTTTTTTGTTTTTAATTTTATTATTTGATTTGTAATTGTCAAAAAGCAGTAGTCATTCATGCCATTTTACATATCAGATATTTACACCCTGTAGTACCAACTCCACTCAATTCGCTTTGCTATCAGGTACTTTTGTGCCAGTTGATTTCCATTACAGAACAGTTCCTCCTTAGGGCGAATGGGCCAGTAGAAGTGCCTTGTTGTATTCTTCAACACACACCTCTCATCCACCTTTACCTGACACAGATGCCTAAGTAGCTTTTGCCAGTGGAGTGTGATAGCCATTGATTTGTGCTTTGCAGGATTTTTCATATGTGCCGGGTATTTAGTGATCAGTGATCTTAAAATTTTTCACGTGACCTTTAAGAACATGATCGTCTCACATGGAGCCGCAACCAAGGTGGTACTGAAAAAAATAGTACCAGGTACAGGAAAGGCAAAAAAAAAGAGAAAAAAGAAAACCATGAAGGAGAAACCATGACCATTAGTGACAAATCAAAGCTAGAAATGAGAAACCAAAGGAGAAAAAGTATGAATGGAAAGAAAACTGTAAAAAAAAAATCTGTCACAAATGAGAGTGCTGATATAGAAAGGAGTTATCCTTCGTCTCAAGGTTAAATTACATAAAGCACAAGGATATAAACTATGCTTTTAAATGTCTAACATGAAACAGTAAATAGTGGGGATTCACACATTTAGCTACTCTCTCTCAGTCTGTCTCTCATCTTGGCCTGAACAATTAAAGAATAAAATTTTTGTCTCATGATTCCAAAAAGAGAACCAATAGAAACTTTAAAACTTGATGGTAATATTATTATCAACACGTATCAGAGAGAATAGTAATAACATAAAATACAGGACTTCTCATGACAGCACCCTCAATTGCCTTTTGTTGTCATTCAGTCTTCTTTCCTCAAGACTTTTTTTTTAACTAGTTATTAATTTACTTATGGATTTGGTTTCTCATTTACAGCTTTGATTTCTCATTTGGTTATGGTTTTGGTTTTCTCATTTATGTTTTTTTTTCCTTTCAGACTTTTATTTCAGACTTCCTTATCATGGTGACTCAAGAAACCATCTTGGCGTCTTACACCAGCAAAGTGAGTAGTCCCCAATATTTCTCCTGTCCACTGTGTGTTCATCACGGTGGTTCATGAATCACTATGATAAGGAAACAAACAGAGCTGGATCCACGGCGGGTAAATACAGCTGTATCAGCATGTGACTGGATAGGTAGAGGCGCGCTTAGGTGTTTATACTTTTATTCTGTTATCGGTGTTATATTTTCTACAACATTTCTGCAATACAATTTGCCTTGTTGGCCTGCTCTTCACAGGGATGGCCTGTGGCTTATTTCTTCATCATTTTCGACTTATTATTTACTTAATTTACATATTTTTTGTCTTATTTTTCTATTGTCCTCAAAAAATAGTGTAATTTCTGCTTGTCTCATTGCAGGGATGTGTTGCCACATGTTATGTATACCTACCAGGTCCAAACTGTCTCCGGCCGCAGCGACAGCGAACCGTCTCCGCCGCTGGTGCACGAGCTCGGTGCACACTACTGCGGGGATGGACGCATTCAGAGGTAACGTGCACACCATAAAAATAATATAAATAGAGATATGCGTGATTTGGTATTTTTTCAGCAACCCCTCCTGATTTTTTAGCTCCAGAGGAGAGGAATGTGATGATATGAACTCTATGAATGGGGATGGTTGCTCCAGTCAGTGCAAGAAGGAGTCCTTCTTCAACTGTGTTGGTAAGTTGTACATCATCAAGATTGAACCAGGAATCTGTCTGGTAAAATGCTGAAGAGGAGTTATTCTATTGTATGTAATCCCTTACATCTAAATCATATCTGCTCTGTTGCAATTACATATGAGAAAAAAATCTGTCTTAGTTTGACTAATTCCCCATGTGAAGAAATGGAAAAATCTATCATGACTGACTAAAAACGACTTTTTTTCTTTTTTTTTTACTGCTCATTTATCAAGTCTCATGTAATCACCACTCTCTTTGGTGCCATGATATTACTGTATGTTTGGATTTGACTGACACTGCTTGTTGCACCGTCTCCAAAGCTGTCAATAAGACCCACAGGCTAAAAATGAATGAACAGATTTGGGTGCTTCATGCCTTTCTCAAAAGAATAAAAACAACATCAGATATTATAATCACCAGATCTGTTAAATAAATCTGGAAATTATTATTTTTTTAAAAAGACGAATCATCTTTTTTCATATAATTGAGTGGCTGGCCTCTGATACATAGTTTGTGTTTCCTGTCTAGTTCTCCTGCTATTTGATATTCATTTTGCCCACCTGTTTTCTTTGTCTGTGTGTGTGTGTGTGTGTGTGTGTGTTTGCACATTTACAATATATGTATGCTTTACACACACATGTGAGGTGACCAATTAATCCTTGTCAGATTGCTGGATAACTGCATCAGCTGTGCTGTTTTTCCACCAACTGCAGTGTTGAGGTGTGAGTGTGTATGTGTGTATGTGTGTGTGTGTGTGTGCGTGCGTGCGTGCATGTGTGCGTGCGTGAATGCGTGCGTGTGTGTTTGTGTGTGACATTGTTGTAGTTTTTGTTCAGAAATCTGATGCTATAATGATGCTACGCATTGATCTGTTGGTGTGTGTATATGTGTGTGTGTGCTTTTCGAGTGTTTTAATGAGAGGAAGTCTTGATACTACTTTTGACTGAGTCCAATGAATCCTGGAATTGGTGATAATGAAAAATCTTACAATCCCACCAACTCTAATTTGGGCTTTCATGATACAGATAAAGTATGAAGAAAAGGATGCATTGCTTCAGCCATAACCTTCCTGTTATCTTAAAAGTGATTGGAAACTGAGACTTGACCCCCTCACTCTAGTTCTGACCCAGAATACTTTGTTTTGACATCATCTGGGCCATTGTTCTCTCTCCCCTGAGCTGTCTTTCTCACCTTTCCACTTCTGTTGTCTGTTGATTCTACTCGTGTCCAGATTCAAACACAGCGGTGACATTCTCTCCTTTTTTCTACTGTACTTCTGCATCCTTTTTCGCTCCTCTCTTCAGCTCTTAAAAGTCAGCGTTTGAGCTTCCTCTTGTCTCATCCCCTCCCCTTCTCTTCCTTGCCTCTGTTCCTGCCAAGTGAGTGGCGGGAGCATATCCTTTATGCCCCCTCACTAGCCCCTCGTTTCACCATTGCCAGAGCACAGAACTGACTTGAGTTTTTGGCTGTGCTGAAGAGGGCTGGAATTTCAAGGAGGAGGCCCCAGCCAACTTGGCACAGAGTGCCGCCTTTCCCCCTAACTGGAACCCCACTGGCTGACACTGCTTTAGTTGAGAACTCAGAGCAATGAGGCCCAGGCAACCTCCCTGCTCTGCTCCCCTCTCCTCCAGCCCATAGCTTCCAGTTCCAGACTTTAACTCCGGGTGGGATGTCTGTAAAAATTATGGCTGTATCTTTTCCTTACCTTATGACTTTGTCTGGTTTCCCCACTACCTCCTTCTTTCTTTCTGTTTGTCTTCTTGGTCTCTTTTTATTGCACCCCCTTTCCATTTATCATATATTTTCTTTCTTCCTGACATTAATGTATTCTCTCATCTCTGAGTTCACATCCTGATGCTTGAGAATTTGTCCTTCTTTTCCCCATGTACCTTTTATCCCTCTTTCCATCTTCATCTGGTCCTTAACCTTTTCACCTTCAAAATAATAGAAATACAGTTAGAAATATGATATCCCATAAGTGCGGGGTTGGATATGTGTTTGATAAAAGAGGATTAGAGGTTGGGGATCAAGTTGTACATTTTTGCATTACGTAGAAAAAAAAAAACCTACAGTGTTACACAGGGAAAATAGAAATACACCAGGGATATGTGCAACCTGACTGGTTGTACATATTACCTGCACTCATTCCTCACTTTCCTGAAAAAGTAATTTGTTCACAGACAAAACACACAGAATGGGTGATTTGAAATTACAACTTGACTCTGTCCTGTGTTCACCCACAGAGGAGCCAAGCATGTGCTACTACTATGATGGCGACGGGGTGTGTGAGGACTTTGAGCGAGAGACTGGTGTGAGAGACTGTGGCCTCTACACCCCTAGTGGCTTCCTTGACCAGTGGGCTTCCGCTGTAGAAGTTTCCCATGAGCTGAAACCCTACTGCTCCGGTGAGGTGGCAGCTGGTTACCCTGCTGTTACCAAGGTAAGGCCATGCACCGTTTTTATATTTTTTATATACTGTATATATGTACACACACACGTATATGAATAATGCATTTGAGATAAAAGTAAGTAAAAGTTAGTTTCATTTGACAAACAAATCAATTTACACAATGATGATAAACTGAGTTTATCTGGTCTTGCAAACAACAAATTTTACTCGCTTTCCAGTTAAGTGATTCCACAGTAACCCAGGTTTGGTGCAGAAGTTTGCTGCTCTCATTAAAGTAATGCTTGTTGAAGATGAAAGAAGAAGCCATTGATTCAGAATGATCCCGGTGGAGGCATTGATCTGTTGCTGTCGCAACACGGAAAAGGACTGACTCTCCAAAACAGTGGGGCGAGGCATATACTTTTGTGCACACACAAAAATCTTCAGAGACACAAAAGCGCTATTTAGTCAATTACCTGTGTACTTAATATGGGAAATACTGACACAGCAATTAAAGGAAATTTTTTTCTTTGATGTTTTAAGGCACTTTGTCGAGACAAAATGTCACAAATAACATACACAAGTATTTTTTAATGTTATGTATAAAACCTTACAAAAGGAAGCTTTGCAGTGTCTCTACACAGGCGTGTGTGATGTTGGAAGTGTGTGATGATGGCTGTAATGCTTGTTCTCGCTGCTGATGGTGCATTTTACAGGGCCAATGAAATAAGAACTCTTGAACAGCTGTGTCCAGGTGTCTTACTCAAGAACACCTTGGCAAAGATTTCCTGCAAAACAATGGCAGGAAAGGAACCAACATCGTTTCATGCGTTTGATATTTTTATGGCATCATTTTTGACTGAGCAGAAATCGGGAGCATGTCCCAACCAACAACACTGCAGATGTTTTGTTTTCTGAGAAGACACCAGTGGAACATGTCCACATGGTCATAAAGAAAAGATTTGTGCTGTGAAGAACAAATTGTCCAGGCTGAAAAAGCTATTTTCATCTGGACAGTTCATTGAACAACAGTCTTATGCGATCAATTCATACGTGATTCAATAAATCACGAGCCTTTTCCAATTTTACATCAAGAATCAATCAAAGCATAAAAACACAATAGAAAATCCTTCACCCAACATGCACACACACAATCATGCACACTTTTCGGCTCATGGTCTTCCCTCTTGGAAAACAAAGAGAACATAAGACAACCTCAAATAAATGTTGAATGAGTCGAAGTTCTTGTTCAGACAGCACTCCTGAGCAATTGTGGAATTGCATGCATGTGGCTATGGCAACAGTCCTGGAGTCTCATGCTACAGATGAGGCATGTAAGGACTGGATCTGGAGATGAAGACCAGGCACCACCACGTGTCGGGCCACCACAAGCCACCAGAACAGCTTTAGTGTTGTTGGCTGAATCCATTCTCTCAGTATACACTCTTGCTTACTTATGTCTGAGCTTGAAAATGAATGAAAGACCCCCATATTCTACTTTTTCAGCATTACTGGATATGATAAATTCAACATAACAGCCAAAACAGTTCTCCCAACAACAGCAACAACAGAATCAGTCATTTGAGAAAATACCAAAAAGTGAGACACACTTAAAGTGGCCATGTTGGAATTGACTGAGGAGACTGCTGCTCACTTCCTGTTTTTGAGCAACAGGTACTCTTTCTATTTTAACTGTAATCATGATCTTTCCCTAACCAAGGCTAAATTGTGTTCCTAAAGCAGATTAAAAAGAGGTTTTATTTTTGTAACACAGATTTGTAATGGTTTTTTGCTCGTGAATCATCCAGCTAAATGTGGCATCATATCAGAAAACATTCATAGATGTTTTTCTGCATAGCAACTGCAAACAACAAATTTTGGTCTTAAATGTCAAAGATACAATTCAGGTTGTATAACACACAACTTAAATGATGAATAACTGTCCAATTAAAGATAGAACAGTTTAAATACTTTCTAGAACTTGGTGGTATGATGTCATGTAAACTCTTTGCTACTTGTAGTTGTCTTAGTGGTAATTAGATGACAACACGCGGTCCTGCCTTGTTACAGTACAAGGCAGGACAGCGTGATCAAGTGTGCATTTATGAGTGTGTTTTCTTCTGAGTGAGTGTGTTTGAGGTGGGTGGGGGATGGATTGCGCATCACTTCCTCCTGATCTGGTAAACAAGTCCTACATCAGATTTGTGTATCAGTTCTGTTTGATGTCTAAAGACAGTCTTGATTGTGTGCTTGTGTGTGCACATGTGTGTGCATGTGTGTGTAGTGCATGTGTCTTTGTTTCTGAGAGAACGCGAGAAGCGGGCAGAAGTGATAGGGATCTTTGCGGATGCAAGAAAGCAACAACAGCACAAAAAGGCACTTGAGGAGAAAGAGAGACCGTGTATCTGCACGGAATCTCAAGTGCTATGTACTTGCGGGAGTCAGGAATACACACAGTAATATATTTCTATTGTAGAACATAAGATACAGAGGGACACAAAGATACACATTTATTAAATGCCACGGTGAATGATAATCTCAATACAGGCCTGCAGCATTTGGGCAAGAAAGATGAACTTTTTTCTTAACTTCTCGATCTTTATGCACCGGTACAAAGCCAAGGAGATGGATGATTGGAAGCTCCTACGATCAAAGCACTGCTGACGGAGAGTTCAACAACACAAGAATAAATTGAGCATACAGCCATAAATACATATGGCATTTTGGTATATAGCTGGCTTCAGTTGACATTTACTACAAATAAAAGTCTGCTGAAAGTGTGTCACTTTCTTAATTGTTAAGAAAGTGACACACATCCTTTTTGGGGTCATCACATATGAATCCTTGCATCTATGCACACCACAGAGAAGCTGCAATGGAAGATATATGATCATATTGCAGTGATTTGTGGCCGATGCCATAAGTTAAATTAGATACATGGTAAACCAAAGTAGAGGAAAAGGATTGCATTCAGACTGAGAGAAAAAAACAGGCAGAAGTTTCTAAATAAAATGAATGTCGTCCACATGGCAATCAGGAGCTCCACAAGTAGCATGACAGCTGAAATGACATGTGGAAAAAATAAAAAATAATTCATAATTCATACTTTATTATTCCCTCATGGGGAAATTCTCTTTACACTTACACATGTATATATATACTGTATGTGTTAATCACATCACGCTGTTACAGGCCCCTGAAACAGGCACAGCACACTAGGGCCCTGTAGGCATGCAATTAGTAGTACAGTATAGAAGTACATATAGAGGTCCAGGGGAGGCGGAATCGCGCCCCAATGAGCCTCTTGTAGGGGGGACGGCACCTTGCTCAAGGGTGCCTCGGCAGTGGCTGGGAGGTGAGCCGACATCTCCCATCATCAGCTCACACTCTGATGGATGTCCTGGCAGGAGCAGGACTCGAACCAGCGATGGCTGGGTGATCCGTCTTTAAGGCGATTGCTCTATGACTGAGCCACTGCCGCCCAAAACATGTGCACAGATGAAAAGATGGATGGAGAGATGAGGGTAGGGTTATAGTTTGAGGTAAAATCAACTACTGCACTCATAATAAAATGCTTCACACAATAAAAGTGATTTTGAAAGTGAAAAATAGGTCAAAACCACTGTTATCAGCCATTGTAATTGGTTTAATCATCTTAAACACCGTTTAGACAGCCAGAAATGAAACACGTTAATCATAATCATAGCAAATAATTGTCAGTCCTTCCTTTTGTTTTCTTTTTTCAACCTCTTACAATGTCAGCCCGATGACAAATTGTTGCAGTACAGGGCTACCTGTGAATAAGACAGAAAAGTGGCGTCATCTTAAATGATTCTCCTTACACAATGGTACACAGTCAGAGACTCTCTCTCTCTCTCTCTCTCTCTCTCTCTCTCTCTCTCTCTCTCTCTCTCTCTCTCTCTCTCACACACACACACACACACACACACACACACACACACACACACACACACACACACACACACACACACACACACACGGTGCTGACTCCATGCAGGATTATAGGGCAGGTCCATAGGGGACGGAAATGTACTACTGCTGTCTTTGTGGAGCAGAACACAATGTTCCACCACCACCACACCGTGGAATATGGTGAGCCAGCTCCACTTGCTCTAGGGGGATAGAACTGGAGAACTGGCCCTGGCAACTAACCTGTGTGTGTGTGTGTGTGTGTGTGTGTGTGTGTGTGTGTGTGTGTGTGTGTGTGTGTGTGTGTGTGTGTGTGTGTGTTTGAGTATGTGTACCTATGGATGTGTGCAGACCCTCGCGTAAATGAGTGTCGTTGAGTGGGGAGAGTGTGTGTATGTGTGTGTGTGTGTGTGCATTCAAACTTCAAGATCAAACAGCAAGCAAGGTGATTTCTCCAGAGAGGGCTGCAGCCCAGGCAATCTCTGACGCAACCCGTGGGCATCCCCGGGGAACACTCCCCTTAATTATACATAAGCAACAGAAGGGATAACATTTTAGTCCTGTCACGCTGCAAGAAATTGCCTATATAAAAAGCTCACCCATCTTTAAATGCTAAACAAACGTGCATGAGGTCTGAATTAAATAACACCTACCACATTCATCTTTAGGTGAGGAATGGCTGAACCGGAGCAAAAAAGAGCGTAAAATGAATGATTCTGGCTGCTAAACACAAGGAAACAATAACTGGCCCAGTTCTGTTCTAGCTGTGCATGTTTGTGTATTTAAGTAGGAGATACATGCATGCTGTATACAGGCCACTGCAGAACACACACACATGCACACACACATTTCAACACATTCTCCTCTACAAGAGAACAAACATACAGGCGACCTTTGCACACGCTGCTGTGCGAGTCAAAACACACATATATAACATGCCCATAAAAACAAAATCTCACGCAGTAGCTGAACTGTTGCTTTCAGCAGCACAGTCAGGCCAGGTCCTCTGGCGCGTTCCCTCTCACCAACATTTCCCCAAACCGCACAGCCCTGACAGGCAGAGCGCCAGTGACATAAGCGTGTGGGAACATTAAAAAGAAACCTCTGGGATGGCGTTCCTTTTTCCCTTTTACTTTTCCCGTTTCAATTATTATTGTGGTTCCTCCATCTGGAAACCTCATTGAGACTGGCATGTTCTTTTTTTTTTTTTGTTCATGGTGCTGATGACCCCCTGTAACATTTTCAGACTGTTAATATGCAGGTTTTTGGCACCGTGTTGCTGAGCAAAGGGGGGCCACTGACCGTGGGACATTTTAATTCTCCACAGGCCCATCTGTTTTCAACTTGCTGGCGTTGTATGCTCACCAGTCCCTATACAATACTTTGCGGTCCACACTCCACACCACCCAGTCACTACTCATGTTCCACTAGATGAGACGGATCGGTACGTGACATAGTTGCACCCGTTCACTGATATTTACTGCCTCAATTGCAGTAAGTGGTGGAAGTGGGCCATCATTAACCAGTACCAATGAAACGGTGAGCTTCAGTGACTATGGGTGGGGCTGGGTAAAAGGACATTACCTCACACACCAGGCGCTCACCAGCATTCCAGTAAACCATGAGATGGTGTTTGGAAAGTCATACCAGTTTTTCTCCGTTGCTCTCTCTTACTTTCCCTCCACAGATGCTCACTATTGCTTTCCATGCTCAGGCTACACTGCATATACAGTATATATACTAACCCCCCCCCCCCACACACACACACACACACCTCAAAGTGGATATAAACATGTTTTAGGAGGTGCTGCATGAGGAAAAATGTTCGCCTTAGAGATGTGTGTGATGGTTGTGATGCTTGTTCTCACTGCTGATGATGCATTTTACGAGCCAATGAAGCAAGAATTCTTGAGCCGTGGGGGTCGTGCTCAAGAGCACTTTGGTATGATTTTGACCAAAAAAAGCATGGGTAGGTTATCATCCAACATAATTTCATACATTTCACATTTATGTGACACCAAATCTGACTCAGCAAAAAACACAGGGATCATTGACCCTTTTTCTGTTTTCATTTTTTCAAGATATCATTTTTTTATCACAGCGTTCAGCAAACCAATTTTCAATTTATCCATACTTCACAAAACCAAAAGTAAACAAATCACCGTGTAGGATTACAATAATATTTTGTTTAGTTTATTATTTTTATGTTTTTGAATGTGAATTTCACGTGAATGTCATTATTTTGTAATTTGTTTTTTGTGAATAAACATGCTTTTAGAAATGAAACGATGACACATGGACGGGGTTTGTGGGAGATAGACAAAGGTCACCATCTTTAAAAACACATTTGATTAATTTATTTCAGTTTTTTACGTCTATTTCTTAATGTGTTTCACTAGCATGCCAGTCTGAAGTCTCTTCTAATAATGGTCATGACTCCAGCTAAGACCTTCCTCATGTTCATCGGTCTTTCTCTAGTCAGTAGAGATATAAGGAAGGACCTCTTTGATGTCTGAAGACCTCAATAATGTTCCAAGAGTATGGCCAAAGTTTGCTTTGTCCGTCTGATTTATACATTTAAAACCAAGATGTGACATTTTGACAATCTGGAGGCTTCGACAACAGTGTTGGAGCCAAGATTTATCCTCCTGTCTCTGATTTAACCCAGTCAAAAAGGGACACATTGGCATGGTTGAGGTGCAACATGCTGATCAGAATCATTACTATTGTCATTGACAGCATCACAGATTTGTGCTTTTTACGTTCTTGATGATCATTTTCACAGTTCAGATATTTTTTTTGGGGGGGGTAATGTATCAGACTGTTGCACTTTCACCTTCTTCTCACTTTTATCTTCTCTGGTTTCCCCTTGAATAAAGACACTTAGCTCTCCTTTTATCTGAAGTGGTGATTTACAAGCACCAGTTTGTGTCGACAGACCAGAGATTCGCTGTTGTCTGCCAGTCAGACTCACCAGCTGGTACAAATTAAGACCATGTGTGCGACTGCGTGCTATTGTGTGTGTGTTCCGAGTCAATTTGAACTCATCTTTAGTGTTGCTGATACTGTTTTCCAAGAGAGGCAGGAAGTTCTTTTGTTCTGAATAGACATCTCTACTTTGGACTTATTTACATGGAATTTGTTTTATGTTTATGACCTTGTTATGAATAAGAAAACTGGAATTGTGTGTTTAGAATGACTGTGAATAGCAGATGCTTTACAGTTAAACAGGATTACCACCTCTTTAACCCTTAACTTCACAGTCAATGCGTCGGCCATGAGTCCTATCCTTCCTCCGACTGACACATTTCTTTTGTCTTTTAGTCAACAGTTCTTGCTGTGATATTATGATTTTAATCAAGCAATCCATTTTTAATTTTTTTTCTTACAGGTTAAACAGACTGAAGGGTATAAACACAAACAGGTCATATGTAATGCCACCTCATTTCCGTGCCGTGTGTTGTTTTTCTACTTTCTGTGATCCTTTTCCACTGAAGACAAAATTAGTGAAGAACGAATGTGGCAAATTTATTCAGGTTAGCTGTGGATATCATGACCGCTCATTTCCAGAATTATAAGTGTCTTTAGTAATTACCTATCACTAAAATGAACATATCAGTACTCATAAACACCACACACAATCACATGCGTCAGCAACAACAAAATAATACGAACACACAATGTTGACGAAGCCTTAGTGTTTTTTCTCACCTACATTGTTGATAATGTACTTACTTTTGAGCTCCTTTGGAGGAACATAGATAAGCTATCTATTGCATAGGTGTTTTATCACACATCGTACTTGTCAGCAGTTTGTTTGTGTACACAGTAGTCGTATTATTTACACAACTTATAGGAAATAATGTCTTTGAGACAGCTGATGTTTTTCCTCCAATTTTTTAGAAATTCCTGATGTAGACAACAGATCAATCAATGCTCGCAATATGTCTGCGGTAACAAAAATCACATCTGCTTTTTATTTGCTGTCAGTGGATTCAGTTGATGAATATATATAACTTCGATTTAAAGAATCACACTGCATCTGTGAGAGATTATAAAGTAATACTAGGACAAGGCATACCTGAGACATAAATAGATTCAAACGTGAATTATAAAATAACGGATACATTCTCTATACCAGAGTTCACATAATGATACTGGAATGGTTTGTGCAAATGTTACTATAACAGTGTTGCCTTACTTGCTAAATTGTTGAAGTATCGTTTGTATATTGAAAATTGTAGCCATGTGTTGCACACTTTGAAACTGTAAAATTATCAGGGTTTGTTACTAAATCTATGACAAAGTGAGTGCTATAAAAGCTTCTGGGCTCCCATCCTGCTCTCCTCGGTACATAAATCAATGCAGGTACCTTTTACCATCCTTGGGGACGTACTGTTGCAAATGCATTTACTGCAGTCCTTAATCAACACCTGATTATAGCACAAAATAGACCCACGATTTTTTGTAGCTGTAGATGAGACTATTGCTTCTCATCTACAAGAAAATCGATGGATGGGTTTCCAATGGTCAGAATTTTGGTGTCAGCGTGATCAGCGTGAACCATTTTTCGTGCACTTCTGGTTATTTAATCACTGTACTTTGAGCACATTTACATTTAATAGTAACAATAGCAGGTGGAAAAACTTTCAAAAGTGTATTTGCTTGAACAAGACAACTTGATTCCAAAGTCCAAAGTTTGTTAAGATGCATTCAAATGTTCAGTGTTTGATTGTACTTTCACAGTTGGACTGGAATTTTCTATGTAAAAACAAACAGGTATCTATGACATGCATGCTGGAGATGGAACTTTTCTGATATTGTAATTAAGATATGATTAGATATGATCATAGATTTGATACCGAAGTAGCACACTGCAAAAGTTAGATCTTTGATTAAATTAAAAAGCAAAGAGGAGAGGGGCAGCACAGTTTTGGATTCATGGATGCTTATTGTATAGCATAAAATATTCACCATCGACAGTTGCCGCAGTGCACTCACAATTAAAGTATTTCTTTTTTGGAACTGGTTTCACCAAAGATATAATAAAACTAAAGAAGGCGAGATTAGCACTGCTGACTCACAGCACTTAGGGCTTGGACTGTATGTGTGTGTGTGTGTGTGTGTGTGTGTGTGTGTGTGTGTGTGTGTGTGTGTGTGTGTGTGTGTGTGTGTGTGTGTGTGTGTGCGTGCTTGAGTGCGTGCGTGTGTGTGAGTGTGTGTGTGTGGGCCTATACGATATAAATAATCATGTGATTGTTAAGAGTGGAAAAAACTAATTTCCCTGCAGGATCATTATAGGACTGCATTTTATTAAATAAATTAGGAATTTTCTAGAATTTCAAAAAGTTTATTACAGATTTCCTAGTTCAACTCCTTGAAGAAGAATGAAGACCTGCTCCACAACTTACTAATAAATGACCTTTGTTTTTAATTTTAGTTTTTATTGACCGTCTTTGAAAGATTTGGCATATTTTCATCAATGAAATGTCAGTCTCAAAACTTTTTTTCAGATACTTCATAAATTTAATATCAGTGTTCAAAATCAGTTATAAAGTACAGTTTAGATATGACCCCCAGACATGCCAGTCCAGTAATGTCAGAGGACAAGGAAATAAAGTATTTAGTTATTTAAGCTATTTTAAAAAAAGGCCTGATTAAGAATATATTAAAGGTGTTTTTCCACTCCTTACGCAACAACTCTAAAAATGACAGTCTGGGGATACTGCTGCTACCAGTGGTGAAATAAGTTGAAACAGACAGTCTCTTCACAAACATCTGCTTCTTATCTTTGCTTGGTAAGAGACCTCATACATGTAATTTCAACACGTTCTCATCTGAGGTCGTGAGAAGCTTGCCCTTTGTCATGAGTGCCTCCTGCCTCATCCTGAGGCAAGAGGTACCCTTGACCATCTGCGTGCATCGTGCAAAGCCGTCCCTTCAGCACCTGTGTATGTTGTGCAAAACCCTACTGCTCAAACAGTAGTGAATATGAAACAGCACTCTGGTTACGTTTAGGCACAAAAACCTTCCAGTTAGGGTTTGGAAGAAACGTTTTACCACAGAGGGAACTTGAACCCTGGTCTCCTGAGTGAGAATGGTGTCTTTGCAGTTGTTCTGATCATGTACAGACAAATGGGTTTATATGAGAGACATCATGCAGAGAATAACCCACACCTGTGTAATGTGACATAAAACCATTCAAACCTATATTAAGCTTTCCACTAGTGATTGGTTCTTGCAAGATGCATATTAATGTAAGGTATAAACCACCTCTGTGTACTCGCCCTGTGTTAGAATGGCAGTGTGTCCCATGGAGCACCAGGCGAGTGTGTGCTGGACTAGGCTAAGTTCTCTGCAGCCATGGAAATGATAAATAGTTTTTATTAATGGGTACAATTCCAACATGTGGAACTAAAGCAGCCTTGTTTGGTTGCTAAGTGAATGTTTGCTTACCTGTAGTGCCATCAGTGTTGAAATGACAAATCCATGACTTTAGCCAGCTAACCTCACCATTGGTTTGGGAGGAGTTTGGAGAAAGTTTAAGGCAGCATGGAAGATCTCTGAATTGCAACATACCAATGTGATGCTTTACATTCAAATTCAAATGAAAAAAAATTTGCATAACATTGAATAACTACGTCATATTTTGTATTGTGGGTTTGAATTTGGCGTGAAGGGAATGTCAGGTTGCCAAAGTGTCATGACCTTTGTTTCCACATCAGTTGCTCAAATGTTTTTGGCAAATGCATGTTTTCACATCACAACTGCACCTTAGTGGGGCCGCAGTCCCATGGCAACTGATCTCAGGTGTTTGTCACCTACATTTCTCATTTGTGCCACTTCAGCTTTGAGCAGAAAGGTCAAGTCAACAAATCCAGGGGACAGATATATAGACAGATCGCTGGTCTGGCCAGTTTTCCATGGTGGCAGGATCTAACAGTAGCTTCCCTAGCAAAACTCTCATGTTACCAGTGTCTCATTTCACTACCTCAGGGCAGTGGGTGAAACTCGCTGCCCTTGGGTATGCGTCCTTTCTCCCCTCTGTCTATGTTATTTACTGCTGAAGAGTGTTCAAACTTTTTCTGACTGTCTGGTTTCTTTTCTTGCGTGGTTATTTTCTTCCCACCTTCTCTGACTGCTTTCCCGTACATCGCCGTGCAACCTCATCTATCCACCCTAACATAGCTAATGAGATGATAAAGGCACCGATCCTAAAAGGGGTCATTTGAAATTTTCAGCAAAAGCAGCAGTAATGATGTGACTTTGCTAGTGGATCAATTACGGTGAGTGGATATAAGCAAATGCGTCCGTTTTCTTAATGCTCTCTCCCACTGTGACTGCTACTGATGTGGTAAAGCAAACGGTTTGACCGGTCACCATGCTTGACTTGTTTTGCCTTGAATATTCTATGTACAGTGACCCGGTGGTTCTCCAGAGCAGTCAGCAACCCTGGGAACAAATAGTCTCTTGTTTTTAAAAAGCTATTTTGTCAATGTACTCTAAGGCTGTGGTCATTCCTCATGTGAAATTGGCTCTGACGCTGTGGATAAGTTTAAGTTCACAAGGTTAAAATGATGCATCGGCTTATAAGCATTCACCCTTTCCCATTTACAACTGGTCTTGAATAAACAGGCAGCAAAACGCCGTCTTTCCCATTCTATCAGTCATGCAGTTCAAACAAATTGATCAAAGAGACTTCACATAGCAGCGGGACATTGATTAATCAATCCATCACCATGTTTGGTTGGAGAACTGAGAAGCTCTAAATCATGCTTTTCTTTTGATACAAATATCAGTAACTTCTAGTACAGCCAGAGGTCAGCTTGTAATGCTTTCGGCCATCTCTTTCTCTATAGCCTACAAATTTCGGTTCTTTTTGTGGTCAGACGGATCACTGGTCAGACTGGGTTTACTGGCATTTGTATGTCATGTTCAGTAGTTCATAAGAAAGCTTTCAATTTTACAGCTAACGATCGGATGCAGCTCTGTAGATGCAGGTGGTTACAGCTGAAACCTCTCTGGGGGCTTCTACTGGGCAGGTGTGGCATGACAGGTTTTAAATGTTATTACTTGGTGAGTACATGAAAATACAGTCATTTTGTAACCATGGTTTCAAATTTTTGTGCCGTTTGTTTTAAACATTGCTTTTTGCATTTATTAGCTCTGGATCTGCAATTTTTTTGTTGGTTAGTGAAAGGTGAATTTGATGTCAAATTCAATGTTACCTCTAGTTTTTGTTGTTTTTACAATAATAACTGTTAACAACTGTTAAGGTATGGTCTGTTTAGGTTTGTATGGAGATTACAACAACTTTGGAACTACAAAATGAAGCGAAAAAACAGAGTTCTGTTAGAAAGATCCTTACAGATTATGTGTCCCTTATGTGTCCCTAGACATGTCAGTCCAAGGTGTTTGATCTATCAGATGGAGTGTCCCAGTACGCATGGTTCCCCTGTCAAGAAGCTGATGTGACAGCCTGGGGATACCCCAACTACTCTCTCAAGGTAAAACAAAGCTGGAGAATGATGTAAAAATGAAGAACATTAAAAGACATCACTAAAAAATGTATAATTTAACATTTCACCATTCAGTATGTACTGTATTTCTTACAGTACATATTTAAAAGTTCTGCTAATAAATGCAGAGTTTTAATGCTTCATTAAGGGGCTTGTATGAGAAAAACAAGAGTGTGATAAAATACTAGATGGATGGCGATGGTCGACTGCCTCGCCTTGAATTGTAGGACACTGCACTATGCATTATATCACTGTGACACTCATTATGAATGGAAATAGTGCAGCACAGCAATTTGGAAATTGCAATTGCAGACAAATTATGCCTCACTGTGAAAGTGCATATGACCATGATTCAACACATATGCCCTTGATTCAACCACGGTTCAGATGAGTAAATAAAATATTTATCCGCTATCAGTCTACAGCAGAGGATACAGCTGATTTCATTCACTGAAAATTTCAAACATGACTTTATACTTTTGCCTTCAGGCTCATTTCTCTCATCCGATGGTGGCAGCAGCAGTGATTATCCATCTCGCTGCTGATGGAACTACCTACATTGACCAAACTCAGTGTAACATCACTGTTCAATTGGTGGACACCAAGGAAGGCATCCATAGTTTAGGTGAGAACTGCTTCTCTCTTTGATTGATCTCTGAGTTAGATTGCTGAATTTATCTGAAGTATCTTCACCAAACTAGAGCTTGTTTAGGTTTGCGTTGTGGATCATCTCTTAAAACCTGCCTGTCGTTAGGCTCAAAATTATACCTCACAGTTATCATCTGCCTCACTGATCATTTCCTTCTTGGTTTCCAATATTTTCTGTTTTGTTCACATTTCTATGCTCTCCACAGGTGACTGGCGTCTCACCTGCCGCACCAACCCTTTGGTGATCCCAGTGAGCCACGATCTCTCGGTGGCCTTCTATCACACCAAGGCTATCCTTGTCATGTTTGTGTCTCGTCATGTGGCTATCTCCGGCGTGGCCCTACGCTCCTTCCAGTCCTTCGACCCAATCACAATAAGTGGTTGCCAGAGCAACGAGATCTACAACCCTACCGGCCAGAGGTGAGGCTAGAAATAGGGAAGGGAAAGATTGGTAAGTCTGAGGCCTACATACATTAAACAGACCAAAGATGTGTACATCAGTTAAAAAAATGCAACTGAATGTGTGCAACTGTGTATGAGGATGTTGAAGATTTGCTTAAAGAGACTATCAGTAATTGAAGACATTCCTACGAATTATTAGCATGGCTCCTGTAACATTATTAATGTTTTAATTGCACATTTGTGATTTTTGAGTTTGCAGCAACTACCAACCATATGATGTCAAGTCACTCCTCACGAACATAGCTGAACCAGACCACACATGCACAAGGAGTCAAAATAATTTGCCAATTTCCACACTACTGTCATGCATGAGATGGTTCATTCTGATGATTCTCCCACAAGCCTTTCAACAAGAAATGCACTAATAAACACCACAATACACAGAGACTAGATGGTTGTGGTGTCTGTGACGAGAGATAGAGCTGTTTGTGGCTTTTGTTGTGTGCCAGTGAGACATCCAAGAGCACCTAAATAGATGAAAACTGCTTGTGTATCTGCATTAGCCAGCAAATTGTTTACCGCACACAACCAGACTAGCTGCTTTTCCAGATTCCTCACCGACTTTCTCTCACATTCTCATCCAATTTCCAGCAACTCTTCGGCTGAAGTTTCTCATGTCAACAGACTAGTTTTGACTTGAACATCTCAAAAGCTAGATATTTTAATATAATTTTGATGACTTATCTTATTTTACTGGCTTGTCTTTACACGATCAGTAGAGAATTTCAGTTTTTGTTCTCTTTGTCTTATAATGTCATTACTGTGTGTCTTCTCTTTAATCGACTCCAGTTCATCATCTGCATTCTGTCATCTGGACTCTACTTTCCAATTTTTTTGTCTCTTTTCTCCTTTCTTTAATCCCTCAAAAATGATGAGCAAAAATTATCGGGAAATATACACGTGGATGCGTCTGTCCATCTGCCAGTTCAACCACACAATAATTTGTTGCCGACAAAATGACTCACAAATACCATTGCTAACTTTAAACATGCAGTGTATTAACCTTAAAATGCATTGTGCCTTTGGTTGATGGTAATTTGAATTCTAGCTTCATCAACATTAGATATACACTGTAAATGACCAATAAGAAGTTGTTTTGGTTTGTCTATGTTTTTTTTTTTTCTCGATACAAAGATAATTTTAATGTGACTCTGAAGGTTGGTCATGTTCTTCATGGCATAGATCCCAAATATTATACCCAAAGAATGAAGGGCATGTCATCTACACATGCGTTTGTTTTCATCTCCAGATGGCTCTTGTTTAATCTCGCTCCGTCTTCACATTCTCCTTATTTCCATCCCCTTTCCCTGCTTTTCCACATCTCCCTTTCCCTCCCTGTCATCATGCCTTATCCCATGCTGTCTTTTCATCCTTCACTTTCACATCACCCTTCTTTCCCTCTAACTGTTTGCCATCTCCTTCTCCTTAATTCTCCCCTTTCTGTGCCTCCTGCTCTCACTTTCATTCTCGTTCTCCTGGGTTGAGTAGCACATTTCCCGTAATACTTCTGCCTCCACAAAACACCACATCCCCTTTTCCCTGAGTTGTTAACAACAGAAGCTATTAACATTACTCGGTTTTATGTTCCATGCTTGTCTGCAAATGCATGCACATGTATGTTTTCCCTTTGCTTTCAGATTTTGCACAATTTTCACCTTTCTTGTTCTCATTTTCTTTCTCTGCTGTTTCTAATCTGGGTTTTCTCATCGTACACACCAACTACTGTGCTACATACCGATAGTTTTCCAGGTAGTTAAATTCCAGAGTGATTGCAGAAAACCACTTAGAGATTTTATTCTAATTGTCCACAGAGGAAGTTTCTAGGCTTCCCTAGTTTGTCCTTGGAAATCCTCTTTTTTAGGGACTGTATTTTTCTGTGCTTTATAAACTTAATGCTAAAATCGTTGTTAGCTTTTCGGTGGCAGAGACACCAAAATGTAGAAATAAAGGACATATGTAACAATGCATTCATGGATAATTTAGATTTTTAATAATTTGAAAGAGAAAAAATCGGAGAAATCTAAGATTCAAGGTAAAAAGGTCGTCGAATGGATGAAAAGAGCAAAATAGGGATTCCAGTCTTTCATGGGGGAGTTTAACAGTGTTTCTTCTTGCAGCATTTTCTCCCCCTGTACCCCCATACCTTCTGCTCCCTCCACTCTTTCTTTCCATCAGCCTCATAAGGGTATCCTATATTGTCCAATGTGTGCTGCTGTAAAAAGGTGCTTAGGTCATCCAAGCTTTTCCAGAGCATTAAATGCCTTCTTCATTATTCTTCAAACATAGAGACTCAACTCTGCTAATAGTCTATGCTGTCGCTCTTAATTTACAAAGTACACTTTGGCATGTGAACATGCAGACACCCTTTTAAACACAACAGTCCTTTCTCTGTGTGGTTTATTGATTTGGTATGTTAAGCAGTCCTTGATGGATGAATTTTGCTGACTCAATGCATAGCTTTTTGTTTGTGAGCAAACGTGTGACTCCATACACAGATCACATACTTGAGTGCCTGCAGTGCTGTTTTATGCACTAAATTTATGTCGGAGGTACCTTATGATGTAATTTTTGGTTTTCTTTTTCTCTGTCCCTCCCCTCCCTTTACACACACACACACACACACACACACACACACACACACACACACACACACACACACACACACACACACTTGTAGTTGTGTACATTATTCGTGTGAAGCCATTGACTGCCAGGAACCCTTAATCCGCAATGCAGAGCTCAAGTGCAGTAGCCCCGGTCGTCATTTCTACAACGGAGATCGCTGCATCATCTTCTGCAACTCCGGATACGTCTTACAAATCCATCAGGATGATGACATCATTAAGAGTCAGGTAAATATGCTACATACACACATGTGCGTGTGGACGCGCGCGCACACACACACACACACACACACACACACACACACACACACACACACACACACACACACACACACACACACAGTTTCAGTGCTCTGCGCACAAAGAGGTATGGATACAAATATGTATGCAGGTAAACAAATGCAGGTAAAAAATTATTTGTACAGCATATGGAAGTATGCTTGCAAAAAAGATTTTGTGAATGCACATGTGAAGATGGATTGATGCAAAGTGAAGTACACATAAAGCCGTGAGAGAGACGTGCAAACACATTTTTCTTTCTGCTCTCCTCTGCAATTATTTTGTCACCTGCAAAAGCTGGGCTTGGCATGGCGAGCCTCGAGGGAGAATGACATCATGAACATACAGGTAGATGAGTGCAGCACTGAGGAAAGGAGACACCCCAGACTCCTCCTCCTGCTAGGTTGCTGGACAAAAACACGTACACACACACACACACACACACACACACACACACACACACACACACACACACACACACACACACACACACACACACACACACACACACACACACACACACACACACACACCAGACATTTCTGTATGAGCACAGACATAATAGTGTTTAGTCTCTAGCTGTGCATGCTGCACCATCACCTCAAACAGTCACTTTATATCGCTACTCCTCTGGGACGATGACATCATTGCATAGTGTCTGCTCCCTCCCTCCCTCCCTCCCTCCCACCCTCCTTCCATACTCATTTTTGCACATATTGAAGTCTCTATTAAAGGGCAGAGATTTGCTTCCTCTTTCACACAGCAGAACATATGAAGCACTCCCATGTAGATACTGACACACCAACAGAAACGTACAGGCAATCTCCTGCATAAAGAGGCATTATACTGTAGATGCACATACATGCACAGCACAAGTAAACAAACAAACAAACAAACAAACAAACAAACAGGGTATTTGATAGTAAACCTTTTGAATTGGATCCGAGTTGCCTTAAAGGCCATATGAATTCTTTATCATCCTGCATCGTTCTGTAGTCAGTTTCAAGAAAATCTAGTAATGCTGCCTGGGAGAGACGGGAGGCTCAGGGAACAAGGCATTTTGTTTTATATCTACTTAAGTGTGGACATGTATATGGTGGTTTATAAGAGTAGCAGCCAAAATTATTTATGAAGAAAAGCAGAGAGAGGAGTTTACACAATGTAAGATATTGGGTAAATTGTTGGGATGCTGACCTGAACCACAATGTGTTCTCAGCTCCAGAATTCGGGGGTCTGCATCTCATCACATGACTAAAACCATACATGCATATACTGCACAGTGTACCTGCACACAGATGAAGCCTATGTTTGTGCACACACATAAGCATATTTACATCCTCATCCATACATACTGTTTGCACACACCATATCAGAATTGTTTTCCATTGAGCCGACACAGACTTCTAATTGCATTAGGTTTTGATTGACAGGTCACTATGTAGCTATTCATCAATGTCAATTAATTAAGCAATAAATTATGCTTTTCCGAGAGGGAGCGTCAGGAAAGCTCTGAATGCATGGGGAAGAGGAGACCATTGAGTAGGGCTCTGCCAAATATTTATTTTTTTCAACTCAGAAGGTTCGCCACAAATGATTACTGTCAGTTCAAGGGTATTTAGAGGTCCTGTTATTTATGAATAACTTTTGGCATCAGATCACTGCACTAAAGTCTTGTTTCTACCAAGCAGATTGGATCAGCTCACTTCAGTTTTCTTCATTTGTACAGTTTTGGGTTTTTTTGGTATTTCCATTACTACCCATCAATTGTACTGATGGAAACAGTCTTCTCCTTCGCCCTCAGTTTTCAGCTACACAGAGTGCCGATGCAATACCAAAAGGTGGATTAAATGCTACAGAGCACTGATTGGTTAATCAGAGCATCATCTGCACTGTGATGTTGGATTTCCCAGCTCTTGTTTTGTAGCAGTCTGCAATCTCCCTGTCTATAGGCCGCTTTCTCAAATCACAGCCTGCACCCTCTTCATTATTATGACCACAGATGAGAAGAAAAAACTCAAAATGTGTCCTTGCCTATTGATTGTGGCGATCGGTAAATGAAAGAGAGAGAGAGAGTAATAGAGAGAGGGTAGGAAAACAACCATGAACAAAGCAGAGGGAAATGTAGTATTTTTAAGAAGGTATTGTTTGCTCGCTGTTGCATTCTGCTGATAACAGCAGTAGTTATTTCTTAAACTAACTAAAAACTGAATTAAATATTGAAACAAAACAGAAAGCCGCCTTACCTTGGATTTTCCTTATCCCTTCGATGTACGTCAGCTAATTCGATTCTATCCTTTTTTTTTTCAACCACACATGTTCTCACAAGGATTTGCAGATACACATGCTTCCACACTAAGAATGAAAAATGCAGCATGAGGCACAATCTTGTCTCATTTCATTATCCAATTACATCTTTCAGAGATGTCAAAGTGGTTCTAAGAACGCCGTCTTCTCAGACAATGCTGTCTTCAGAAAAAATCTGTTTCCTGTCACTTGCGTTATTTGTATACGTGTGTTCAATTGCTGTCTATTTTTCGTCTTTTACCCTGTGACTGAAAAAAGGCCTGTTTTATTTTACATATAATTTTCTGAAAATATTCTCCAGGCGCTTTTCCTCCTCATTACCTGTATACTAAATTGTATTGATAAAGATATGTAAGTGAAAGATCCTCTTTGGGTCTGTTTGCAGCGTTTTGGTTGTGGAGGTGTTGTAAATAACATGTTTGGCTAAAAATGAAAATGTAGAATTATTTTAAAGCTGGGCCCTTTGTCACCATGTTGTTGATCAAGTTGCAAAATTTGACAATGGTAAATTAGGATTTGACAGTTATATGCCTCGTATGAAACCACATGATCACCAGGGCATCCCCTTGGATTAGATAAATGTGAATTAATTATTTCCAGAGTGAAAATTAAAAACCAACCGTTTTTTGGCTAAACTACATATTTTATGAAGTAACTCTTGACCCTTGACTTTATTACACAGTTAAATTCATGATGTTCATATCAATAAAAAACAAAAAATACTCCAACAATCTTATAGATTTAGAAATATGTCTTACATCTCTGCATCCAAGTAAAACTAATTATCTAATACCCAATCTTACAATCATAAACAAGTTTTATACTACAGGTAAAGTTATAACAGCATTGCATACTAATGAAGGAGTGTGCCATTGCTATACTTTTCACGCTGATGTGTTTGTGTGCCATCTGAGGAAAGACTAGCTTCTAAGCTGGGGGACTAGGCCGTCAGTCTGTTGGTCCATTTGTCCATTAAAATTTCTTCTAGAAGACAAAACAATCAGGTCTAAGTTTCTTAAAGGAAATCAATTCCAAAAATTTATGCACACAGGTGCACAACCTGAAACAGTCTGATAAATCCTTGATTGAATAAGAACATCTCATATAACTGTGTTTGTGTTGGGTGTGTGTATGCATCTCTTCACACACTGTATCACACTATTTTTATTTAGCTGTTTAAAACTAATAGTGGTATCACAAATGCACCATTTCACCAAGTTAGTGCACACCTGTATTCACACAAAATCAATTCATACAAAATTGAAGGATGAAAAAACAGTAGTGCAAAGAACAGTCTTGTCTCCTCCCATTATTTCTTTTTACTTTTTCATTTCACAACCTTCCATCATGATGGACGCATTCAACATTAAACCGGTTATTTTTCAGCAGGCACTCACATGTGATGCATATGTTACTTTGTTGGATAACCAAATATGAAAGGAGCTTTATTTATTTTGAGAGAAACCGATACTGCTGTGCTGTATCATATAATGGGATCAAGATGAAAGATAGAAATACAAGGGAAGAGGGAGAAAGTTATGAAGCAATAGATTTGTAATGTTAAATGAGTCCAGCTTGTGTGGCCTTCAAGTTTGGCCACTCTTTGGAAAGATGTGTGTAATTAAAGCGAACAAAAACAAGGGCAGAATGTAACCATGGTAAAACACAGGTTTCCCTTATTTGTTACGAGAAAGAAGAGTCAAAATGATTGAGCTCTCACAGCTTTGTTGTGAGATTTCTTGGCATCATTATCAATTTAAGCATTCTTTTAGCCTGACATGGTGCTATTTAATGGATGAGGATGAAAACAGTTGAGGTTTGATTCTGTGCCTCTTTTTTTTTTTGTCTCATCTTTGCAAAAAAAAAAATTACAAGCCAAATTATTTACAGGAATCAGAGTAATTCTTAATAGGAAATACAATCAGGATTTTTTTTCTAGAGGAAGAATAAAATTTGAGGAAGAAGAGTTTGCCATTTTGATGTGTAATGTTTTGGAAAGTGGATGCCATCCCTGTTTCCAGGAACTCCTATCAAACGCCGAGTCCTTAATGATATATTCCCCACAAATTCTTCTCATCATTCGTGATCAGGAATGGTTACACATTGATCACATTGATGTGTGTACAGGGTGTATAAACATGCCTCCCCGCCCCAACACACACGCACAAACACATACACACGCACACGAACAATTAATGCAAGACATGTGGCAAGTCTTTGCTCGGACGCTTCTTCTTCAGTGGTAATGAAGGGCTATTTCTCCTCAGGTGCTTGATGCTTTAGCTGCATGATGGCCACTGAGGGGATTTAAGACAATTATGATTTTACATCATAATGTAGCCGCAAGAGGGCACAAGCCAGTGTCTTATTGTACCGGTCCCAAGCCCGTATAAATACAGACGGTTGTGTCAGGAAGGGCAACCGACATAAAACTTTTACCAAATCAAACATGCAAATCAAATCTATGACTTCCATACTGGATCGATCGAGGCCATGGTTTACAATGACCGCCATCGGTGCTGTTCACCTATAGGGTGCCAGTAGAAATTGGACTATTGTTGGTCGAAGACGGATAGGAGGAAAGTGTGTTCGTAGGAAGACAGAGAAGAGGAACGCCAAATGTATAGGACTGAGATTAGGAATGTGAATGTTGGAACTATGAGAGTAAAAGGTAGAAAGTTGATTGACATGCAGAGGAGGAAGGTAGACATATTGTGTGTCCAGGACATCAGGAGGAAAGGTAGCAAGATTAGAAGTTTAGGAGCAGAGTTCAAGTTGTTCTATTGTGGTTTAGATAGGAAGAGAAATGGAGTAGGAGTTATAAGGAGACTTGGTGGTGGAATGAGGTGGTACAGGAGTGTATACAGAGAAAGAGGTTAGCTAAGAAGAAGTGGGACACTGAGAGGACTGAGGAGAGTAGACAGGAGTACAGGGAGATGCAGCGTAAGGTGAAGGTAGAGGTAGTAAAGGCCAAACAAGAAGCTTATGATGACTTGTATGCTAGGTTGGAAAGTAAGGAGGGAGAGACTGATTTTTACAAGGTTGGCAAGACAGAGAGACAAAGATGGGAAGGACCTGCTGCAGGTTAGGGTGATTAAGGATAGGGATGGAAGTCTATTGACAGGTGCCAGTAGTGATGATCGAGGAAAATGAGAGAGAAAAAAGACTAGAAAAGGTGGCTGTTGTGGACCAGGAAATAGCAAAGATTAGTCAGGATGAAGTGAGGAGAGCATTGAAGAGGATTAAGAGTGGAATGGCACTCGGTCCTGCTGATATACCTGTGGAGGTATGGAAGTGTCTAGGAGAGGTGGCAGTAGAGTTTCTGACTGGGTTGTTCAACAGGATCTTAGACAGTGAGAAAATGCCTGAGGAATGGAGGAGAAGTGTGCTGGTGCCCATTTTTAAGAACAAGGGAGATGTGCAGAGTTGTGGCAACTACAGAGGAATAAAGCTGATGAGCCATACAATGAAGTTATGGGAAAGAGTAGTTGGAGCTAGAAGTGAGCATTAATGAGCAGCAGTATGGTTTCATGCCAAGAAAGAGTACTACGGATGCAGTATTTGCTTTGAGGATTGATAGAAAAAGACAGAGAAGGCCAGAGGGAGCTGCATTTTGTCTTTGTAGATCTGGAGAAAGTTTATGACAGGGTTTCCGGACAGGAACTGTGGTATTGTATGAGGAAGTCTGGAGTGGCAGAGAAGTATGTTAGAGTGATGCAGGACATGTAGGAGGACTGTCGTGGTGAGCTGTGCTGTAGGTGTAACAGAGGAGTTCAAGGTGGAGGTGGGACTGCATCAGGGATCAGCTCTGAGCCCCTTCTTGTTCGCTATGGTGATGGACAGGCTGACAAACGAGGTTAGACAGGAATCTCCATGGACTATGATGTGTGCAGATGACATTGTGATCTGCAGTGAGGGCAGGGAACAGGTGGAGGAGAAGCTAGAGAGGTGGAGGTTTGTCCTGGAAAGGAGAGGAATGGAGGTTAGCCGCAGTAAGACAGAATACATTTGTGTGAATGAGAGGAACCCAAGTGGAAGAGTGAGGTTACAGGGAGAAGAGATCAAGAAGGTGGAGGATTTTAAGTACCTAGGGTCAACAGTCCAGAGCAATGGAGAGTGTGGAAAAGAGGTGAAGAAGCGTGTACGGGCAGGATGGAACGGGTGGAGGAAAGTGTCAGGTGTGATGTGTGATAGAAGAGTTTCAGCTAAAATGAAAGGAAAGGTGTACAAAACTGTGGTGAGACCAGCGATGTTGTTTGGTCTAGAGACAGTGTCACTGAGGAAAAGACAGGAGACAGAGCTGGAGGTAGCAGAGATGAAGATGCTGAGGTTCTCTCTGGGAGTGACCAGGATGGATAGGATCAGGAATGAGTACATCAGAGGGACAGCACATGTTAGAGGTTTTGAATTCATTTGATTCTGTTTCAGTTTTCTATCCCTGTCACCTTTTGTCTTTGCCACTGAATGTATTCATTCTTGCTGGGATCACAAGATAATGGATATGGATGGATGCTAGCTAGTAAGCATGCAAGGTTTTTGGATTTGTTTTATTTTTAAACTATAATTCTTAGATATTGCTGCTTTGAACTTGTCGCTAATCTCTCTACAGAGCCAGTCTGTTTTATTTTAGCCTTTGCATGCTAACTATAAACCTTCCCTTCTGTCTTAGTTTGCCTGCTAACAGTAAAAATTGACTGCGCGGCCTATAAGAATCATATATCAAGAATATTAACTTTTCAGTAGTGCAGTTTCTTGGTATCAAAATACACAGAATCTGAAAGGATGAAGTTGCAGATGTTGATGTTTTAGTTGTTTGTCCCTGTGTGTGTGTGTGTGTGTGTGTGTGTGTGTGTGTGTGTGTGTGTGTGTGTGTGTGTGTGTGTGTGTGTGTGTGTGTGTGTGTGTGTGTGTGTGTGTGTGTGTGTGTGTGTGTGTGTGTGTGTGTGTGTGTGTGTGTGTGTGTGTAATCAATGCATGTGTGTTTGTATCTGGGATTCACTTGAAGTCTTGGTGTGTTTTCCAGTCAGATTCTTCGGTGACCATAACCTGCGCCAATGGAAAGTGGAACAAGCAGGTGTCGTGTGAGCCTGTGGACTGTGGCCTGCCCGACAAATACCACGTCCACCCTGCTCATTTCGACTTCCCTGAGGGCACCACCTACGGAAAGAAGAGTACTTTTCAGTGTCGAGAGCCTGCTCAGCTCGTAGGTGAGATGTAGAATGGCATGTATAAACATGCATAAACACATACAGTACATATTTTCAGGTTTCAGAAATTTTATTGTTTTTCCCTTGGATTCTACAAATTTAATGCACATTTGCATCCTGAATAATTATATCCATGAACAGGTTAGGTTAAGGATAAGAATAAGGGTTAGGTGCTTCCACAGTCTGATTTTTTTGTCTAATTTTCAGCAGATGTAACAAAAAGTTATTTAAACAAAGTTATCATTTAGGTTAGGTTTCTTACATACCTCCAACTGTTGCCACAGTTTTTAAAATCTTTACCTTGCTGTGCTTTTATTAATGTAAATGTGTAAGGAGCACAGTATTTAAGAAAGTGTTAAGAGAGCACAAATGGGCCCAAACAGAATTTATTCAAGCTTTTATTTCTATTTCATTTTCATCGGAGCTGTTTCCGAGGCCATTCCAAAAAGCGTCTTTTTTTATAATTATATTATTTTATAATGTTATTCTATGTTATTCTATTCTATTTTTCGTCCAATCTTCCTGACCAACCATGATTTTCATTTCGTTACCTTTCTGTTCCCCCCTCAGGTACGAACAACACCCTCACCTGTCTGGAGGACGGTCTGTGGTCCTTCCCAGAGGCTCTTTGTGAGCTCCGCTGTCCGGCACCTCCTCCTGTGCCAAACGCTGTTCTGCAGACCAAGCGCTGCAATGAAACGGGCCTCAAAGTGGGCACCCTTTGTAAATACAAGTGCAAACCAGGCTACCATGTGACCAACAAACCCAAAAGGTAAATGAATAAATGGTTGTTTGGGTCTTCATCAAAACCTTTCCAATAAAACAAGTCTAAATATTGGTTGTGTCCTTTCCTTCATAGGCGTGCATTTAAGCGCCAATGCACGGAGGACGGCAGTTGGCTAGAGGGGGCTTGTGAGCCAGTGACTTGCGATCCCCCTCCTCCCATCTTCCACGGCTCGTATCACTGCACCGACAGCTTCCGTTTTGACAGTGTCTGCAGACTCAACTGCTCTGATCCTGCCGGTAATACTGCTATCACCGCCGCAGGAGGCTCTGCCCATACGGTGAGGCTGCTGCACGCTCCATGCAAGCAGGTCCGTCCATCTCTTTCCTCTCTTTCTATTCTTGCTTTATACATTTGTTTTCCTTCTGTCCTGTGTATGAAAAGTTTGCACTCTCTCTTTTTCTCCCTTCTTTGCATCTCTGTTGTCTTTCATTTCTAGGCTCAACTGCATATCAGTTAATAAAGGGAATAGTTTGTAATCTTTTAAATACATTTGTATTTGTTGGCTATCTCCCCACTCGACCGATCACGGATAGATCTCTGTTTTTTATCTAATAACTTATAAGTACACCATATTCACAATAGCTAATGAACGCTGCGTTCTCGCTGCTTCTCTTTCTCCCTGTCTCCCTCAGCCCTACTCAATTTGATGTCATGCTAATTAGATTGTTATTGATTTCTAGAATAGTTCTGCTGCCACAGACTTTTGAAATGTATACACCTTTTAATCTGTTCTGCCTCTCAGGCGTTGTGGGTTGGATAGCTGATAAAAATTGGATTGTATTTCCCCCTCTGCAATGGGATGCCATCTCAGTGTCCTTGGCCTGCTGCTGTTTGCATGTCAGTGTGTGCGTCTAGTTTTTAGTCAATATACGTCTTATTTTCAGGGCGCAGGCTCCAATGTGATCCGCTGTAGGAAGGATGGAAACTGGACAGGGTCATTCCGCCTATGCCCACACAGCAAAGGCCAGTGTTCCTTACCACAGAACCTCCATTATAGCCTTCAGTACACATGCAAGCGAGGGCACGGCATAGGTGTGTATGCACACATCTACTGTTTTATAATCAAACTATTCATCATTGAAACAGTTTATTATTTTTAGTTTTAGTTGGTGCTGTAATAATCTCAAACTGTTCTGAACTATGTGACCCAGTACTTTAAATATCACTCAATATTGTCGTTTGCGAATGCACATTTGGTTTGTTCATGCTGTTCTTTCATTGTTTTTTTCCCTTCTCTTGCTGATACACACACCCTCACACACACGTAGGGGAAGAGTGTGAGCTGATGTGCAGGGAGAGTAACAACGAAGTGGTGATCCTTCCTAGTAACATGACAGTAGACAGTGTACTGAGGGAGCACTGGAGGAACCCACACAAAGTTAAGGTAAGTCTGTGTCTTTGTGTCCACTGACAGATGCACTTCACAATGTTCTGTGATCCACAACTTCCCTGTAAGGAATTTCACACATAGCGCCAACATCCTGGTTCTATTACCAACACAGCAAAAACCCAGCTTGTGCTTTTGTGCCAAATGGCAACCAAATATTTGTCTTAGAAGCATGGCAACCCTTCAAACATTTGATTCTATTTTTGATTGTGAGCGTGAAAACATGCCGCTGCTCCCTCAGCACCTCTGTCCTCAATATGACGTTTCTACTGCCTTCCCTGAAGAAACAAAAAGCTGCAAAAGTATCATCGGAAATTAAGTCTTAGAGTGACAAGTGGCAAATGATTGCACAATTTGTAACTTTCATTTTTTCATGTATTTGTCTTCACCAGAAATGAGCATGAGTTGAAAAGAACACTAGAAAATGCTTTGGGCCCACACTTTTACTGTGGCCAAGTTTTAAAACCTTATCAAATTGCTAGTCACGAGTAATCGCTGTAATTTTCTAAAATAAATGTGACGCTCATTTGTTAACGACCTCATTCGATTTAGATTTACCTCCCAGCTTCTGCCTGTATATTAAGTGCTGTGCTGAAAGCGTGAAGATAGCAAAAAATACTGAGGTTAGAGGTGGAGGAAAGAGAGGTCATTAAACACAGCAGTGCACACCTTGTGCCTGTGGGAGTGTCACCAGCACATGAGTGGCACCCCGCCCCACATGGTGTCCTTTGGGACATTTATGCCACTAGTGGTTGAGATGCAAGAAACAGGGTTAGGGTGATAAAGTGTATATGTGTGGATATATCTGTGCACATTAGAAAGTACTAGACTACATCTATTTGTGGAATTTTATATCTTGATTGGTGTCAGTGAGGGCTAATTTATTTTAGGTGTCAGCTTAATGCCCTTATAGCGATCGTCTGCTTAATAGCGTCAAGTAATGCAAGTCAAGAAAGAAAAAAAAAGATCCCCTGTTGAGTAGAGGAACGCATTGTATTTCTCGCTGTATTTTTTTCCCTACAACTCCCTTTGTTTTTGTTTAAGACTTGCGCTGAGTCAGCAGCTTTTTGTGGTGGGTGAGGGGAGGGGGGGGAGAGAAGGGTGACATCGGCAACATGGATATGAAATGATCTGTTTTTCATGGATTTGTGTAATTGATATGATTTTGTACTTGTTGGTAATGTGAGACAAAGAGGCTATGCTGGGGGACAGCGGATTGCAGGGAGGGAAATTAAAGCACTGGAACCCGAATCAGGCTTGGGATGTGGTAGAAGAAGGATGAGCTTTGCACAATGGTGCAAAAATACATCCAAAAAATTATTTTAACACATTTGCATTTTCACTAACACCAGTGTCCTAGTCAAAGGGATCCATATTGTTCTCCCTCGAGTGGACTTCTGGTTAAATTCTAGTAGCAGAAACAGATTCAACAAGAAATCAAATAAATACCCAAAGGCTGAGGAGAGCAGGCACAAGGCATGCAGACTCCCTTAGATGCTTCATGTAGTATCCAAAAGAATATCCACGTCCTCAAATACACTTTCTAGTTCTACTTTGCTGAGTCGGAGGTTAATGTTTCCCAACTTAATAAGTGATTTTGATTTATTGCCTTTATACCAGTTGTATTTCAGTTCCTGGTGTGACCCACTTACAATTCTCTTCTGCTCCCCTACTTCCACCACCTCCTCTCCTTTCTGTCCCTCTGTCTCTAACAATTCTGCGCCCCCTTCCCCATCACCACCCACCCACCCACCCCAAGTGCCCTCCTCCCCCTTTATCAGCAAAATTACCCTGTCTGGCTTGCTGTGGAATTAGTCATTTTTTACATGACATGACCTCGTCTGTGTTGGCTCTGAGATAGGGATCTATTTTTATGTGGTATCAGTGCCTCGGGGAGGCTTCAGAGGGTGAGGATCCTATACGTAGTGAGGGTGAGGCCAGGCTACCATCATGGATTATTATGATTTACGGTCTTTCCATGAAGGGAAAAAAGGGAGAAAATGAGAGAAAGAGCAAAGAAGAGTTTCTGGATGACATCATCATAGTAGAGAATGGGATAAAGAGAATAGAATAGAGAAGTTGCAAAAAGTTTCACTGGACAAAAACATGCTTAATCTTCCACTACAGCAGGACTAACATCACAGCCCTCACACTGAACACAGCACATACTGTACATCACAGAGACGCCGGCATTCTCCTTTGAAGTACTAGGGAAGTACAGCTGTGGCATAATTACTCCTGCATCTCTCTTTTTTTCTCAGATGCTATGTTGATCTTTCTCTTCACCTCCAACACCCCATCTGTCAATTTTGCATTGATTTGCTGACAGCACTGAAATGAAAAATACCTTAGTATGCAGCAACAACAAAAAAAGCATGTCAACTTTGTGAGATACTGGGACACAGGGGCTCTGACAAATGGTCCATCCAAAGCTAACGCTCTGCTGTGGATTGCAGTTTAGATCATAGCCACTACTATTCCAGTCTAGGATTGTACCCAGTAAGCAAAGCCCTCCCCTTTGTGCTGGCTTCAGTTAACATTGAGTAGACCACTTCCCCTATTCTTTACACATAATATGCTGTATGAACATATGGGCGATTCAAGAGCCACCTCTCCTGAGCCAAGTGTTTTCTGCATCATTTCAATATAGAATGCGTTCTGGAAAGGTATTTGAGAACACGATGCTCGTCTCTCTTCTAACTTGCTAAGCTTCATAATAAAAGCGTCCAAGTAGAGCTTGATACCTTTATCTATATATTTCCCTGTCTTTGGTGTGAGAATCTGTGTGTGGATAATAAGTGCCTCAGACTTAAATCAAAGTTAGGGTTGTCCAGATGGTGCGCATGCCACACAAACAATACCCCAACCTAAAGAAAAGCATCAGTATTTCTTAATTAATTTCTCTTTTATCTTATCTTTCAGAATATAGTCTGCACGATGGGACTGAAATGGTATCCACAACCAGAATTACTCCACTGCATCAAAGGATGTGAGGTAAGGGCCTCACCTGAATTATATTTCTTCTTCTTGTGTTTTGGAGTAATAGTCTCATCTATCACAGGAGGAAGTACTTTAACCCTTATCCAATATGATTGCAGAGTTGGAAGCAGCCATTGCATTATGTTGTGATGTCACAATTGATGAATACAGTCACAGAGATAAAAAACTCACCAATTTGCTTGTTTGTTCACATATCAACTACAATTGGCTAGAAAACAAATGGGTTTCAGGTTGGAAAAACTCCAAACCTTTGCTGTTTTTATTCATTAGATTTAGACATATGATGGATTGACAGGTACTAGGATAGATAAAACACTCAAACCAACCTGAAGACTGACCCTCTTGTCAGAATATTTGGATTTACAAAGTCTAAGCATACTTGCAGTCAGGGCTGTGAGTTGGCTGCTGGATTTAATTTACAGGTTAGCAGATTTTTGTTGAAGTTCAAAAGAAAGTAGTATTTTATCTGGCATAAAAACGGGTTACCATTTGTGTCTGATGCCAGTTACTAAAGGAAGCCGTGGTGACATTTGTGAGACAGCTGGAAGTGCAGTTGCTACACAGTTAGGCTATCTGTTATTAGATTAGTGAATGTGATTCATTCTGATGTTATTGCTTATTTTTTTTATGTTTTGAATAATGTTTTACAATAATCAAATCCTAAACTTTGCTGCTCCTCTAAAAATGGAGAATTCGACCTCAATTCAAGGGAATAGCCACCAAGTCGGCCACTCTATTTGACCAATGTATTGAACCAATGACCTGATTAGTTAAATAGAGTTTCTGTTGGAGTCTTTTTGCAATGAAAGTGGTGTCCTTGGTTTGATTCATGGGTCATATCCACCAAGAACTTCAAGTGATGAAATAATATGGAAATTAAAATTTTCAGAATCATCTGCAAATTTTGGAATGAGTCCTCTAAAGATCCATGAAACACTCTAAAGGACAATGCCGCTATAACTTGTTCAGTGTTCAGCCATTATCACCCACTTTAAAGTAGACCTCTGTTCTCACTCAGTCTTGCCATTGACACTCAATCTCTCTTGTGCAGCCATTCAAGGGAGACAACTACTGTGATGCAGTCAACAATCGCGCCTTCTGTAACTATGATGGAGGAGACTGCTGCCAATCCACTGTCAAAACCAAGAAGGTTAGATCCTACAGAGATTATACAGTAACTGAATATTAAGCTACAGATGACTGAACAAATTCTTCCATATTGATCTTGCTGTATTGTATATTTCCCTGACTAAGAATCAAATCATTTCATTTTACTTTTTGGGAAAAGGTACATCATCTTCAGCAGTCTGATCAAATTAATGCTTCCTCTGGACCTTTACATAATCTGCCACGAATGCTTCAGATGTTTAGTCATGAAGGCAGAAATAGTTTGTCTTCTGGTTAATACTATTTTCGAGAAATACATCCTTATTATTTGTTCTATATTTGATTAATTTGGTTTGTCTCTGAAAGAACACTTTACTATTAAATGTCCTCTAAATAGCCACATTCTCATTGTTTAACTTAAGGTTCAATAGCAGTGAAAAATATCCGAGAGTATCTTCTGGTGCTCTGGAGGGTAGGTGTTGCAACACCATGACCTGAGTTGAATTTAATAGCCCTGTTTGTCTGCTACAGAGAACATATCTGATTTCTAAATGACTTGTCTTGTGTCCCTCTTTGCAAGAATAGGGATTTTTTTGCCTTCATTATGGGCCCCATGTAGTCCATGCAGGAGATTCCGATCTTGGATAAAGAAGAAATGTTTGCATTGTCAGCAGACAGTGTTGATGTGCCACTCAGCTGCCTGCTTCCCAAGCAAACAGTCTCAAATGCAGAACTTAAATGAACTTTTCTGCTAATGTCTCCATCTTATCTAACTTCAAGGTATTAACTCTTGTCCTTTGCTATAGCTGACTTGTTGACTGAGCCACCAGACAGACAAGCATCTGAGATAGCATACTGCTAACATTTGTTTGCCGGCGAAAAACTAATTATCTGGTCAAGCTTAGTGCATTACATTTGCATGTAAAGCTAAAGTCACTTGCATCTCTCGCTACCTACAGCATAATTCTTGCACCATGCTAGCTGCTGTTAATCAGACACAGACACTGATGCGCCCCCTCCAGCCACATTAGACAAGAAAGAGCATTTTGGATGTAAAACAAAAGAATTATGCTCTTCCTATTAAAAAGATTTTAAAATTGACAATGACATACTTATGACTTCAAAAAAGCAATAACTAAAAGTGATTTCAGTTGGACTTAAATCAAGTGTACCCGCAAAGGGCGGCACAAGTACCTGATGTTAGGTAGTTTAGTAGCTGCAGGACAGTCGGGGATCAGCTCCCTGTTAAGTGATGTCACCTCTGAAGTGGTTCACACTATCTCATCTCATCCTGCATATTCTGGCCCTAATCCAGTGCAGGGACATAGCCAGAGTTTGCATAACTAACTTTTACTGACGGACCCCAATAGGTGGACAGACTATTGAATTATTGGTGTAACAAGAGGTCAAGCCATGTGATAAACTCATTGTATCACTTCTACTGGAAAACAGTTTTTCCCACCCACCTTTTGATCCCATCTTTTGCTGTTTTCTCTGACTCAGTCACGCATGAAACTATTTCAGAAGAATTGCTTTGAAAATAACCAATCATGAAGTGATTTAATGGCTGCCAGAGGCCAAACAGGTTAGTGTTGGTAAGGAACAAAAAGAAGGAAACACTAAGGAACAAAGCAGACAATGATATATGAGAAAAGATAGATGTTTGATAAAATATATTTTGCTTCTTATTTTAAGTCATTTGTCTAATTAATGCTGCTTGCTTGCAATGTTTAATGTTGTGTTTAATTTAAAAATACCTTATTTGCATAAAACTCAAAATAATTTCATTGCCAATTCAAATTTCCTCTGTATTTGTTATCAATTTGGTACTTGTGTTTAGTTGGACATTTAGATCTGGTTGTTTATTTGTCTTGGGCAAAGCTGAGTCATCCATATCTGATTGGCCCAGTCAAAACAGAAACAGACTGTTTAGCGCAGGATTCTAATTTTCCCCAAACTGAACCTATACTGGCTGGAGTCCAAGGACAGAGTTGCATAAAAAGCTCAAAAAATAAAATGTCACTATTTCTGACAAAAAGGAGTCTGATTAACTTTTTATCACATTCTGTCTCCTTTGAGCTGCTGATGAACACACAAGCCATGTTTTTCCTCTAGAAAGAAATAATTGTTCTTCTCCAGACCACAATAGAGGACCTCGTCCCAACTTGTTTAATTACCCCTAAATATACATTTTTTGTTACAAAATCTTTTGTCTTCATAACAGCGGAGGTCAATGCCAATGACGAATTACCTCAGAGTTTATTTATACATAGACAAATATTAAACTGTGCCCTGGAAATGGCAAATATTAAGTTTTCATTTCAAAGGTGTACTCAAACAATTTATTTGATCCTGGTAAGAGATTTTAGACATACCATCAATTTTTCTTGGTTATCTAAAAAAAAAAAAAAGAAATAAAAATTATTAACCCATGACACATGTTCACTAAGCTACATCCAATTAAATTGATCGGACAAAATGAAAGACACTTCTGAGAGTACAATGCACATCAATTTCATGAAAATCCTAATAAAATTTAAGCATAACTACACAAACATGAATAAACATAAATGAAAATTCAACGCTTTATGTATTTTTGACCATTCTGGTTAACCACAGACCATAAAACTTAGGAAAGACTAATCTGAATATTATTCAAGAGAGCACAACCCTTCCTCAAAGCCCAACAGTTCAGTTCAAGTTAATAAATCCAAGTTAATCCACAGCATTATCCGGGTCAATTATAGACACAAATCCCCTTGTGATGTCTGATTTTTTTCTCATTAAGCCAGGGAGTATTACCTGATACATGAAGGAAAATGCCAGAAAAAAACAAAACAAAAACACCAACATGAAATGTTAAAGACTACTTTTGGCCTTTTATCCAGATCTGTACCTCCATTTAACCTAATGTGGTCCATTCTGGCCTGTGATCCGTGCTAGCTTTCAACTTTCATGGAAAGCTATTTTGCAGTTTTTGTATGATCCTGCTAACAAACACACACAGACGCACAGCCACACACATGCACAGAAGCAGACAACGAACCCTCCATCCATCAGTTGTTTGCACAAGAGGTCTGATGACTCAGTGGGAATCTTGTGTTGTCCTAAATACATTGTGACACAGCCCATTCGAATATTGATATTCCCACTTTCAAACAACCACACACACACGTACACACGCGGGCGCGCATACACACACACAGACACACACACACACACACACACACACACACACACTGATGTTTGTAGTACGGCAGAATATGAAGTTAAAGTACTTTGTTAGTTGTCTTCATCCTCACTCATCATCTGGAGTCATGTGCTGTTCCCCTTGTCCATCCGAAGAACCCAAATGTAGGAAAAGAAAAACAACAATCTGGTTCACTTGTTTACTCATTTTTAACCGAATGTTCTTCTCATTATAATGTTTGCAGTTCTTTGAGATACCCAAGATGCTGAAGTTACTTCTTCACAGCAGTGGCGTTATTGTATTCCCCTCCATCAAAAGGCTTAACTTCTTGTTTCAATATGAAATAGTCTGAATGTTTGGAATGATTTGTTTAATTCTAAACATTTTGTTTTCAAGTTTTTCATCTGCTTCCTCTATTCCGCTTGTCAACAAAGACATTCATCTTGACACAAGCTGAAAAAGAGACAAAGGAGTGGGACATTGAAAAGCAATGGAACGCAGTTGCTCATTTACTTTCACTTCCCTTCCCAGCATATGCTTCTGTAGTCTTTTATTTTGGTGGGGAATTGTGTATTAAGGAGTTCTGGACGACTTGCTGTGTATTATTCCACCCCAGGAGCTTTGAAGGTGCAAGGACTGGCTGCACGTAAGGTCACCACAGGATCTCCCCTTAATAGTTGCAAGCTGTTGGCTGGGTTTGGAGAAGCAGGGAGGAGACGAGACGAGGGTATGGAGTATGCCTTCTTTGAGGGTAGCCTGTGCAATACCCTTTTTGTGCGTCCCCACACACCCCCTACTTTGGAAGGAATTCCTTTTTTGGATGCTGGAGGCCGTATGCAGAGAGCAAGGACTATAGTTATACAATCTGGCTGGTTTAAAACAATGTGCCTGTAGGTTTTTCTTTTTGCTTCGTGCTTACAACCCCATTTACAGTTCTCAGTTTGACTCAATATGTGACTTGCCATGTGTCACAAGGGATGTTTGTGTCTCAACTAATGATCCGTGATGCCCACAACCCCCACTCCCCCATTGGTGAACCTAAAAGACAAAGACTTTTTAAGATAAAATTCATTCTCACCTCTGTTTTTCTTTTTGCTTCTTTACCTTCCAATAAAGTTTCTTATTTCTTACAGATAAACAAAAATAGACAGACAGTAGTTTCTTCATCCATGGCGAATACCCCCCCCCACACACACTCCCTTACATACTCATATCTGGTTGCCAAAAGTACATGCCATCAACAGCTTTTTATTTCTTCAATGTCCCGGGGCAGTTAAGGTAACTTTATTACCCTGCTGTAAAGGTTCTGCCAGGGCAATTAAAGCGGTGGGGGTGGGGGGTGGGGGTGCTGAGGAACACATGAGTGCAGGCGCCTCTACAAACGGTGGGGAATTTCTTGATTGTGGCATCCGAGGGTTGCTTTCTTTCATTCTTGCTCTCTTTTTGTGAAACCACTCAAATACACGCAAGCGATAGCTTCCAAAATGTATCGTAGTGGGAGGAGGGTGGAAAGGAAAATAATTTGGGAAGGGAGGGATGAGCGTGGCTTTTCTACACAGCCGAGTTGAACTGAGTTCGTAACACACCAGGGAAGGGATGGAACATACACTCCCCTCCGAGTTTAGGAGTTCCGGCACTTTGCTGAATCACTTACTATTTTGCTTGTGGGCTACTCTGGAATGTGTGTAGCTGCTCTTCTTTCGATATCTCCTATGTATTTATTATTAGATATATTCAATAGTATAGTTTATAGCAAACTTCTCTCAAATACCTACCTTTTTTTAAAATGTAGTTTTAACTGTTCTTTTGCCCTCCCACAGCGTATACCATCAACCAGGATTCTTAGATCAGTTTCCCGTTTTCCAGACCTTTGCCCCCCATTCCCTTTCAGCTCAGGCCGACACATGTTTATTGCACACACAGGAATGAGAGGAAACCTGTGATAGATGGATGAGACTCCGACAAGGTTGCGTTCCTATCATCTTCATTTCTGTCATAGGGATAGTGAGCGTCCTCCCCCCTGTCCTCCTCCAGCCCTGGGACAAGGGGCAGTATAAGGCCCCCCTGGCCCACAAGGCCAGCCAGTCCAATTTCCCACACACCCTGCAAGAACCTCAAGTCAGGGCCAGATGTGGCAAATGGCCTAGCCACCCTTGAGGTCAAGGTCATAGGAAACCGTGTCAAATTTACCACCCACCATCATTTTCTAGATAGAGAGATAAACAGAACTGTCCTTGGAAGGAAAGTGAGGTGTTAACAGGAAATGGGGATGTGCACTCTCGGAGAAAGGAGTAGTAGAGCAAGGAAGTGTAAGGAAAAGATGAGGATGGAGTGCGAAATGTAGAGTTACTGTAATTAAATTGGGAAAGAGTCAAGTGGGAGTCAAGACGCCCCTTGTTCTCAGCAACAGAATGTCACAGACGACACACTGCTTATAGAGTTGACAGCTGTTTCTGAAGTGTGTCTGGCCCCGGGCTTGTAAAGTCGTCACACGTAGACCTCATTTTCTCAGAGGAGTCCAAGCACTGCCCACCTGGCTCTCACATTAGGACCCCACACACTAACACACACACACAAACAACTTGGTTTATACATCATTTCAAAGGGGAGACTGCGTCACTGGTCTTTGGTGACTACCATGTTCCCCCATATCATTCCACAGACCTGCTGTTTCTCACAAACTATCAGCAGTGTTTCCTGTGTTTCATTTTTACCACTGCCAATAATATTTTACACTATCTTCATGCTGATATTCAAATTTCAAGGTGAGACTCAGATTATGGTTGGATGGGTATTACTGGAAAGGGAGAAACTTTGGCTTATTTCTTTCTTATTTTTAGCAGACTTAAATCAATTTCTTGGGACTCTTGGGTTTTTTTCCTTTTGATTATTGGAAGATATTCCTACCGGAAGCACTTCTGTAATGGTGACCAGAATAAATTTGTGAGAAATAATACAAATAATAGGCCTTTGGGAAGGTTTTAAATCTAGATTTTAAATGTTTTACTCCTTTCAATAAAATTGTCAATAATCTTTGTCACCACCTGCCTTTCACAATATGAATAAATAACTAGATGAATATGGATTTTCATGTTGTCTTTTTAAATTCTTGTCTGGGAGTTCCAAAAGTTAACAATTTCTGTTAGCTTTTTCCCAACTAGCCTTCCAATAATATGAAATTAGTTCATGAAACAGTATGTTTGATGGTATTACAGTAGAAGTCTAAGGAGATATACAGAGATATAGGAGATGTGCAGCACACACCGTTTTTATCACCTCCTCCCTTAGAGGCTTCCACCTGCATTGAACTGTTAGCTGTCTTTAGCATCTGTATCTGTGTTTTGTCTGCGTTAGGATGTAGTGGTCAATCTATTAAATCTATTTGTATAAAACAATCCATTGTGTGGACAATGCAATACCACTCAGCCCTAACAACACATTGACAACCAGCCACAGCCAGCCCCCCTCCTCCCACAGATTGATCTGATAATCCACCAGGTCACAAACAACGAAGTAGCCTTAGTATGTGGCATACCTTCTATGAATTGGACCACATGTGCTCTTTATTTGTTCTGAAGAAAGGAAATATTTTGTTTTTCCCAAGCAGATGAGGCAGGCGAGAGGCAAGTATGGCAGCAGCAGCTGGTGCTGGTGACATATTGTCGACATTATCCAGTGAAAGACACTTTGACGTCAGGCTGCCAGATAAATAAAGAAGGGAAATTCTCTTACAATCTGAGATTGTCAAATAATATGGGGGCAAAAACTTAAAGGAATATAATAGAAATAAAGTCACACTTGACAAATGGATATGAGTATTCCATTTGTACTGGCTAATGGGTGAGTTTTATTTTTTGTTAGACTGTTAAACCAGTGACACTGTGAAGAATTTAGCTCTGAGTTCAGGTACACCTTTTACTCCAAGTTTGTGCTCATTAAAATATGATCTAATGAGAACCAGTCTGGTTTTACTTCATATCTCTTTGATATTTGTAAGAATCTGGTCAACATCAACTATGAAAAGAGAGAACTACCGGTAAGTGTGTGCTAGGTCATGTATTTGTGTTTGGCAAAGGGATAAATGGTTATTGTGTATGTCAACTGGAAATATTTTATTATTTAAAATATGATGAAATATACCTACATACAGATAACTGTCTTTGGAAATTAAAGGATATGAAAAGTCTTTTTTGCCAAACTCATTTTGCAATTCTGAAATATTTACATTATTAAAACTTGGAAGAACTTGAAGCTCTTGAACTTTGAAGTTGGTCCTATGTTGTTCCTACAGTAGGCTAATAATAGAACCAGTTGTATTGTGGCTGGCAATATCCTAAGATTTAAGATTAGTCATGATTATGTTTGTTTATGGCTATTAAAATTAAATGTTTATAATGAGTATTAACTTACAGAACTTTCAAATTTCAAGATATTTTTCAAATGCATGTTTTATTTTGGGTAGCGAAGTGTAAGGACATTAGAGTATTGGGGGTATGTCTCCCAAATATAAATTATAATTACAGTAGTTCTTTGAGATACGACCAATTCGAATTAAACAAATTAAACTTGATACGAATCCATTTCCTATCTCAACATACTACTGTGTAGGCCTTTGTGTGGAAGACATTGAGTTCTTAGTATATCTCATGATGTTTTATTAATTTTTTTTTACTCTCATTCCAAGGTGACTCCATTCCCCATGTCCTGTGACCCCCGGGATGAGTGCTCCTGTCGAGATCCCCACGCTATAGAGAACAGGAAGGATGAACACGTCCATTCCCTGGGGTGACCTGAGCAGTGACCTCTGTTCATCATTCTGGGACCCTTGCTTCAACACAACACAGCCAAAGCAGCCAAGGCAGACCCCCTCCTCCACCCTCCGGTTTCCTACACATGCTGCTTAACAGGCATACCTCTCCATCCATACTGCAACCACAAACCAGCTGGAAGGCCTCTGTCTCCTCATCACGGGAAGATTCATACTAGAGGCTGGGACTCATGAGACTCCACAGAAAAATTCATTCCCTTCAAAAAGGAAAGTAACCCTGCAATATCATCATAAAGAAGACATATATCGCAAGGAGAAAAAAATTACATGAAAGTGATTTTTTTTAAAAGACTAAAAAAAAAACAAGTAATAAACAAAAAAGCTAAACAGAAACATAAACAAACCTAAGTAGCATGCCTTTTGTTTAGTTTTGTGCTGGCTTCAGTGTCTATTGTAGTGACTTTGCTCTACAATCACATGATTGAACCAAAGGTATATCAAAAATGTGCAAGTGGGGGATTGTGTTCATGGTGGCTCTGTGTTTTGCAAATATGAAAGAAATCAATACAATTGTTCAAAATAAGAAATCAGAAACTCTGAAAGCATGTAAAACATGTTTTTTGGAGCGGCTAACAGCTCATGCTTCCATCAACTCTGGTTTCAATCTGGTCAGACATTGTTTCAATGAAGTGTGTTTTCTTCATAGACTCATCAGAGGCTACAGAGGTTATTCCTTGGTTGGTGGAGAATGAGACGGCTATGTTGTTAAGTCTCAAATCACAGATTCAACACAAAAGCCAAAATACGATGCACAAACACATGTCATAAATGTCAAATAAATGTTGATTAGCCATTCAGGATTTTATACTTAGAGCAAAATCCTGAATGCATAATTGAAATATTTTAGCATGACTTCTACAACTGTATTTGCTGCTAATTTCCATTTCCATATCATCATATCTAATATGGTTACAGAGCTTTGTTTCCCATGCTGCTTAGTGTACCTTTTTCTAGCATATGTCGTGTGTCAGTCCATAATACTTGCAGAGAATACAGGTACATGCTGACAGCACTACATGTGAAGTGCACTAGGCAGTTAAATAATCCAGATAGTCACTTGTCAATCTCATTTAACCCAACCGCCCAACGAAAAAAATCGTGCATATTGACCACGACTTAAAGAATGTCAATGATAAAACCCACCTCAGGTTAGGGTGATTTCACTTTCAGTTTTTTCGCCCTCGCTCACGGTGCATGATGACTGTTGCCTCAAGCACTGATTCAAACTGTTCAAACTGAAGGTAAAATGATCATAGACCTGTTCAGAATGCAGTCAATACTCATCACTGTTTTTATTTTGAACGCAGTCCCACAAGAGAACAGAAATACAGGGCTAGATATTGGCCATAGAGATTGAAGGAGACCAGATCTCTCTCTCAAACATACACACACACACACGCACGCACGCACGCACACACACACACACACACACACACACACACACACACACACACACACACACACACACACACACTCATACACACGCACACACACACACACACACACACACACACACACACACACATAATGGATGCATACATTCATACATCTTATCCTCTCCCTTCTGAATAGTATTGGACTCTTAGCTGTAGCTCTGCAGTGGTCGCAATGTACCTAAAAATGACATTTGGATGTATATGTCAACACAACATGAAGCCTGAGATTCTCTGCTGCGGCTGGAGTCTTTCCTTTAAATGTTACATTTGTCTCTACAGTAAAAAGTGCATTGGTCGTTCTGATCAGCACTTTTCAGTATTGTGAATTTGGGTGTCCACCCATACATATTAACCTACTCAGATTATATGGCTACTACATTAGCTCAGTAATTTGTTCCTCATTTCAGATGCATGCACACTAGTTTTTCAAGTGCACATTTGACGATGAAGGCTGCTTGGCATATTGGTCCAAAGTTTGCTGCTCTTATTTGGCTTCAACCATGGTCATGCATGCAGAGCATGATTATGCCTTTTCATCTCATGTGGGTGAATGGAACTGTCTGTCAGATTCATATGAGGCTGCTATAGCATTGCAGATAATTCTCCTAAATCATTGTACAACACGTAATGTGTAGATGGGAATGTAAGACTTGCTTCAAAACCAATTTAGACAAAACTACACAATGCAGACAAGAGAGAGAAGGTAGTATTTTCCACCAAAAAAAAAACTCAAAATATGTAAATATTACTATGCTTCTGATGAACAGGAGCACTACAAATGTACATTTTTTTCATTTTTATGTATATCATTTTTACACAAAACATCATATTTAATCAGTGTTTGCATTATTGACCTCAGTTACTGCACTTTTTATTTTCCATGTAAAAAGAAAAATTATAACTTTCAAAAATGTTTAGAAGCTGCTATTGTCAGAACGGTGATCTGAAAGAAACTGTATGATATTTGGTCGTTTGACTCCCTGTGTTGCTATTGGCTTTCCTGTCATTCGTTGTTTGTATCTGGCCATATTTATTCCTCTGCAGCCTAAACAGGCTTTGCATTCAATATTACCAGTGATGTAGGGATGTAATGTCAACTCAACCATTATGAACATCAGTTCATCATCCCAAAAAAAATTATTTAAAAAATCCCCTTATGTCAGAGGCTTTTACTTTGGTAGAGAAACCAAGAAACAGGTAACAGAGGAAAGAAAAGATTTTAGGAGAGATTTTGGTATTTTTCAACCTATTTTCCCCATGTTTTGGTGTGTAAATGACTACTGGAGAAATCTACTTTTAAAATCAGTCCAATAATTGTGCAGGATTGCTACAAACAGCAATGGCCTAACAGGCTGTTATGCAATTCTTTGGTAGTACATCTACATATTTGAAGTGCTTCTAGAAGATCATTATTAGAAGAGCAAAAATAGAGAAAGAAATTTTTTTTTTTACCTTTGCCTCGTTCATTGGGAAACATGGTGCATGTCTCAAGTGAGGTCCAGCTCTGTATGACATGTAAGCATTCGTCCTCAGGGGCAGGAGTACCACAAGTCTCCTGGGCTCCTTGGCCTTGGAACAGCTGATTAGTCTTCCTCTGCCCGTTGTCCCCTCTCACTCTTCGCCCAATTTGTAGTAGCTCTTCCTCCATATATCCTGTGTAGAATAAAAAAAATCCCCCATCCGTTTCTAAATCAACTAAATATTCTGCTATAATATAATCTTCCCATGGCACGCCTACCTCTTACTGCTACTCAGAGTTCCTGTGACAACTCAACCTCCATGAAAATGAGGACTTTTCCTTGAGCAAAACTTGGTCTGAATAAGAAACAGACCAGAACCAACAAAAGGTGAACAAATGCAGCCTATCAGTGCCACAAAACAGGCTCTTTAAATACTTTGATGCACCAGCTTTCCCATTCAAAACTACTGGTCTCCATTAGATGCATACATGCAAATCATTTGAAAATATGGTCCAGGTTGGAAAGCACCAAAAGTTGTCTTTAGATGAAGGACCTCCAATTACAAAGAGACTTATTTAAATTTAACCGTTCATTTGAAAAAAAGAAAAGAAAAACATGCTTGCATTGTTAAATTTTACATGATAATAGCATTACATATAGTGGTGCTTTAAACAAAACTGTACCCTTTGGGAAGTGATTGATTGAAAGAGGAGAATCTGATGTTCATCATCAAATCTTTTCCTTAACTCTAAGAATTGGAAGAATTTAATTCTGTCAGTGCTCCCCAAACTTTGTGTATCATAAATATTCTCCTCAACAATTATGATGTAACACGGGCCAGTGTCTGAATACCAAAACAGCAGGTGTTTCAGAAGGGTTACAGAATGTGTTGATTAATATTGGAGATGGAGATGGTTTTTCATAAGTCATAAGTAACAGAAATATTCATGGAAGAAAGTATACGATTACACATTGGATGAGGACGTCACCTCTCTACTGTAGTCATCACAGGATCCTTTGCTGTACCTCATGCCTGTAATGTTTGCTGCTTCTGTATTTTTTGGTATTTTAATGACATTTTTGCGTCTCATAACAATGTGTAAATACTAGAACTATTTATTGAGAGTGTTATACTTTTTTTAAGTTATATTTAATGTCCATGTAAGTTATTTTTTACATTGTTCTTATAAACAATCCCATTATCGGTTGTGAGTCAAAACTGTCATTCTGTCTATTGTCATCGCGCTCTGTTGTTGTTCAGTGCTGTCAGGCATAGGTTAGATATACAGAACGCTCCAGGCCCACAACCCCACTAGAACCCGTCTCATTGGCCACCGAGAGTAGATGGACACTGCTTGCATCAAATGAAGATTCACCACATGTTCAGAAGTTTCTGAGTGCAGTGTCTCTTTTACTTACCAGAATGTAAAGATTTTATTTCTTACTTTTTTAATGCACACATTAGCCATATGTACAAGGAATTGTGAAAATAGAACCAAGTATATAGTGGTCAAGTACTTATATCCATAAATAGCAAATAATATTTTGAGAGAAGAGTGCAAGGAACATGGAATATATGTACACAGCCAGCTGAGGGCAGGAGAAAATGGCCATCATGAGGGTTCAAAAATGAAGGAAAACAAAGGACTGGTGGTCAGGAGATAGCCGATGGTGCCCCAGATATAGCGTTCTTGAATGGTGGAAAAGAAGAAGGTGGGCAAGTGAGAGGCGAAGGGGATGGGTGGGCTGCTTTTCCTGGCCTGCCTTGCTATTTGTCCAGGTGTGAAAATGTGTACTCACAGAGGCTGCCCCTGGGCCAGGGGTGGCCGGCACTGACTGGCAGCAAGCTGAGGCCAGTGAGTCAGAGTTTCTCCTCAGGGTGGCAGCCATCCCTCTCTGGGACTCCCCACACCACCACCACCCTCCTACCTCCACCTCCCCGCTCCTCGCTCGACACACTGCCTCATCTGTCACTGTCAGGTATGCCTGCTTAGGGCTGCCAGGGTCAAGCTGGCCCAGTGAAAATGAGAGAGGATGTTTGCCCAGTTTACAGAGCCTTTTGAAGTTAGGCTGAAGAAAGACAATTGTCCTCACCCAGAGCCTATGCTTATCACATAACATGATTTGATAGCAGCTTTTTTTGACAGGCTTTGATACCTCTCCACATTTTCCTCCAACAGTCTGTCCTTTGTTTCTAATTTAACACCTGGTTGTTGTGTTGCTTGTCTAAAAATGGCAAAGACTTTGTAGTGTCAAACTCATTACAAAGCAATGGGGAGCGTAAGAAAGAATGACTGAAGCCCTAATATTTTTGCTCAGATTATTGTGGAAAAAAATACTGATGTGCCATCTTGTTATAAGACATTTTCTTTGTGTATTGTAACACATGAAGTACCTCTCACAGGACTCTGATTATAGAATGGTCCACTTATGTCTGTTTCCTAATCCCTCAATAAATTAAAAAAGGTGAATTGTCATTTTTTTCTAAGTGGGAAGTACAAAAACAGTGTATTTACATATTATATGGGTATCTAGTGGTATTACTGCAATGTTTCGTACTCGATTGCTCAAAAAATATATTTTAAGATGTAAATAATAATATTATATGATGATTGTATTTGCAAACTATGTACTAACTGTTTGGGAGTAGCTCTTGGATTGATTTTTATCATAACTATTATACAAAGATGAACCGTGAATATGTTGTGCATTGTGTCAAAGTATCATTTGCAAGACAGAAAAAAAGAAAAAAAGAACTGTGATGCTTTACCAAGCCACTCGCTGTCAGCATATATCTATATTTTTTATCATAATGGCTTAGTACAAGCACTGTTTTCAGTTGTCTAAACCACAAATTTATCCATCAAGTCATGTTTATTTGCTGTCAAGATGAGTAAGATCATAACGGTCATTTCTGGGTCTCTGCATTCTTTTGAAATTGATCCTCATCGTCATACTTGACCGATCTTTGTTATGCATCAAAAGCTCAATTCAAATTTGCCTGAGTTGACAGCTTCCAGTCTTTCCTCACTCAATCTTGTATATTGTTGAGTCTTACCCCAATGCGTCTGTTTTTGCTGAGAATCTCACCAACACTGTAAAGGTAGCCATCAGACCCAGTTGTCCCTCCAGCCCTCTGATGGCCCCCTCTCTCTTTGGTGTTTATACAGTATGCACTTTTTCAGGCACATATACATACAACAGATTGGACTATTATGTGTCAGCTAATGTTTCTCTCTGTTTTCACAGCTGCAATTATATATATTTTTGGTGCTCTAGCACATGGCAAAACATGTCTGATGTGTACTATATTTTCATAAGGAAGAGTGATAAAGATGAGTATCATGTTCATTTTGCTGTCATTTATTGTGTAGAAATAAAACACTGGTTAAAGTGAACGTAAGCTTGAAGAGTATGGATCGGTTATTTAATGGTTCTTATGTCATTTCAAATCTGCTTTATAATATATTTTTAATTTTTAAAAAAGTTACTTATGTACAAATAATGTATAACAAGAGGCCATGAAGAGGAACTACTTCTTTAAATCTACATTGGATGGATGGATAGCAATGGCCTCACATTGCTATCCATCCAATGTGAGGCCAGTTCTCACATGCCAATGATGTTACTGTCATAATTTGTGAGAAAGAACATTGAGGTACTGATATTTCAAGTGTAGTTAATGTTGCATGACTGGAAAGAAACTGGATCTTAGCTTAAAGGAGTAGTTTGATGAGAGAGACCGAATAGGAAAATACTTCCCAGCAGCTCACATCAGGCTTAGCCACGTAAATCTAATGATACAAATTGGAGTAATGCATATTAGGATAGTTGTCTGTTAGTTCAGTGACTGATTTCCCCCTTTCCAAGTCAATGTCAATATTTTTCATCTGAATAATGTGGTAAAATGGGTAAAACTTGGAAAATAGCAGCATTTCATTGCATTCAACTGTAAAAATTTTATGGAAATTATATAGTCTCATTTTAACATATTGTCAATGTGCCAACTAAAGCATTAAAGATACGTCTGTACCACATTAGCTGATCACAAAAAACCTTCAGCATAATTACTGATGAAACACCAAATTATGTTAAGCCTCAAAAGGAAACTAATCACGTAAAGCTGCAAAATCTGATAAGAATGAATCACAGAGCTCAATCCCAGATTTGAATGTAGTACATCTCCGTTAGTGAGGGAAACCCAAGGCAACAACTCGGTTGGAACACTTTCCAAAGGAAATGATCGAGTTCTAGCAAAGCAGACATGGAGACAAATTTAGAATGTTTCAGCTACTGAACATCATGAGAACAACCAAAATAAATAAACGTAGCCGTCCATCCAATCTGATCTCGTGGTTGTTCTGAATCTAATGACACTGGGTGGTTTAAGAGAGGAGTTATGACATTCTTTTTACTGCACAAAGGTGTCATGCGGTAGCAGATGGCTTTGTGAGAATCCTTCTCAAACCATGACATGGTTCTAGGCAAACCTGAAAAGGCACTGACAGCATTGATCAGTCAGTGGCCCGTGAGAGTGAGGAGTGATTTATTGCCTTGAAAAGTCAACATAACTGCTAACAGCAAGTGTGCGAAAGTGTTGGAGAAAGACTGTCCACAACTGACAGAAACTTTTGGCAGAGATCACCTAAGATTGTTCATTACACATTTTAAGATATGTCTCAGGACAGATTTTGGATTTCATTGGAGGAGGAGTATTTTAAGTGGCATCACTGCAATTCTGCTACCACATGACACCTTTGGGCAAACAAGAGTTCTGGACCAGAGGCTCCATGTCTGCTTCTCATCCATCCTTGCTAAAATAGAGATATGTGTATCCTCCCAGACTTACAGTAGGTCTCCAAATTGATGGTAAGTCTTCCTATTTTTCAATATGTTAAAGTTCAGACATGTCAATCACTTTCATGACAAATGTTGTTAATAGGCTTACCTATAAACTGTGATTATTATTCTGGGTGTTAAAGGTCATCTGTCCAGCTTGGAAGATGGCTTATTTTCATGAATAAACTTAATATTACTATACACTAAATGAAATGCCAGTAATACCCATACAAATGCAGACATTGTTAATATTCACGTGAAATTCTCGATTCAAATGGTGCTAATGACATAGAAAAGGTTTCATATGGAAGTTTTGAATGATGTACATGTGGGCATAAAACAAGTCAGGCATTACCGAAAATCTGCCCCTTCGCATGACGCACAAATTAAAAAAAAGTCTAAGGTTTTCTTTACTTCCTGAAGACCAAAGAGCAGTATAAGAATGTCTGTGGCTTGAGGCCATGCAAAGAGAGACTAAAAATGGGAAACTGTGGGATCTGGCTGATCAGTAGGGGCAAACACTTCATCAGAAGTTAATTAATGATGTTAATGGTCCAATGAAAGTTGTGTGATCTGAACGAATAAAGAGTCTTACGTAATGGTGTCACTACATGCAAAACACATGGTCATGTGATAGACATTTGCTTTTAGAACAGATTCAACTTCAATGAATATTCATATAAAATGAGAAGACTTACCTTTAATGGAAACTGCAAACAGCATCAGTAGTAAGATGTGTGTCTTAAATAAACAAAGAAAGCAGCTCCTCTTTGTAATAAGTAATACAGAAGAGACAACACGCAAAATAAGGGGAGAAAAATGTGAAAAATATATTTTCTACATTGTATTCATCAACTATATGTTTGATGTATTGACAGGATTAGGTATATTCAAATGTGATTTTAGAGAGTTTTATGTTGAAGGCCTTCGCATTTGTCAACAGAGAAAACCGACTGTATTCATCAAAGAGGGGAAGGAAAAGACAGGTGTACCATGATGATGGCATGGTGCGCCTGTGCTGGTGTTACCTTCAACCATTTTTAGTATTCATTATAATGATCAATTTTGTGGACCATTGAGGTGATGCTGCTGCCTTGAATTGCTGTTATGGAATACATAAATAAGTTTGTCAAACTTCTTCTTTTATATGCTGTAAGGAGATAGAGAGACAGAAAGACATAAAATAAATGCTGGGGTTTCTTTTAAAATACTTTTGAATTAGATTTTTATGAACATCTGATAATTTCCTGTAACATTCATAGAAATGGGGAAATCAGCTCAGAAAAATGTAAATATATGCCATTCATTATGTTTAATATACTTCTCATCCGTTCAAGTAGGTTTGCTTTACATTTCGATTATCAGTGAGAGAAAAGTCAGAGTATATACATATTTTTAATATTTCACATTCTTCAGAAAAGACAATCAAAGTCACCAAGTCATTAATACATATTTCTATTGTTTTACAACTTAAAATGTACAATATAATAATTTATTATTACAATTCATATAACATGAGATAAAAGTATTTGAAAAAAGGCATTGGTTATCTTCAGTAAAACAGTATCCATGGCTATGAAAATGTGGAGTCAGAAATCAGCATTAAAAGAAATGGACATCCCTAAAATCACAAATTCTCCGCAGTCCTTTGCAGCTGTTTCAACATAAAGTATTTGGGTACAAGAAACTACTCCAAGATTATGTCACAAATTTTAACCATGTTTTACTAATTCTGCTTTTCAAATATGCTATTTGACATATTTTTATGGTTGTATGTCTAGTTCCACTCACTGATGTGGCTACATTTTTACTGTGTTGTGACTACTGTCATACCTGATACTGCGCTTATCTATTATAACAGAATTTTTAAGCTTTCTGCTATGGTGACAAAGTTGTATGTTATCTTAAAAGTGCACTATGTGGTCTTTCTGATTATTAAGTATATCTATGGATTTATTTAACCCAGTTAAATCAGTCATATATTTTATCATTTTTCTCTTGTCTTTCGGCAGTATAATCCTTGATATAGCAGCCAAAAAGCCAAGAAATACTGTAAAGCATTTACTTTAAAATCCTCTGTGTGCCACAGCATTGTCTATTCACTGTGTGTCTTTAAAATGAGAGGATTTTCTATTGCAATGACTTTGTCTATGGAAAGGGACAAAATGGCAAAACAATTCCGGAATGCAAGTAGCACTGAAATTTGATTGTAGAGAGAACACGGTGATGATAAAAATGCCACCAATTCTGTATTTGCATAATTTTAAGGGGCTGGTGGTCATCAATCTGTTGTCAGTCAGGATACCAACAAAAGCCTTGCTGTCGTAATTGATCTATCGGATGTAATACAAGTCTAATTACAGTTTCTCACTTATTTGAAATCACTGAAGCAAAGCTTTATGTGTTTTCTAATAAAGTTGAATTATAAAACAAGAAATTTTCAAATGGCTTTAACATATTTCAACTTTTTCTCAAATAAAGGTAGTAGTAAAGGCAACATAATTTATGCTTTTTTTAAAATTTATTTAAATGTTCCAGGTAAGCACCAAAGCACCAAAAAGGAACAACAATATTACATTCAAAAGTATTTAAACCAACCAGTTTCTGTCTTGACTGAATGATATTTTACATGTTGAGACTGCAGCTTCTTCTTGATATGTGATCACTGGCTTTTTGCAATTGAGAAATATATCATCTCCAGTTTTTGCCCACCTTCTGTCTTATAGTAAAAACCACACAAAAATCTGTTTTTCAGTAGCTTCAAGATAACGTCCAGTGAGTTATGAGGTTTTTTAAGACTCTTCTGGTTTTTAAAGCCACCAGTCACTTGAGAGACGTTCGCTTCAGAGAGGGCAATGAGGTTCATCGACCACTGATGTCTCTTTGCAGGACCCAAAGGAGAAAGAAACTCCTGCCTCATCGGAGTTTGGTTTTGCTGTATGTGTTACGCTGTACAGAAATGAGCTTCTCCATGCAGGTGGTGCGGCTTTCATGTAAAGAGCCATACCACGTATTTCCGGGAGTCCGGCCTTCTTCGCCTCGGCAGTGGACATATGTCATGGTGTCGGTGCGACTCTGGATGTGGGTGCTGTGCAGGAGAGACCGGCAGTAGCGGCTGATCTTCTCCACCCTGTGTAGAATCAAGTTAGCTTTCCTGGAGGAGGAGAAGCCAAGGAAAATCACCAACTGACAAATATAATTTAATTAATCCCATCAACATTCTCCCAAATTTAATTTGACATCAGGACTTGAGACAGAAAGAAGCAGAATCAACGAACAGACTTTTTCTTTTCTTAAAATCAAATTACAAATGAAAGCAAACAAGTCCACATGCATGCAGTGTAATAATAATATATGCAGTGTTGGTGACTACAGACAGATACACAGAATACTTGTCAAAAAGGTGTAGAGAGAAGTGAATTATTCTGTAATTGATGACTCACATCACTGCTGGAAATTTACCGCATCTGATTTTAAAGTGCCAATTGAAATCAAACCCCAAATTAATGGAAGGCTGCTTTTGATTTTTTTGTCTTACAGAAGTGGTTTTGTCCTCTTTTGCAAAATCAAGAGCACTTACATTTTAGTATCACTCTTAGTACTTCTGGCAATGAGTAATGGAAGCCTCAACACACTTGACTGGAGGGTTTTTATTGTCACATGTATTTGTCGAGTAAATGTATTTGCAAATGATCAATATGTGGGCTTTCGCAGGAAAACACAACAAAAGCAAAGCATTTAGTTTTACTAAGTTTAAATATTATAGAAAAATAAGATTTTTCTAATAGTGTATCCAAAAGATGTCATTTCATGATGTCCAAAATGCCCTTGCTGTAAAACACAGTAAAATGCTTTAAACCTTCTTTACACTAATTTTGTGCTAATAAATTATTCAAAAAGAAGTGGTTTGGTTGAAAAGGAGGCATCTGAGTAGCAACGCACAGGAAACCTACAACTTGTGTTATTTCCAAAGTGAAACCACATGAATCAGATTAAAATGAATCCAACTAATTTACAACAACAGCAGTTCATCACAATTTATTGGTGAAATTCTATCATACTGACAAATATTTTACTGGATTAGATTGACTGGATCTTTGGGAATGTAACAAGACTGTTTTTCAGTTTTACTGATCTGAATTAGCACATGGCATTTTTGACGAGAGGCCCGACTTATGTAAGTGTTTGTTTGGAAATGGTGTGGATTTTTGAGGACATGGAAGCTCAAGAACTTTGGGAGGTCAAAAGCAAGTCCTTTGATGAACCCAAATGTGTGTGTTCACGAAAACAGAGGAAGAACTGTATTCGAACAACACAGGTACTATAATCTGATTTGTGATTGGATGTAGATTCAAACAGGTGATAGACAGATGTGACCTGTTGCCAAAATGACAGCAACAAAAATGTCCTTTTTTGTTTGTCATTAGACATTTCTGGGATGGATGGAACAAGGAAGGCACCCTAACATTCACTGTGGCACCTGATCTAAACAGAACCTCAAATATGACACTCCACCCACAGATGATGCAAAGAGGTCTATCTGGTGCCACAAAGTCAACAGGTGCATCTAAAAGGAAAGAATGAAAACAGATGGCATCATGCTTTGATTTCCACCTCCACTGGTTGGTTTTATGTCTGCATGAAAGCCCAGCTTTAAATGTTACCAGAAATTGAAGAATTTCAACTGTGTCACTCCCGTCAATCCGGTGGGACCACCAGTCCAACCGACATGAAATTGCATTTTTAGATCCTGTGTATTTATTCTGTTGAACTCACCCTGTCTCTTGAACCAAGAGACAGCGTGAACGAAACCAAAGAATTTTGTCCAGAGTCTGAATGAGCCATTCTGTGTGTAAAGTCATATTTTAATTTCAAGAAGATGCTTCAGACACACACATCAATTTCTTTCTTGCAAAACAGACACACACACACCTACAGGACAATCCTACAGTATGAGCTATCATGTTATTGAGCTCATACGGACACCAAAATGAGGAAAACACATGCGGAGAAGGGCAAAATTCCATTTGTTTTGAAAAGCAGTGTCTGCTGAGCATCAACATCTGTCTTTAGTTAAGGAAGGAGTACAGACATCCTTTTGACTTATTTGCAGAAAAAAAAGAGGGGGGGTGTTTTCTCATTTCCCTTAAATTCTTACATCTGAAACAACAAAATACCAACACATCATCAAGGGAGGGAGTATGTTAGTGAGGGACAAATTTAAAAACAACAAATGTCGTTAATGATGACAAAGAAACTAATAAAAAAAAAGCTAATTTAGAATATTATTTCCGTGTAACCTTTCAGGGAAGTCAAAAAATGGCTTTGTGTTATTTAACCAAGTAATTTATTATGACACAAAAACATCGCCAAAGGAATGCAACTACGACTGAAAACAACAGAAAAAAGAGATTGGTGTGTGGGAAAAGAAAAAGTACACTACAGGCAGATTGTGTTCACTGAAAGAGAAATATGAAGAAAAAAACAATGTAGAGAAAACAATGCAATTATGAAAGGAGCTAGTGTTTGGTTGTAACGTCAGCGGAGGTTTGGGGGCTCCAGGGAATCTCTGCTGCTGAGGGATGGGGGGGCGTGGGGGTGGTGGGGTGACTATGCTTACGTTTCACTTGGCCATTCTTTTACCTTTTAAAAGGCACCACCAATAGAGTCTGCTTGTAAATTACCCCAACCAGGCTAAAACCTGCCAACTTCAGGCAGTAAATAATCCATGCTCACCCCCCCTCCCTCACACACACAGGGCTGCCCACACACAATGGTCAACTCGTGCCTCCCACACCCCTTCGCCAATCAGAAACAAGCATAATCTTCCTACAGACAAAAGTTATTCCATAATTATTACACTATTTATGACTTGAGGCAAGTGCTTCTGGCGGCGGTGGTGGACAAACCCGAATAGTTGGCTGTGATTTGAGGTTTTCTCGATATCATGTGTTTGCGACCAACAGCTCGGTCAGACGTACTTGTTGGGCTAAATGTTGTTAATGAACGTCCTCTCACGGCTTTGGTAATCGGAAATCTTCCCTTGTGTTTGCATTGTCGTAACGTCTCACTATTTGCTCTCACAGCAAATCAATGGGAATGTCCTCGTCAAGAGGGTCACAGAGTGGCTTTTTTTACGAGAGAGAAGAGGAAATGGAGGTGGTGGTTGAGTTAGTGTTAGCCGACTATCAAGTTTAGTGTTTGCCTTGGCTGTCACACACTGTTTTGGCATCACCATGGTAATGCAAGGGGCGATTGAGTTTTTACAGTGACCTTGCCCACTTGTCCCCCAGTAGAAGCACTTTGGAAATATGGGGGAAGGAGGCAGCTGGAGCAATTGTGCAATTGCCTCCTATTTAGAGGGGCGAAAACGATGCAGACATGATAATTGGCTTCAATGGTCAGAATCTGGCAGCACCAGTTCAGACAGCTTAGTTTCTGTTATGTAAGAAGGCTGCAGCCGAACCTAAAGAACACAATGCAATTAAACAAGATGATAAATATGTGATAAAAAGTAACAAATAGGGGAAAATGAGGACAAATTTACACAAGGACACTACTGTAAGACTTAAAAACACAACTTTGGATGACTTCTGGAAATATTTTCAGCATTTTCAAAGTTTGCCAGAGAAAACTCTGGCTCCATGGTCTCACCTGGGGCCCAACTCATCCTCGCTACGCCACACAAAGTCTCCAAACTTCTCATAGTGTGAATTGTAGTGGTGCTGGACTCTGTATAGTAGTGGAGGAGGAATCTCCATCAGTGTGTTGTAAGCCATCTGCTGCTCCTTGCCACTGGTGTAACCATTGTATAAATTATACACCTTGTCTGCAATCTCTATGAGGAGATAAGAGACAGAGGGGAGACACAGATTGGCGAGAGTTATGAAAAAGAAAGCAAGTAATTAACAATTTCAATCTTTCAAGCAGCTTGGTGGCTTCAGAAAGAAATATGGTAAACTCAATGCAGCAGGGACCAAGGCACTACTTTTCCCCCAACTCACCTCAACAGTCAGAGTCATCATTCTTATCATATTAGTGAATGAATGACTCTGAGCAAGGATAACAATGATGTATGAACACCGTGAAAAGGTGAGTTATAATTGTATGAACGGATGTGAGAAATGATGTGCAAAAGTACAAGAAGACAGAGAATACAGGAAAAAAATGAAAATACCCTCAGCCCGGCTGTCATCCACCATGGGACAGGATGTTCGCACCGAGACAAAACTCGACTCAGAATGGCTGCCTCGACTATCCACTGCATAGAGAGTAAACCTGAAAAGGACAAGAAGCAACAGAAGCATTTTAATGAATTTACCACCCCCCACCCCCCTCCCAACACAACTTAAATTCAAACGGCAGCAGCTTTTTTTTTTTTTGCATGTTTCATGCAATGACATGTTGTGCTTGTACTGTATTTGATAAATTGACACTTTGGGGTTCTTCAGGAGGCATCTTTTACATAATGTTGAGGTTTAATGTCTGAAAATGAGATGAGGAAGGAGGAGTGAAGGGGCATGTGGCTCAACTCCAAGAACTCCATAAGCACAAAAGTTCCTCTCTCTGAAAATGTCAAAGATTGGAATATTTTGGCTTCCATGACAGACTGGTGGACCACTCTGGGCCGCGATAATATGCAACGTTGAACAACAGTTCAAGACATCGCAATAGGAGATGAGACATGCTCGGAAAATGTAACGTATCCCAAGTCAATAAAGGGCCACACAGGTCTGAACAGAGAACAAGTGACCTTTATGTGTCTTTTTCAAAATGCCAATCTGTGTTCTTCTGTATAAGAAGAAGCACAAGGAGGAACTGGTCAGACTGATTCTGAAAGAAGATCAAGGGTGGCACAGAATGAGACAGGGGGGGTTGATACCATTCTCATGAAATTTTTAATTGATGCTGCAGCTCCCTGTGTCATCATGAAAACCAAAATGGATAGAATTACCTTCATGTTTATATGGACAAAGTTCCTGAATAAAGAATATCATATCTTGCATGTATCACCACACAACACAGAAAAACCTGGTGATTCAATACAAGTAAAATATTGAGGAAACAAACTGCCTTAAATAAATGCATTTTTTAACTTTTATGATTTAAATTTTTGAGAATTTACTATTTTGCACAGAAGTAAAGTGCTTATTTTTAAAGTAACTTGATAAAACAAAATAAAATAAAATGTTAATTAGCTAGTAGCAAAAAAAAGAAAGCAGGTTTAACTTCAGGTTTAATCAAGGAATTTTATCAAGTTGACAGCCAACATGATGATATATTTTTTTTAATTTTATTTTATATACTCTTCTCATCTCCAAAGGGAAATTAAGAGCACACTCTAGTAATTAGTCAGTCAAATGCACGCACTCACGCACACACACACAAGGGTGCCTGTAGACATGTGGTGGGAGGTATAGTGGGAGGCAGCTCCTTCTCGGTGTGCCCCTAAATAAGAAACCTCTAAAAAGGGACGGCACCTTGCTCAAGGGCGCCTTGCTCAAGGGCGCCTTGCTTAAGGGCGCCTTGCTCAAGGACGCCTTGCTCAAGGGCGCCTTGCTCAAGGGCAGTTCGACAGTGCTCGGGAGGTGAGCTGACACCTCCCACTGTTAGCTCACTGGGTAACAGCGAGAATCAAACTGCCAATCCTGGGAACATTGGACAACCTGCTCTATCTTGAGCCACTGCTGCCTGTTAGGGTTTGCTCTATTATAACTCCAGAACAACAAAAAAATATTGTAAAATATTTTAGTTAAAATTCACAAATCTTTTAAGGTAATCGGTTTCCTTAAACTGTTTGAGTTTGACTTAGTCATATTTTAAAGTCACTTATCATTCAATATTAAACTTATTAATATACACTGCCTGGCCCCCAAAAAAAGTCACCATTTGGGTTTCAATGAGCAAATTGCAGTGTTATGATCACGGGGTTGCTTCGGTTGGTCAAGTCTAGGCTCAGCAATATTATTCAGCAAAAAAATTAAGTCAGCTGACTATCTGAATGTACTGAATGACCAAAGCTACAGGCAGTCCCACGAAATATTAGAGTGTGTGTTGTTTTTTTTGACCGGGCAGTGTAGTTTTGTTTAATATCTAATATTGTCTAATGAGTTTGAAAGCTATGACAATAAGCTATGTGTTTATGTTTATTTATCTTTCTTAAGACAAACCTTAGGTATTGTTTCTTATGAAGTTCTTATTGTCATTTAAAAATGTGTAGATGTGCTGAATGTTTTGTTGGAGTCTCACTGTTTGCATGTACTGTTACTGAAATCTCATTTACAAGAAATGAGAAGTGTTTATGACTAGTTGTGAACAACTGTAAGCTTTCAGCAGTATTTCGAAAGAGTAACCGCAGTAAAAACAGCAGAATGACATAAAGAAAACCACAAAACACAGTGAGACAAATGATCAACTGAGAAGACATTCCAGCACTAAACACTTCTAGAAATGCATGAAAATAAACAAATTGGGATGTGATTGTTTGAACAAAAATGTCTTTTCTACCCCAAACCCAAACTGTCCCAATGCTGTCAACTGATGGTTTCATTTGTAACATACATGACCTGTTTGGAAATTGCACGCATATTTTGTCTGGCCTTGTTGTTCAGCAGGATGGATGCGGTATTCCCCAGGAACCTCACAAAGCTGGTGGAAGGAGCCAGTGAGGCTCCTCTGATCAGCAAGGCAACGCCAGCATGTAACAGTCACACAGTTTACACTGTGTGGCCACATAACATGCAGATGGATACAATGAGGTATAAAGGGGGTGGGGGTGGGGGGTGGGGGGTAACAAGGCGGGACTTTTATCGAGGTAATTCGTTGTTTTTACTGTTTTTGGATGTTTTAGCTGTTGGAATCAATGGCAGGCACTGTTTCCCCCTTACACAACCCATAAACAAATTACAAGATTGTTATTTACCGTAATGAAATTTTATCTGACAGTAGTTAACTTTGGAGATCTGCATTTAATTTGAGTAAAAGAGGGGATAGCATTCTCATTCGTGCGAGGAATTTTGATGCTGTACTGAAAATACACGGGAAGCTTTTACAACTTTTGGATCGCGGGCGTGAGAAGGAGCCTCGGCTTCTGGTCGAGCTCGCAGGAAGAGGACTTGAAAGACGGTGGTGCAAAGAGCTAGAGATGATAAAGATCGTCTGGAAGAACAAAGGAACCGGCAGTGGTTTGGTCTGCCATGAGAATGTCATAACTTCAAATAAAACAATTGGCAAAAATGCCCACACACATCCCCAGACAAAAACTAAAGTCAACATACACACACATAAAAACACACTTTCTTTTTATTTCCTTCTTGTCTTTCATACAACTTTATCCTGTCTATCACTAATTCCGCATTTCTAAATATATATATTTTCAGATATACTTCATCTGGAAGTGGTTCGGTTTGTCTGTGCGCCGTACTTTTCCAAGCTCAGCAAACAATGTAGTGGACAAATGGCAGATTAATGCTCAAGTAAATCAACGAACGCTGCCATTAAAGAAACCATTGTCCTCTAATTTAATGAGACGGTAGAGAAATGGCCAAACAAGAGATGACGAGACAGAAAGCTGAGACAGGTGGGGCAAGCAGGGAGGAAGAAGAGAAAGTGAGAGTGAGGGATGATCAATTAGGACAGTATTTTTGGCCTGCTGAGAGAAGCCGGTGCAGTAGGGGATGCCGTTTCCATGACGTCAGCATTGGACACACATCAGTTGAGCCAATCCACCAATCAATCAAGGCCACAGAAAAATCCTCACCGCCTGATGTATTTATGGTAGCTCACAGTATCTTGTGAATTTAAGTCTTCCCATCTAAAGTGGTATTACACTGGTGTAACAGCCCTAAATAAAATTACTTTTTGTCTCTCCCTGTAAAAGGAAATACAACTTTAAAAACTGTCTCAGCTCGGGATGATCTCACATATCAGCAAAACTCACAGTCTATGATATCATCTCATTAAAAGTTATATGGCATATATTCTCACTTGGAAATGAAAATAAGAATCACTCCAACAAAAAGTGAGGCTCCTTTTCAACCACTTAAAAATATTAAATAATCTGATCTGCCATCAGTTTTTGTGGTAAGCAGCACTCAACTGTCCCACAATCAATTATGGTTCCCGCTGCCTCAGAACAGTTTAAATTAGATTGTAGAGCTGATATGCCTCCATTAATAAGCCACTATAAAATATAAGACAATAAATTAAAAACTAGGAGGAGCTTTTGGTGAATGCAGACCAGAACCAAGGCCTCACAAAATAAAACATTTCTATAAATCACTTTAACATAACAGGTGGATTTGCGTGAACGTACAGCAAATACATTTAAGAATACATCATGACAGGCTGATCACTAAAGCAACATGTTTTGTGTGTTCCTAGTCTGTCGAATAAATAGGCATCAGTATACCCAGACTATTGATAACAGGTCACCTATATTAGCAGTGTTGCAGTTCTAGCCAAGGTCACAAAAATGCAGCAAAATGAAAAGCTTCCACATGCTTTTCTATCTGAGGCTCAAACTGGTAGCACATTAAGGAAACAATATTATTGATATTTACTTACACTTTTTGCTTCCATATTTAGAGGAATAATGACATTTAAATGATCTCAAAAGGTGATACAGATTGAAATTTAATAAATTACGGTTCATGAACAATTCAGCTTACGAAGAACCTCTCCAAACCAATTGTGTTTGTAGGTTGGGGACTGTGATTGTGATTACTCTCTAAAAATCCAGCTTTCCTAATGACGTGTGCAACTTTTCATAGAGAGAATAGTGCTTTAGTTTGGCAGGGACCATGAGGCCCATAGCAGCCATGGCAATGATCAAAAGTCAATCCCAGTGGAGGTCTTATCAGGCTCTGGATTAAGACAAGTGGCTTGAGCTGCAAACAGATGGGCCCACAAACGTAATACCGACGAAAATGCTGCTCTTATCAAAAAAAATAACACTGCCGAGAATGCCTAAACAAAGATAACAGCGCTGCAGTGTTGGGGATCAGACATTGGATGCAGGTTTTTGAGAGTAGATTTCGGACCTCTACAGATTACACTAATGGTTACGCTGTTAACATACAGGAAATCACTGGCACCACTTCCACTACAAAAGTGCTGCATCTTTTTTAGCTTAATGGTAGGTTCATATTTGAACTTTCATATTTAATACAAACTTAGGACATGAGACATTTAATTTTCTGTGCTGGCCACGACGTGGAAGATGATGCAATTAGGGTTCAGGACCATGGAAAAGGGCCAATCACGCAAACATGGCAAGAGGATTTAGCCTAATGCAAATGGTCTGTAAAACGTAACATTAACATCCCATAGATTAAGATTTAACGTCATGTCAAAATAACTCAGCAAATATCAGACTAAGTGAACAGTTTGCTCTGATGGCAGACTTCATGTGGTCTTTTCAGCTTTCCTGTTGGCGCGTCGAGCAGGAAACAAATATACAAGGTATTTATGTAAATAGGGATGTTTTCTGGTTTGTATATGTAATAATGATTGAAGATTGATAAATTCTAGCGTCTTCCACGTCTCACTAGTCCAGACATCCATTCATTTCATCCATTCACACACAGAGGCTACCATAATGGTAAAGTCAATACCTGCTAATCATGAGAGATTACAATTCACACATTTACTCTGCTGATGGAACATGTGCAGGGGCCACATGGGGCTGCAGGGGCCTGGTTGGAGCCGTTAAGTGGATGACCTGCTCTGCCTCCTGAGCTACAGCTGAGTAAGTTAAGCAGGTGATATTTTCATTCCTCTACTCCTTGAAAAGCAACCAAGTTAGGCGCTTACGCATATATCACTCCATAGTGTACCAAGGAAGTGCGTAATCATCTGTGAGTGCTGACTGCTTTCTGGCTCTTGCACTGGATTTTTTAAATAATCTTTTTTCCTCATTTAAGTGCCTACAGTAGTTCTGAACAGTTGTTGTGCAAAATCCTTTCAAACATGGGCTGCTCTGCTTTTTTTCTGGGTGTTCCCTCATGTGAACCCGACAGTTACTGACAGCATACTTCAACGTTATAGTTAGATTAATTTTAAGACCATATGGCACTGCTGTTACTGGAGACATTAATGTGAAAGAGATTATTGTCGTTGCCACGTTAATCAATCCACCCACCGACAAACCACAATAAAAAGTCCTTGCTATGATTCTAGCACAGCTTTTCTCTCTCACCTGGATCCCTCTGATGTTTTTGACCAGATTAAATCAACTTTGCTTGACGTCACTTCTTCCTCGCGTTTAGCTCATATATTATCTGAGGTTGTTAACGTTCCTCACACAAAATCCCATAACAATTGTTTTTTTATTTCCTCCATTCAGTCATTCATCTTGAGAGTCTCTTATCATAGCAGCCAGAGCCATATGGATCTGTTTTCTCCAACATTATCTTCTTTATTTGCATTTAATGGTGACGGTCCTCAGAGAGGCAATGTGGCAGTTCCCAAAACAAACCAAGGCCACCAAACAGCACAAGAATTACAAACATAAGACACTTAACAAAAGTCAAAAGGATGAGAAGTGTTTCGTGGCAGTCACAACAACATCTGGTTAGTTATTGCTTTTATAACTTTGTTTCAAGATATAGAGGGAAACAAATAGTGCTTGACGAAAATGCACACAACAGCAATGCCCAGTAATAATATTTCCAATATAATACAGTTCAGCAGGGCAACACTTAACCATGCAGTTGAACTAATAATGTTCTGATTATCAACTCTAAGAAATCCACAATCACTGGGAGCAGATAGACTTGGGTGCACATTTGTAGCTCCTCCACATTCACTTTTTCTAGATGATATCTTAGGTAGAAGGCTGTGACAGCGTTTAATGACATCTGTCTATAAGCAAAATCCCCATCAAAAAAATCTTTGTAGAGTGGTCAACAACTTCCTAAAAAGGGATCTATGCTCATTACAACCAACTCTTTTCTGACCAAAGAGAACATAAAAGAGCGGAAGCTTCAACCACTCCTACCACAAAGAGACGAAGTACGCAACTCCTCTAGTTAACTCGACCCAGCTGTTGTTCAGGCGTAGGTAACAAAATTCACCCCCTGAAACCAAATAACATTTGCAGTGGGAATTGTAGACACCCGTGGGAGGATGTGGTGATAGTTCCTCAGTCATTGTTGTTTGGGAAATATGCAAACATGGCCACAACATGATGTTTAATGAAAGGTCTTTATGTAGTAATGGGGAATACTGAACTCATAAAAATGTGGTAAGAAACAGAATCAAGTCAATTGGGTGGCAGTAAAAATCAAGTTGAGACCAGGAACAATATAACAACATAAAATAATATTGAAGGTGAGTTAAGGCTGGATCGTCAAGTGTTGGTAAAACAACGCACTCTCTCATCATGACCTAGTCTTAAAAATGAAAAAAAAATCAATGGCATTTGCCGACCAGGACGGCTAAAACATATCATGACTTATCAGAATATTATTTATCTGTAGATGTGTGATATTTCCTCTCAGTTATCACACCTGAGTACTCAGCACTGCATTTGCACACCCAACCAGCACCTCTGATTCTGGCCTCTCTGCAGAATAGGAGGAAATCCAACACCTATTCAGGAGTTTGATACTATTTCTGTGCATCGAGTCAGGTCTTCAAATCCATATCCACAGCCAGCGCTCGCTTTCATATAACCCCTGCACCACAAAGGTAACATTCCACTTCTATTAAATTTTTTTGTAGCCAGGGGTCAGCACACCTAAACCTCCAACTGTGCTCCTGTCAGACTGCATCAATACAATGCATCAATGGCCTTTTTCTAACATTGCATGTGATGGGCCACATGGTGGTGGACCGGTGCTTTTTCTTCCAGCTGAGGCTGACTACACCTCATCGGTACAGGTCCAGCCACAAGCAATTACCTACAAGATAACCAGGTATGCAAGCATTTTATCTCCCTATATCATGTGATATATGGGACTATACATGTACTCTTCTTTTTTTATAGATGTGAACCATACAGACATTTAGAAGTCTAACGTTTTGGAAAACTTCCATCATCAGTTTACTTTTGGTAGATGCTACAAGGAGCTCCAGAGTTGGAAAGTTCACAGGGTTATACAAGGCCCTCTCTTTTTAATACATAAATAAAACAAATTTGGTCTTGGAAGTTCAAGATCTATTTTCTAGGAATTTTTGTACCGATTTCTGGAAATCATTAGAGACCTTCCACATAGGGGTCTGATTTTTAACTGTTGCATACACAAAGGGAGAATGTGCACACTAGGGCTATATGTAAACTCTCACCCATGCATCCCAAAAAATTTGCAAATGGGGCCAACTGGCAACATAGGATGAAGAGGTGAATTCATGGCAGATTATATAATGACGGCTCTAATTTCATTTAATGTCAAACAGAATTTAAAGGCCCCCATCATCAGAAGCACAACAGTACTATTTGTACTATAGCATTCTCCTCCACAATAGTAAAGAAGAGAGAGAACAAAACTTAAATTGTGTTCACCAGCATACTTGCATCTATTGTTGCATGGATGCATTTATTCATGTTTCCAATGCTGGAGGACAACATGAATGAAAAAAAAAGATATCCTATCTCACCTCCACCAAACTCCTGAGCACTTCAATATCTGCCTCATAAATTGTTTTGCATGATTAGCTGTAAATACCCATAAATTGGCAGCCTCGTTTTTATGTGTCCATTAACCAATAAATGGATGAGTATGGTGGAGTTGAGGGTGTATACCAGGCCATATATGCACGCACACACACACACACACACACACACACACACACACACACACACACACGCACACACACACACACACACACACACAGGCATAGTGTGGTATATACCATATGCAAATGTATTTTATTTCTGCATAATGAAGTAAACGCTGCCTGCACGTTTCGTGCATGGTTCAATAAACTTGATTGTTGATTCTTTTTTGGTGCACACCAATTTTGACCCAGAGACAAATGATAACATGTCTTATATTTATGCAGAAAGTGATTAAATATAAGAGCCATAATACATCAGTTACTCAGTAGAGAGCTTTTTTTCAAAGGATATTGGCAGACTTACTTGTAGAGACTGTCAGGTTCCAGGCACTTGAAGACCACAGAATAAAGTACAGAGTGAGGATGGTCTCCAGTCCTCCTTCCGGCAACAACGCATGATGAACCCAAACCGGAGAATAGATCATCCATCAAGCTCAGAACCTCACCTGGTAAACATATGAAATTAGAGAACAGGAGAAGGAAGGATGAAAACAGATAAGGAATGAAAGGCAACATTAAAGGCTACTTTGGAAATATACAATTTTACCTTCTGAATTTCTTTTCTCCAAACAAAAGAGAAAAGCTATCTTGCAATATTACTATTAATCTATTGGTAATTTAACAAAATAATGCAATATGTTTTGTTTTCCCCGTATGTTTCAACACAAAAAAAGCACATTTATTTCATAAATTCCTTAATTAAGGCAAGCAGCTCTTTCCTTATCAATGATGTCCAAGTTAACAATGGTATCATGAGTTCCCAATTCAACCTGAAGTTAAATATTAATTTCACTGCCAGCTAATCCTAATACTCACTATAGGACTGCGTGTATAGAGCTATATTATAGCCCTTTCCTTTATGGACACATGGAATTGTTACTATGATATCTTATGGAGCACCCTGGTGTCCCACAAAAAGCTACTTCACAAGTTGTGAAATATACTTCATGTCAGCTTACGGGAAAGGTGAGCGATGCACACTTGCTCATTTAGACCCACACATGCACATTGCCAGTTTCCAGTGCTCATGGGGGTGATGGAAAAAAGAGGGAGCTGTCAAAACAGTTTAAAAGCTCTCAAATGGTTACATTTCCAACTATTTCTACTCGAGGTAAAGGGCAGCTTAGTTTTAGCTTATGATACATGGGCCAACTTATAAACACAGGGAGTAAGTCTGGCCAGTAGTGCACATGGGGATGGTAAGAAAAGGCTGCAGAAGAGAGGAAAAAGTACTGCACGAATGAGTGATCTGACCTTTTCACAGAAAGAGCTCTGTGTATAGAAGGTTTCCCCCAACACATTCTTGTACTGTTGTAGGGTTACTCTTTTGAGTTTTTTACCTTTTCAAGCATAAATCCCAAACTAGACTATTTTAACCTCATAAAAACTTGTCTCGGACTGCAAAAGAAACAATTGATGACAACTGCATTATGGCTAAACTGCGATACAGTGCACCCTTGTGCATTCGCGCATCAACACTTGCGACTTTTCATCACAGATTTTTGGTAGGCAGTCATGTGATATCGTACGTGCATTCTATTGGCTGACGGCATCCGGAAGTGTGCTATGTTCTGTGAGTCTCGGACTTACGTGAGACACAAAAGTGCATTAAAAACAGTTGATAAGACTGTGGTAAAAGGTAATACAGATAGAATGCAGATAAATATCAATATGGGAAGGGTTATATACATTTAAATTACCATAAATAATATAGTTTGTCGCTTATCACGGAATTGATTTTTTTTCGCGTGTGGTTCCTGGAACGCATTACCCACGAGGAACGACGGTTAACTGTATTAATTTTTTTGGTCAAAATGTCAGACTAATCTCCTGGATGCAGATGATGGGATATTTGATCAATATGTTTCAAATTAGGAGTCCCATCTGTTACCTTTTGCTGAAAATGGGTGGAGCCTGGTTTTAGCCCCACATCTGAATTTTTGGCCAGGAAGTTACACAGCATCCCTGTCCCTTATGGCTGCATGGTGAGTCATTATCTTTAATCATTTTTAAGTAAATGTGTTCCAAAGTCTGAAAAATCAGTATGTTACATTAATATGTGTCAAAACCACACACAAATTAAGTCAGTACACCTTTAAGGACTCAAATCTTAATATTAAGGTTTGGTGAACAGTGTGTACAACTGTTCAGATATGTTAGATGTTGTCATGCTGCAGGAGATGTGCTGCTGTGTTGAAATGATGTAAAATAGTAAAAGACCTCATTTTATTTGATTATAAACATTCGTGTTTGTGAAATCCAAACTGTAAGGCAGGTTATGAGTTAATGTATCCCCTTAACAATATGGTACAACTTTGCAAACATAATTATGGGGTCAAAACCAAGCAGTACAGTCACTACCGTAACAGGGAGTGTTTTGTAAAATAAATTAAGAACAAAGTCATTAAATTATATGATAACTATTAGTTAAATGTGCATTTAATGTAATAAGTAATTAACTCTGAGATCTTTAAGATCACGGTAATTCATTTTACAAAAAAAATTGAATCAAAATTTATATTAAGTGTAAACTTTGCAATTGTTTAAAAAATTGATTTCAAGTAATTGTAAAATCCTTCATAATAAATTCCTAAAAATATTCTGTAGAGAGTGTATGGACACACAATTTTTAACAAATTAATATGATGGTTTTTATTGCTGTGTGTTGCTGTGTTACGGTAGTGACACATTTCAGGCACGGGAAAACATTTCAAGACCAGGCAAAGCATTAATATATGAAATATGACTGCGCCTTTTCTAGATTTGTACCATGGAAACATGGCACAATTTATCTATGGACAAGATTTTTGGGGAAAAAATTCAGTAGAATGACCCCAATACAACAGGTCTGCACTTCATTTAGCTGTTGGCTAACTGATTACTGTATATTATGACATTAGTTTTTATTAACTTAAATAAGTCTGTTTTCTTAAGTTGTGCCATCTGCTTTGCGTTAGCTATGACATCTGATAATGAACATTTGCAGATTGGCGACAGGCTTATTCATGGTTTTATACACAATAGAAACCATAGACATTAAAACCTAGAAAACATGTGCACAGTACTGTATTATTATGTACAGTATTGTTTTAAGAAGAAGATACACTTTATTGATCCCCTTGGGGAAATTACATTTGTCACTCAGGTGTAAATTTGTTACATTTTTGTGTTAGTTTTTCACACACATTATATATGTACAGGCCCCTGAAACAACCACAGCACACAAAGGGGCCTGTAATCATGCAGTTAGTACACAAACACAACATCAAGCTGTACATCAGGAGGCAGAGTGAGGGGCAGCAGCTTCCTGGAGTGTGCCCCAATGGGGAAGCTTGTGGGGGGTACGGCGCCTTGCTCAAGGGCGCCTCGGCGGTGGCTGGGAGGTGAGCTGACGCCTCCCACCGTCAGCTCACACTCCGGACATGTTCTGGCGGGAGCGGGAATCGATCCACCGATGGGTGGGCGATCTGTCTTCAAGACATCTGCTCTACCGCTGAGCCACTGCCGCCCCCAAATTTCCGTTATGATTAACGGAACTTTACCTCACCTTATGATTTCATAACAAGGAAATGTGTCTTCATGATTGTGTCTAAATACGCAATTTGGTGTGTTTTTGTGCTGTGTTCCCTTTACTTTTGAAAACGTCACTGTCCAAAGGCCTTGGACAAAGCAGAGCTGTTCAGTCCTCTTAAGGATGCTAATGCACCAACATTTGGTGGAAAAATATATTATCCCTAGAAGACTACTTAATCTCCTGAAATAATGGCTAGCCTGGGTTTATTATGCCTTTAAAGTCCATTCCCCAGTCCACTTTTATGGTGAGTAGCTATAAGAAGACTGGCAACTGAATGCCAGATTTCAGCTACTTCATAAAGATTAAGAGTAAAAAGCAACAACTTGGATAAAAGTACAATTAAAGTAAGGAAGGAAAAATCAAGACAGAATGAAAGAGTAAAAGTAAAAAGAGAAAAGAGAAAAGACAAAGATGTGTCAAAAAAACCATTTGTTCAGACATGTTCAGACTTTAGATGTGGTCATGGATAGCAATAATGATAAAGTGAATGCTTCATCAATACCCTGAAGTGTAGTTGGACATTGTAAAACTGTACAAGGACCACAGAGAAGATTTGAGCTGAGTGCTGCTGATGCTTTCTGAATGCATCATAAAATGTTTTAATTTCACACAACTTTCCATTATTTTGCATTGTTCTAAAATTGTCCCAAATAAAAACAGCAAAACAGTCTTGGGAGTTTTAACATGAACGCATATTTAATTTATCAGAGACACAAAGCACTGAACACATCATAATCACAGGTCATCACAATATTGATAATGTGGCTACTTTACAGCAGTGTTCTGCCACACCTTGGGTCCAAAACCACCACCTAAAATAAAGGTGGTATTACAGTATCAGTGTGTACCAACAGATTTAGAAATATGTTGTGTTACAAGAGGAACAGCACAAGCTGTGCTTCACATGGTGACGAGACCCAACATGTCACCATTGGATATCACATGTATAGTGTTAAATACACCAAGCAAGAAGGACTGCTGACGTAGCTTTGATATAAACGATCTTCTTTTGGTCTTCGATTACTTTTGATTGCTATACTTTATGGTCATATAAATACCTTTTTTCTTTTCAAGGAATTGTATACAGACAAATAAGGATGCGTAAAATGCAGCACAAGCAATAATAATTCCAATAAATCGCAAATGAATAATAATCAGTGCCCCTGCCATCTCTCAAATGATTGATTACTGACATTGAATACCACGTTCCCCCATACCATGCTGTAAATTAATCCTACATATGAACTCTAACAATAGTGCAAGACATCTAAATACAGGTCCAGATTAATTCACGAGGTCTGAACTGACGTTAAACTGTCCTAATCCGTATAAAACTTGGCTTCAAGGTTTAAACATATGACAGTTGTCTTGCTATATACAGTATATCTCGGAATCAAACTGCTGCTTGATTCAAATGAGAGAATGAAGAAATTCCAGCAACACTTTATGAATCAGCAGCACATGTTCTTTCAAACCAGACAAAGGCAGTATACTTAAACACAACAAATGTTATAAATCATTATTGCTTCCCAGTATTATTTAATTTATCACTCACTGCCTCAAAACATATGCCTCTGATTTGGTGGCTTGATTTTCGCCAACATTCTTCATTTGTTAATACTTCTTCCAAGCTTATCGTGAGGGTCTGCTGTGCAACAGGGTTGAGAAAGACAGAATGAACCAGTATCACAAGAGCAGAGGGTAAGCAATCGAAAGACTTAGTGTGTGTGCATGCAGCTGAGGCGATGGACACTTGCCTGGAGAAATGACAAGGGTGATGAATTGAACGCAAAGTGTTTGCACATGCAAAATAATGGTATGATTCAACTGCTAAACTGAAAGTGTTTTTACAAGACATTGGCACACAAGGATGGCTATCTCTACGGAGGTTTGCTCATTTCAGACCTTAAATCATCTACCGCCTCCTAGGTGGTAGCTTTTAAGTGCTTGCATACCAATCTACAATTAGTTAATGATACTCAAAATTGAATCCATTAACTGCAGAATAAGATATTTATACCCACCCAGAAGCAGCATTTATAGCTTTAGTCGTCTGAGGGGTTCCTTATGGGTAGGTCTGTGGTCCGTCAACATTTCTGTCAATACCAAGCCAAAACAGCACACAGCTGGCAAAAATTAAGGCCCCCGAAGCTCTATTACGATATAAGCCATTTTGCGTGTTCTCCAGACTTAAATGGCGATCAAAACCTCATGGTAAATCTTATACGAGGTGACCTTTTCAGTAAGCAAAGAGTGGAGCAAGTAATAGAAAATCATGGGAACATGATGAGACAGGCTGACGAACAGAACACAGCGAAAACGAATTCTAATTCAAACACACGGAGGCCTCTTAGCTACAATAGAGCAAAGTTTATTTAATATATAGACCAATGTCAACGTCTCAAAGGGGTTTTCTAGCCCACAACAGCAGCAGTTTTTGATCCAGACTCATACAAATTATCGAAGAAGACAAGGAAAATCCCTCTCAAAAAACACTGGCATATAAAAAAGGGAGTGGAGGGGGAAGTGCAAAGAGCACTCCTTCCTTCCTCTGTGGGTACTATGGGGTGAATATTAGCTTTAGGCAAGGACAGGGTAATAACAGAGTGAGCAGAACATTAGCACAAAATCTAAAAACAACAGCAGGTTTATAAACCAACTCATACACACACAATGATCCATTTGGAGTCCTACATATAGGGAAACACAAGTGCAATGCATGTTAACCTTATTTGTTCCTCTGTGGACGGATATAGAGACAGGTGTATGTATAGCGGCGTGTCATCTGGTGTTGGAAACCAAGCTTATGTGTCTGTATCACTTAACTGAAGCATCCACAGTGTAATTGTATGTCATTAGTTGAGTATATGAGTGTGTGAGTGAGCTAGGAAGAGTTCAGTGGGTTCACACATGAGGAGTTTGTTTCTCTCTCAAAAGGGAAATTTGAAGGAAAGGGGCAAAAGAAATAAGCCGTGATTATTCGTGTAACTCACTGTTTGTGCTATAACAATTACACTCCTGTACACAAATAACAACTTTTGTTCATATCTTATCATAAGTTGGAAACTTTACTCCAGTAAAAGATGTTTGTTTCTATAAATCAAATGTAAGGCATTTTTATGCATTATATTGCCATAATATCAGTGTAGAACTCAGGCAAATAAGAGTTAATATTCACCTCTCTACATAAAATCTAAAATTGTTGTGCAAACTGTAACAAACAATTTCAAGGTGGAGGAAGAAGTGGAATGGATACTAACATGGATTAAAAAATACACTCCAGTCAAAAGATGAAGTATTACACGGGCGTATATCCATTAGCCATAGCATTAAGACAATTGATAGTTGAATTAAATAATACTGATCATCCCTTTATAATGGCAACAACAGGTGCATTTATATTAGGTGGTAGGAATATTTTCGGCTGCAATTGCATCTTAAATTTGGAGTGTTCGAAGTTTAAGGATTTGAGAAAGAGAGATCAGGGCCAAATTGCAAGGAGACTCAGTCAGAGCTCCTACAAAACTGTGGCTCTTGTGTGGTGTCGTCAGTCTGTAATGGTCAGTATTGATCAAAAGTGGTGAACAAAGCTCAATGATGCATGTGGGAAGTCAAAGTTGGCCCATGTGGTCCGATCCAACAGACAAGCTGCTGTAGCACAAATTAATGATGGTTCTAACAGAAAGGTGTCAGAATACCCACTGCTTCACATGTGTTACGTTTGGGGTTGCATAGCTGTAGGCCAGTCAGGGTGCCCATGCTGACTGCTGTCCATTGATAAAAGCACCAACTATGAACACTTGAGCTTCAGAACTTAACCACAGGGCAATGGAAGAAGGTCCAGGTCTGATGAACACAGGGAAGTCGGCAGAGGCAGTGTGAAGCTTTGGGCAATGTTCTGTTGGGGAATCTGCTATCCATGTAGATGCTGGTGTGACATGACCCCTACATAGGCATTGTTTCTGACCCTGTACACCGTTTCTTGGCAACAGTACTCCCTGATGGCAGTGACCCCTTTCAGCAGGATTGTGCCCCCTGACATAAAGCAAAAATGATTCAGGAATTTTTGAGGAACACAACATTTGTTGTGTTGAGATGCTGACAATGGCCTCCAAACCCCCCAGATCTCAGTCCAATCGAGCATCGGTGGGATGTGCTACACAAACAAATATGATCCACAGAGAAGCCGCCTACCAACTTACAAGACATAAAGGATTTGCTGTTAATTTGGTTCCAGATACCACACGGAGCCTTCAGAGGTACTGGAGTCCATGCATTGATGGATCAAGGTCGTCTAGGCTGCAAAAGTGGGACCTGCACATTATTAGACAGTTGGTCATAATGTTATGGCTGTGTAGATCTTCTTCTGCAGGATATGCTGGCCTTGTTTCTCCTCACGTGTTAAGTGTTATCTCTTTCTTTTTCTCCAATTACATTCATGTTTGTCCTCAAGCTACCCTGAATCTCTCTTCTAATTTGACATGACTATTTCTACGTCAACTTTCAATCCAGGCAATTGTACAGAGAACTATCTTTCAACAAACAAAACACAAGCTTTATATATCCTGTTTGCTGCCAAACCTGCTAGGGGCCTCTTCTGTTAAACTGTCAGCACTCAACCCTACACTTTTCAATCTCAACTCTCTTTTTCACACACATGCAAAGAGCAAACATTACACAGGTCACAGCACACAATCCCTAACACCACATATGTTAGGAAATTTAAGGTAAAAAAACCCCCCAAAAAAACCAATAAAAAGCAGAGGCATAAAATATTTTAAGGACATTAACTAATGGCATTCAAAGCAGATCTATAGAGGAAGACACAGTATTGTGGGAAGCAGATTCCAACCAGGTTGAGTCAAATATATCAGTTGTCCAAGTTTTTCAAATCAGGTTCATCCCTTTGTGCAACTCTGGTGAGCAATGGTGCGTCATTTATTCATGAAATCAAATATTCTTCATGGTTTGAGAGGAAAACAAAATATACTTGAACTGAATAAGGTGGGTGCTGTTCGATGCAGTATCACTGATTAAATTCATGAATAAGCAAGCAAGTTTTTTTGTCATTGAGACAGCTGGAATGGACTTCAGGACTGACCAACAAACCCTTGTTTAAAAAGAGTTTTTAGTGGATATTGTGATACATTAGAAGTCTACTGATAAAGTGCATGCTTTTTTGATGTAAAGACTCCTGCCACTTAGTGGAAAAATATTTTTTTTTCCATTTACAGGATGCTTGCTTTGCACAAAGAAACTTCAGTTCTAACCTGTAACATGTATGTGAGCTTTTTGATGTGTGACAGACATACTTATTAATGTAGCCGCAAGAGGGCACAAGCCAGTGTCTTATTGTGCTGGTCCCAAGTCTGGATAAATACAGAGGGTTGTGTCAGGAAGGGCATCCGACGTAAAACTTTTGCCAACTCAAATTTGAATCAAATCTATGATTTCCATGCCTAATCAGTCGACTCCTGGGTGAACAACAACCACCATCGATGCTGTTCACCTACAGCAGGGGTGTCAAAGTCAAATACACGGAGGGCCAAAAAACAAATTTGCTACAAGCCGAGGGCCGGACTGGTTCAAAGTTTATTAAAATGGACATAGCCTATTAAAACAAGAGCCAACACAATGTATACTATTTAATGATTAAGTAAATGAAGCAATACTAGTGGGAACCCATGGAAATCCTACGATAAAACAACATCAGACTTCAATTGTTTTCTTCTTCACCGTCACAAGAAAACAAACCGCTGTGTCCGACAAAGCCGTAATGGCTCCGTGCGTGTGGGACGAACGAACGTGAAAAAAAAGGCCGCTTCGGTGTTACGGTCCGGCCATCTGGGTAGACGCCGGCTTCGTGAGTTCGGTCCTGGTGAATAAAGCATCGGGGTTCCCCACACGACAATGTGAGGTCTGTCACAATCAAAGAATATAAACCGCTGATATTTGACAAAGCCAAAATGGCTCTGTAAGTGAGAGATATGGACAAATGTGAAGACTGTGAGTTAACTCAGTTGGCAGCCGGAACTTCCGGGTAAACGCCGGAAGCGTGAGGTTTTCAAGTGAGCTTATTCAAATATATAGGTGGGGAGATGCAACCTCCACACCTATATATTTAAATAAGCTCACTTGAAAACAATACTTCATACTTTAACAGTTTATTCCTAAAAAAATTCTCTTAACAGTTACTGAATTGATAGACTGAGGAGATTCTTTTGTGGTGTTGAGCAGAAAGTAATACAATGCACAGTTGGATGTAAATCTTACATCTTGATAACATGTGACAGCCTTACAATTATCCTAAATTAACCAACTTTCCTCAAGCTAGTAATAATTGAGTTGTCATCCAGGTCATGTTGTAATCAAAGAGATAATGTCACAATAGAATTTATAGTCAAGTATACTGTACGTCAATGGATGATCGTAAGACAAAAATGTAATTATGTGATCCTTCAGGACAAATTTTATGTTTCATTTCACTGTCAGCTTGTCAGTCATTCACAGCACAGTGAAAGCGCTCCAGCTCTGTGGACTGACGATGTCACAGCAATGAGGTCAAATGAGGTCATAGATGGAAGACAGCAAATTTATCAGGTGGCTTTAAATTTAGTCTTAGTTTCGGTGTCGAATGTCCTCACTGTCATTAGTTTTCATTTCATGACTGTAAATCATGTTTTCTGAGTTGGATGTTAAATGACATATGAACTCTGAGACCTCCACCTCTGGTGTCAAACTGTTCAGGTGTAGCCCACCATGTTTCCTGTTTTACATGCTTTGACTTCCTCTCCATGTAATGGGCAAGGTGATATGGGCCACCATGATCTCACCTCAGCAAATGACCCGGAAACATACAACGAAGAAAGTAATCAGGATATAACTTTGTAGAAAAGCCATAAAATATTTTTGTCTAATTTTTATGTGGATGAAGATAAGCAGCGAGAACTACATTTTAATTTAGTCTTTTTCTGGTTTGGTGGTTGGTCATGGAGTAATGGCCCCCCAGGTTGATGTCTACCATTTTATGTGACCAGTGTGTGGTCCTATTTTACTCCCCTGCTCCTGTGGTCCCCCCCCCCCCCCCCCCTCACAGAATGCTATTTAGCACTAACAACAGAACTTCGGGTGTTGACAGGCTATTTGGTGTGCCATTGTCGCTACAATGGCTGCTTTCCACTTATAGGGGAACCCTAATATTACATTCTATGAATATCATAAAATACAATGTGGTTGCTAAATTGAAGCCTTGTTAAAAATAAGTTAGCTGCTGGTAACACTCCTGTTTATAACATATTTAGATATCTACATTAAATATCAATTGTAGTTTGCACATTAAATGTATCAGATTGATTTTTAGCTACAAATCATGTTAGTATTTCAGTGACTGATGGGGACAAAATACTCTGTATAACTGAAAAGGCTTCATTCACTTTGAAAGTAAACTGTGATGTCATTAGTACTCATATTATTACAGGTTATTAGCAAGTACTCAAGCTCTATCAACACAAATATAGTGTTCATATGTACCTCAGAAGAAAAACTGATGTTAAGTAAAAATATATTTCAAAAAATTGAAGCAGACATGCAGAGCTATAGAAAATAGAACAGAAGCAATGTCTCTCTTCGCACATTCAAATTGTTTCTCCTGCAGGCCTCTAGATGGCCAATGTGGAAAAAAATGTGTGTGTGTGACGAGGCAAAATGGGAAATGAAGCAACAACAAAAAAAAGGGAAAGGGGATGCAGAAAGCCCTTGGCCCCCTGCCTGCAATGTGCAATCTGCTGATGGCAAGACTCGTGACGAGGAGGTGCACAGCGTCCATTTTTAGCGATGAGGTCATCTTTAATTAACAAAACAAAGAGAGTCAGCTGTGTCACTCCAATCTGTTATCTACACCAGAGCTCAAGGACACAGTTTATCTCCATATAATTCAATCTCTTTGAACAAGGGCTTATCGACGCATTGGGGGGGGGGGGGCATTCTTAGTCTCAACCAATAATTGAGCTATTGAGCTGTTACATAAACTGGGGAGGAGGATGCCACTGATCCTGATGACAGAAGAAATGGGGGACATGAGGATGTAAAGAGGGATGTGACAGAAGAGGAGAGGAAGATCCATATGTCATATCTCAATAAGCCGGCCGCATGAGCTGGAACTGGAACTAAAATAATAGTGGAGATCAAATGGCCAATCTGCGTCTCAGTCCAACAGAGTCAGCATGAGGTGACATCATTGCTCTGTAAATCTCAGTGCTACTGCTGCCTGCGTCTCAGCCCCGCCCCTCCGCATTACAAACTCGCTTTCCTCTTTTTTTTCTCTTCTGCCCACTTTCCGTTCTTCTCACTTTACTGTCTTAACAAGTCTTCATACAATACTCTGCAATTCCTGACAATTCTTGTACTTTTACTGCTCCCAACCATTTTTCATGCAACAGACTTAGATGTCATGCATCGATGAAGCAACACAGACTGCAAGTTGCAGGTTTCTGAACACAATTAAAGTCGACCATTTGTGTGAAGGTAGTGGGAATCATAGCAGTGCATTAATGAGCATTAGGAATTCAGCAGATAAGTGATATATTTAGTCAAGCCGTTATTAGACAAATAACATATTTCCTTCTTTTCTGGAAATTAAGTGAGATTGGTAGAAAACATAATGACTTAAGACATTCTAATTACAGTGGATGTAAGTCATGAATTACGCATAAGCATGTGCAGTTGCAACCACTGGCGTTTACTTAGTTTCAGAGTTATTTATATTTATGATAGAGACTGTGGTAACCTGCAGTATGACAGTTAAAATGCAACCAGGTGAGCACTTCCTTATTGGCCCATTGAAATTATTAGCCTAATAATGGCCAAGATATACAAGAGTATTTACAGACTTACATGCCTTATTCTATAATGGTATCAAAACCACCTCAACCTATATTATAGCATTTGTCTAATTTAATATGCTCATCCAATGTTTTCGTATTATCTGTCTTCTTATACATCACACCTAGTTTGACCTATGGGTGTAGAGAAATGCTGAGCCCCACACTAATACTTGAGCAGTGTGTTCCGAACTGGCATCTTTGTAATTGCTGTCTCTGCCTTGGTGTGCCATCTAGAGGCCTGTGTGAGGCCCAGTGATGTGGATCACAGTGATCCATCACAGACGTGACTGAACTCGGACGTCAAATAAGCAATTCAGGAATCCAATGCTCTTAGAGTTGGAGGCAGAAAGCTGACAGATAAGGTATAATTTATGAAAATACAACATAAGCAACAAGAGAGACAAAATGTGGAACATTGTAGAAATATCCTGAAATGGTTCACAATTTCAATAAAAACCACATTAATGAACCCATAACTTTTTTTTTTGACATCTTATTTGATGCAGTTTGTTACACTGCATCGATTACAATGCAGTCATTAAATGCAACATAAAATGTTTTACTTATTTTTATAAGCTTTTTAAATGTACCCATTAAAATTTCCCACAAATTCAGCTGTCTATAAATCAAAAAGTACATTGATTGAATATTGTTTACAGATAGAGTTTTCAAAATGTGACGGCTTTCCATTTTGTGCTGGTCACTTGGCCAAATCATAATGCAGGCAGATATATCGCCAGCAGGATTTTATTACACTGTTCCTCTATATCTCAAAACGTGAGACATAAGAAAGCAGGCAGGAATAAATCAGAGTAAATGTTTTGCTAAGGAATTAAAATGCCACTGATGGTCAGTTTCCTTTAATTATAATACACACAGTCACTGCCCTCTAAAACGGTCTACAAGCAAAATTACTCACCTATTAGAAGGGGAGCACCAAAATTTACATTTGAATTTCCCAGCCAATCAGAATAATTATCATATTTGGAGACTGCATATAGTCATTAAAGGTCACCTTTGCACCTTTTGAGTAGAACTTCTTGAGGCAATTAATGGTGAACATGATCTCATCTTCTTCTGTGTTTCATCTCAGAGTCAGTTCTCCTCTGGCTATGCTGGCCTTGTAGGAACAGGTGATCCCTCTACATCTGCGCCATCTGTACATCTGGCACCCAGAGTAGTTCGGACTTCTTCTGGGCTAAGACACAGGATTTGATGCTGGCAATGATGTCTGCACTGCCCTCCTCCCTGCTGTTAGTTTTCTTGACAAAAACAGAATGAGACACCCTTCGTTTGGAGCCTCGGCTCTGCTTGATACCAACTTCCTGCATCACCTCCTGTCTGGGAACTTGTGAGTTCTTGGGAAGCCCCATCTCTATCAAGATGGTTGTGACTGCATCTCACAAGCAAGTTAGAATTCCTTCCATTTAAGGACCCTCAAAAAATATTTGTCAGCCTGCTCTGTGCTGACAGTTTGACTGCCTCTTGATCTACAGTATGCCGTCGGACATTCCGGGGCAGGCATTACTAAATAATGGCTTAATTGCACTTTCTTTTAATGGTTTTATTTTACTTAATCAGGAGAGTGTTTAAAATCACAGTGGCCCCACTTTAAATGTAACTGTAAGGATGGGTTGACTTTTCCTAGCTGAAATGGTGAGAGCACTGCATGGACTGCATCATTATGCATGGTCTGTAACAGGGGCAGCAAGGTGAACCTTGAGAACCGTGGAAAATAACAGTAGCAGAATGTCTTTATTGGTTCAAGGTACCCTGTTAGGTCAAGCTATAGTGGGGCAAACCATTTCAACAAGAAGTATCTTTTTAATTAAAATTTGAGATAAATCAAAACTCTAATGATACGTGGAGGGAAAAAATGAAAAGTTAAATGATTGTCTAGAGCAGTGCCTCATTCTCTCTTTGCCTCACGATTTACAGCCATGTATACAAGTGAAACATTGTGTGCATGCAAACAACAAGACATATGAACTGAGGGATTACCAAAAGTGGCAGATCAACCTTCTAGTCATTGCCATTGACCTCTGAGGGAAGATTTGTGAGTGACATGGGAGAAACTCTGAAGTAAAGATTACTTTCTTTACTGAACGCCACTGAATAAGTGAGGTGGAGGACTTTGGGACTGGGAGTCTTTTAAGGATGGTTTATGCAAATGTGGAAAGAAACAAGGTGACGTTAAATGACATGATTCCTCAGAACCTTTGCTTTTACCCAGTTAGAGGCACAAAGATGAGGTAAGCATATTCATTAGAAAGAAGAGCATGCTGATGCCACATATGATTTTTAATTATCTTAATTTTTAGGTATTTCTTTGAGTAAAGATGCAGAAAGATGTGCAAATGCAAATTATCTTGCTCTATAAAGCATGTGTGTAAAAAGTAAAACAAGACACTGTACTCTGGGTAAGAAATTGACAAATTGCAAAGAGACGTCCAAGCCCTATTAGAAAGAGTTAGAAAACTGACAGGGTTGATGGTTAGACCACCCGGCATAATGACAGAGAGTGGAAGTGAAGAAGACACCCAAATAACACAATCAAACTCCGACATGGGTTATTCCACTCGGCGCTAGTCGGATATGAAAATAGGTGGACTATCATTTCCAAAGTTCACATTGAAGGAGACTAACATTTATGGATATCAGCTTATTAGAACAGTCTTTCCACTGGTAGAATATTCAAGGATTCAGCAAATATATCCTCTTGTGCAGGATGTCATCACAGACTCAAATTCTAAAGCCAAAATGGGTGGCGTAAGACATTATTTGAGTCATTTTATTGATATGGGTCAACGTGTTACTCAGGTTATGAAACAACTGTATTCCAAAAAATGAAAAGACAATTGTTAGACAAGCTCAAAAAAATGCAATAAATTAATACAAAAACTGGCAATGATGGAAATTATCCTTCTATATCTCCTTTTAGATGAAAACGTCACTAATAACACCCCCCCCACCCCCCAAAAAAAGACCAAAGCTCAAAGTGTTTTCCCAATTATTAAAATCCCTGGATTTACATCCTCAAATCAGAGGAACCACATTCTGGTTAAAACATTGAAGCCAAAAAAATCATGAGCCGTTTATTCTTACTATTTTATTTCACACTGACTGACCTGAACATTTATCTCATGAGGGATACAGTATCATTTAGCCTCGTCTAGACAGTACTGACATAGAAACATGGCTGTGGGAACACAATGGGAGCTGCAGCCAAGAGTCTGCATCACTTTCTGTTTGCCATCTGTATGAGTGTGCACATGGATGACTGTGTGTGCTCTGAGTGTGTGACGCATGCTTAGCGTGGCTCAGTGTGTGTGTGCATGACTGTCTGTTTATCTTTCCTCTCTCTCATACACCGGCCTGCAGCGGAGTTTCAATTTGGAAGCGGATGGAGCCTCAGGTTCTATGGATGGCGGCACCGTCAGAATTCAGAATTTGGCACTTACTTCTGATGATGTCACCATTTTTTAACATCTCGTCAACCTTCTGATTTCAAAGCACCATCCCTGTGATTTCCGTTATTAATGTTTTTCAAATTTTCTATATCTATATTGTACTATAAAATGTCAAACACTCCTGTAAGATAGTATTCATCCTTTATCTGCATGAACTGCAGGAATTGTTGTGTTCATCTGACATCAAGAGCTTGGGGATATTTGAGAATTTATGAAACATGTACTGTATTCCTTATCACTTCTTTTTTTCTGTTTCCATTTTATTTATATAAATATTCCTCCCTATACCACTTGAATTAGACTTTGAATACCTCCTACTGCTTTATAATACCAAACAACTTCCATGAATCAAGGGTTTTTCCGACAATATAGTTTACTGTAAATCAGACAAATGGCTTTCTATTACATACCAACCCTCAAATGTCGAGGAAATCTTGCCTGCAAGCTCACTGGTTCAAATAATCAGGCAGTCTTGGAAAATATGAAGTGGGAAAATGATGGAGAAACGCTTCCTTTCCAGAAAACCACCAAGATGCCTTTGAGCAAAGTATTTATCCAAGTATTTATCCACAAACTGCATCATTAGAGCTGCTCGGTGGCCAACGGTAGAAGACTGGTTTCACTGGCAGCTTCAGTGGGGGAACGTGTGCGAGTGCACATGGCTGAGTTTATCTGTGAGTGAAAGTCAAGATGAGCGCTGCTGGGAGAAAAGCCTCAAAAATTGATCGAACTTGAGAGCAAGACCAAGGTGAGCGAGATCCGCTTATTATTGAGTCTCCTTGACATCAATGTTCCTAGAAAGCACCTCAGAGATGATGCTGAAAAAAGAAATAACCAATATGCCCAGGGAGTACAATCCAATCAAGGTTAGTCAGTGTGAGTGTGAGGAATGCTTACATTTTTTTGCTTATTTTCTAAATCCATACAAAAGGATCTCATCATTTTAAGAGACCCCCTGATTTATAACTCCACCCATCTTATGACTTCTAGGTTTTAATCCATTATTAAGCCCCTTTGAGAACAATGAAGGTTTTATACCATTCACTATATAGGAGATGTTTCCGTCACAATGATCCATGCCTTCGATCAGTAAAGTTTAGAGTAAACAAAACAGACATGACTGTTAGAGACAAACAATGACAAAAGATGAAGACAATGACTCCTTATGCTGTCAATTATGACGTGATTTATAGTGGTGACTGGCACATAACATAGTGAGTCACCCACACCATCTGCCACTTCCTCCCTCACCTCTGCTAGCATGCCTGTGTCTAGCTGTCTCTAACTTTTCTTTAATTGTGGGTGCCCACGCTTCATCGGCACTCCTCCCAAGGGTAATGGACGGCCTGTCCATACTTTGCAATGACTAAAGAGAACTTCTTCCAGACCACCTCATTGCTCCAATATTATTAAATTCCTTCCAATCACCCTTCCTCTGACTCATCCCAGGCCCACGTCACAACCATGACCACTTCCTAGGCCCTGTGGCACAATCAGCATCATCTATGGCAACGGATAAATGGCTGCACATCATGTTGTCTCATTCTCATCTTCTATTCTTTTTGAATTTAGACCAAAAGTTTAACCTCCAATCCATCTACGTGTAACTTTATAACCTTCTATTATTTCATCAGACATCTCATTATTATTTCTGTGACACTGATCTGTCCTTCTGGTGTCAGGGATTCTGCTTGGGTAATCATGTTTTCATCTGGATTTTTGTTGTCTGTTAGTATGATTATACGAAAAAGTGTTTGACGCTGAAGTTGCCATTGCAAGATAAGATTTTCTTCTGTTTATTGTACATGCATGCTTAATAGATTTTGATTAATCTGAACCTCAGACACATGAGAATGGCTACAACGGTGAATCATGTGCCAAGTGGAAAGCGTGAAACATTGTGTGTATTTGTGAAGACAAGACCATCAAAGCTTAAATCCCAAGTCTATTGAAAAACAGATTTGGGATTTCGAGTCACTACCTGTGTAGATCTCTGCCTCCGAAGGATCCTCCACTCGTTTATGTTGGATAATGTAATCAGAAACTTTGCAGCCAATCAGAGGCTCCACATCCATCCACTCTAGGGCAACCATTGTGCTTGAGGGCTCCAGGTAAGGGGCTAGACGCAAACTAAATGGATAGAGAGGATAAGGTTTAAGATATGATTACAGTAATGCTAAGAATGAAATCAAAAATGTTTGTTTCTTCATTTAATATTTCATATGAAATATTTAAATGCAAAAAAGCCTTAAACTCACAATATGTCTGTTGCATGTCTGCCTGTATATCTCTTTGAACAACAATATGGCCAACAGCTGCTTTAAAAAGGAAAGGAATTCCAATGCCACCTGTTCTAAATCAGTGTTCCCTCGGCAGGTTTCACTATTTAATCCCTCAGAAGAGATAAAAGAACAATATTTCCATCTTGCCTGCCCTTCAACTGTATTGGAGAAAATGACTGATGGACGTACATTATCGCTTTTTCATAAAAAGCACACAACTCAGTTTCATCTTTTGAGACAATAACAAGCACTGCTGGTTTTTACAGGTCTTATACTCTGGCCCTGCTCTGAGCTGGAGATATGTCTGCTGAATTGACACTCCAAAAAATAGTTGCTAAAATTCAAGAAGTAAACATCGATTTTGAGGGGAAATGCCTCAATACAAGGGAATCATTACTCCCTGTGGCATGAATTCACATGTCAAATTAACCTGAAAAATAAGCAAACCAAAAAACACACAAAAGGGTCATGTTTTGAACTAAGATAAGAAAGCAATGAACAGTGCTTATGTATGCTGCATTTCCTGTTTTACAACGTCCATATGTGAGTGTGAGTATGTCTGCATTGTGACGTCAACTGACACTTACATTGGCTGCCTGATGGGGCTGCAGTTGGGCAGGCCATCTTTGCTGAAGGCACTCAGGTCACAGCGACACCAGTTATCAATGACATCGCCCTTTCCTGCACACCAGTATGAGCTCATTGTGGCACTCTTGAAGGCCTGTAAAGGGTAACAGGTGAGAAAAATGCAATTATCTCTGAGAACATGTGCTCCCATTCCGTCTAAGCCTACCCCACCCCCACCTTCACCAGTGATCTCCATATACCAGAACACACACAGACGCCCATCCCCGTGATTCTGTCCACATAATGACTCTCCATTGACTATATTCATTTTATTTCCAATAACCTAAAATTTAACATGGATGTCAACATATTAAGACTCACTCTTAACTTAATTAAAATTAGTCAAAATGTCCTTAATAAAAATATCCTCTCTGCAAAAATCTGTACTAAAAATCACTTGTTCCCAAAAAAGCAGACACACAGGTACACATGCACACACACACACACACACACACACACACACACACACACACACACACACACACACACACACACACACACACACACACACACACACACACACACACACACACACACACACACACACACACACACACACACCATACACACACTGTGACCTTTTCGTATCAACTGTTCCCAATTACTGGAAGGTAGGAACATTTCACTAGGATCGACAAGCTTACACTCTTTACACTCTGATATCGTAGATTCACTGTGACTTTTATGGTTAAAGTGTGAAAGGAGTGACACTCCCTGTCTCCTCCATTCTATGCATCTGTTTTTTTTGCATGTATGTGTGCCTGCGTTCATGTGAGTGCGTGGGTGCATGTATCCGACAGTAGTGTTGTCAGTCTATATGTGAGGGGGATGGAGGTGGCGGGGATAGAAGATGACATCATCTCCTCACATCTCCTTGTGCTGCTTCATTAACGAGCAAAAGAAAAATCAAAGGCAGAAGCGCAGTCATCCTCTAAAAGGCAGCAAAATGCCAATATAACCGTCAAAGCAATAAAATATAATGTCAGGGCTTTCCCTAAAGCCACAGGCATGATAGAGAGAGAGTTCAAGGGAGTTCACAAGCACTCTGGCTCCCCCTGTCACACTATGGATCAATGGAATACTGTACTCTGTTATTTATGCTCTCAAACTGGCTGGCAATGCTGCCTCATGCAGACAACTTTAGAGATGTACTTGATCATGGTCACAAAAATAGGACAGTGGAACTATGTGGAAACATTATCACCGGGCACCAGGCATCCAACAAAAAGCAGAGAGGAGCTACTCTTTTGTTCCAATACACGATGACATTCACTTATCCGAAGGAAAAGGAGCTGATGAGACCACACACATCTTTAAGACGACCACTTCCATACTGTGCGCATGCAAACATGCGTGCATCAACATGAAGAATTAAAGATTGGTTGGCTGTTTCATTTCATTGGAGAAATGCCAAAGAACATTTCTGCAGTGAGCTGATTAGTAAAAGTGACATTTTAGATGACTCTGGGCATAGTCCTAACCAGAGAGGGAGAAGCCTTGGCCAAAAAAAGATTCAGAGTACGGGCTCAGAAGCTGATGTTAGCATTTCCATAACACTGTGTTGTTAGCTGTAAAGGAGGCTCAACAGCCTTTCATGGGAACTGACTTCTTCCAAAACTACTTGTTTTTAGTTGAGGTAAAATATTTTGAGAGTGAAAGTGACCTAAAAAAGCAGCAAAATAAGAACTAATGAAAAAAGAATGAGGCTGTAGAAAACATTGGACCGTAAAAACCGCAAAATGATGAATGAGGAAATAAAGGTGTGAAAACAGGAGACTTGTATCAATCCTCGCCTTACCCTGGGATATAACCAAGGATCCTCAGCAGTTGAGTCTTTCCCCTTATTTATCCTGCAATACAAGCCCCTCTAAATGAGCATGTTGAAAGAGTAGTTATTATAGGGATAGGCAAGAACTGTAATCCAGTGCCATATAATAACCACCTGGAAAACCAAAAGAGGGAAAAAGGTAATTACATTTCACCCCCCTTGCCTGAACCCATGTGACTAACTGTTGCCAGAAAACAACAGCAGCAGGGTTCTTGCCACCTCATGTCAATGAGAAGCAGGCCGCAGAAAAAGGCAACAAGAAAAAAAAGCGTGGGTCCAATGTCTACCCACGCATACAGATGACTAGACAAATGAGAAACGACCTCTGCTGCTGGGGGCAAGACCACAGGACTGCCATGTATTTACTACCACCACCAGATTCCTTGAAAAACCCCATATATGTGTGCTTGATTGCATGGCTGCACATGTGAAAAATAGACAAAGCGATTACCACCGTGTTTATGTTTGAGTGTAATACAAACCAGTCTCCACTGGGTAAACAGGGAATCTTATTGTGGTTTAGGGAATAACTTGGGGGCTGAGTGAGGGGCACAGGAGGTAAAACAGAGATGGAAGATTCAGAGAAGTGCAAGGAAGTGTTTGTCCGCTGTTGATATGTCAACTGGATATTGGTGAAGACAGCAACAACAAGCAGACATGTCATACACGGTAAAAAAGACTTAGGCCAGAAATGGAGACATTGATGGCCCAGCAGAGAGTACCACTGTGTTGTCTGGAGCAGTATACCCTATACTTTATTGATTAACTACAGACCATGCATTTCCCAGAACATTATAGATCCATACACATTCTGTCTGCAAAAAAAAAAAAAAAAAAAGCTTCATCAATTATATTTCATATCAGAAAAGCAAGTGTTTCGACAGAGAGGGTCTTCTCTAAGAACTAGGCATTGGCTTTTGCCCAGAAGCCATGCAGACTTGGTTTCTGGAACTGTGATGCCCCAGTTGTTACAATAACAGATGCTTCCACTGCTTCACAAATATGCCACTATTCATCTTCATTGACCTTATCGATACTGAAGAAATTGAGCTGAAATGTAATCACCTTGTGCTTTGAAGACAATGCAAGAACAGTGAAAAGCAAGGCCGCTGAGCATCAGCAACATCGCCGGCCGCAAATCCCAAGCCTTGACATCATCTAGACTCCGCAGACTCACTGGCACCAAAATACTATTTGGATGTTTCACTTTCGTAGAAGTCTGACGTGACTTACAAGAAGGCAAGAAAGGCCATTGTGACCTCTTTAATGTATTAATCTGTTTGTCTAGCCTAAACTGACCATATTACTGTCCATCTTCAGAGGCTAATACATGAAAACACTGGCCAGCTGGCCCGCAGTATTGATTTATATGATGATCGCCAGTGGTGGTAAAGAGTCTAAGTCAGCACACACAGGACACTGTCAATAGTGACCTAAGTGTGTATGTCTGTGTGCTCACACACAAATGCATTTATGTATCCCCTCCAATCATTCAGAGCTAATGGTGTTAACAAAGGAACCAATGGACTGGTTCTAGGAACCTCGTCAGAAGCACTACTTCCAGGAAATAGGCAGCTGGGGGCAGTTGGAGGGTTGGTTCACCTAGAGGTTGATGGGGGATTGCCATGTCATTGGAAAATCGTTGTTTTAGTTTTTAGGTGACACAGCTGGGTTTGACAATGCTGTTACTCCAGCCAAACTCTCCTAAATTATAAATTTACATTTTTAAAAAAGTCAACAGAGAGGGGAGATCAAATAAAGCAAATAAAAATTAAAAATAAATAAAATTTCAGTATCGGTTTAGTAGAACACTGTCCATTTTAAGATGAATGGAATAAAAATTGAAAATGAAAATCATCAATTATCAGGGGACCAGTCTAACTACTTCAGTCTGTCTTTGTGATAAGAAAGAAGGACTTCTTTTCAGTGTGATCAATTTGGACTTTTTACAGAAAAATAACATTTTTTGGCGCAAATTTAGAGAAATAAGGACTTGCAAGTTTAGTACATGCTTCTGGCTAAGACAAATATAATCTCATACAACATTCATAATAAATCCTACCTTAATGAAAGATGGAGGGTGTGTGGTGTGGTAATGTTGAATTATACTGTTGGATTGACAAGTGATAACCTTTGACAAAGGTAGAGACAGATTATTTGCAGAACATGGGATGTTGTGCAAATTTGTTACACTGGTTTGATTCAACTATTGGCTCATGGTTTCTCCTTAGTACTGCAGTAATGTTGATGGATCAGAACTTGTGTTTGTTTTTAAATGTGTACATTATTGTGGATCTGTCTGATGTACTTTTCCTTGGATTACTCAGGTGTTGCTTTAGAATTTGTTTCATGAAGTATGACCATAACTGTTCACTCAACTAGTCAATGCATAATGCATCAGTTCAGAAGCTCTCTTAAAGCAGACTCCCTGAACCTTTGCAAATAGACCTACAACATGCTTGTTGTTAGAGCTGCCACCTTTTTATTTTGGTGCAAAAGTATTTTCTTCCCCCAATCCCACATGAAAATATTATAGAAACACTCCTGTGGAGTGGTGAATAAAAAGAGTTACTTGACAATGTATTAAAATTGTGACCATTAGACCCACTACCAATTTGTTCAAAAGGTTTGCCATAATTCCGTCACTTCAACACAAGCCGTAAAAAAAAAAGAAGGAGCAATCTCAACAGGTATTCACTTATTTGCTTATCCACTATTTATTCTTTGGTATTAACTGGTAGTATAGGCTGACAGATGAGGTTAGACGGGAATCTCCATGGACTATGATGTTTGCAGATGACATTGTGATCTGTAGTGAGAGCAGGGAACAGGTGGAGGAGAAGCTAGAGAGGTAGAGGTTTGTCCTGGAAAGGAGAGGAATGAAGGTTAGCCACAGTAAGACAGAATACATGTGTATGAATGAGAGGGACCCAAGTGGAAGAGTGAGGTTACAGGGAGAAGAGATCAAGAAGGTGGAGCATTTTAAGTACTTAGGGTCAACAGTCCAGAGCAATGGAGAGTCTGGAAAAGAGGTGAAGAAGCGTGTACAGGCAGGATGGAATGGGTGGAGAAAAGTGTCAGGTGTGGTGTGTGATAGAAGAGTTTCAGCTAAAATTAAAGGAAAGGTGTACAAAACTGTGGTGAGACCAGCGATGTTGTTTGGTCTAGAGACAGTGTCACTGAGGAAAAGACAGGAGAGAGAGCTGGAGGTAGCAGAGATGAAGATGCTGAGGTTCTCTGTGGAAGTGATCAGGAAGGATAGGATCAGGAATGAGTACATCAGAGGGACAGCACATGTTAGAGGTTTTGGAGATAAAGTCAGAGAGGCCAGACTGAGATGGTTTGGACATGTCCAGAGGAGAGATAGTGAATATATTGGTAGAAGGATGCAGAATTTTGAACTTCCAGCCAGGAGGCCTAGAGGAAAACCAAAGAGGAGGTTTATGGATGTAGTGAAAGAGGACATGAAGGTAGTTGGTTTGAGAGAAGAAGATGCAGAAGACAGGGTTAGATGGAGGCATGGAGGCAATTGATTCGCTGAGGCGACCCCTGAAGGGAAAAGCCAAAAGGAAAAGAAGAAGATATGCATGTATGTGAGAATCTAAATGAATATACCAGACCTGTAAGCAAGACCACCGTAGTCCTGCCCAAGCAAGTTCCAAGACCAGTTCCAGACAAACTGACGTAGAAGTTTAAAGGTTTTCATGAGAAGAGAAATGTACGCATACTAAGACATAGGAAAGTAAACCTTTCCTTCTAAGATTTATAGGCTTTACATTAAAGTTACATTAAAGCTGAGCCAATTTAAGCCAGCTTTAAAGGTTAGCCAACTATCCACAGATTAGGGGAACTTGGCACATTGGTCACTTTATAATATGAGCTCCTCAAGACAAACTTACCACCAAGTATGGATACCACAAGTGGTAGGTGGGTGAATATGCAGTATATGCAAACTCATAAGATGTATTAGGACATAGTTCTTTAGGCGGTCATTAGTAAGTATTGGCCAGAGAGAGAGAGAGAGAGAGAGAGAGAGAGAGAGAGAGAGAGAGACAGAGAGAGAGAGAGAGAGAGAGAGAGAGAGAGAGAGAGAGAGAGAGAGACAGAGACAGAGAGAGAGAGAAGAAAAATTCAGAAATATTATATCTAACAATCAATCTAAATTGATCTCTTTAAGGAAGGGGACAGTGCACATTATAACAATCACCCCCTGGGTCAGTCATGACAACACTTTTTGTGCAACCGATTTGATACATCCTCTCAGAAATCCAAGGATCCTGGGAATGGACAGAGAAAGAGGAAGTTGGGGTAACTAAATAAAAATATGTATAAAAATGTACACATATATTAGTAGAACTTTCGTGCTCCTGATTATAAGAGAGACAAGTAAGCCACTATTCTGTTTGCTGCGGGGAGTTTTAGATTTAAAGGAACCGTATCTGTGAGCAGGCTTTGGTGATATGACATCTGTCGTCCCTAACAGAACCAGACAAGTAGAGAGAGGGAGAGAAAGCAAAACGAGCCATCGAGAGGCAGGTTGTCGTGTCGCCCATCTCTAATGTGGAACATGTATGTGCCTTTCACACCAACAGCAGCAGCTGTGACCAAGAGGAGAAGAACAGGAAGAGAGGAGCTGAGTGATGGACTCTCCTCCTTCACAAGAGGTCGATGACATCAATAAGAAGCTAATAATCCTGCCTCGAGCTACACCAGAAGGGCTCGCCAGAGCGATCCACTGCAGTCTCCCCCTTCTTCACTTCCTCCATCTCACTCCCTACATACCCAGAAGACCACAGAGTTGGGGGTGGGGGGGCAGATAGAGAGGTGTTTAGAAGGGAGGGAAAAGAGACAGTTTGCTCTTCCTCACATTTAGGTATTGATGAGGCCCACTAGGGATCGTCTGCAATTGATTGTGCCTTCTTTTCTTTAGGGCTGCTGTGCTTGTTATGGGCAGCACGTACAGAGGGCTTTGTTGTGTATGTGTGTGATGTGTGCACGAGTGTAAGTGGTTTTCATTTCATATATATATGTATATGAACTGAAAACCGCTTACACTGAAATATATATATATTATATATATTTAGGCACATATGTCTGTTTGCCTCCCATACTATTGTTACCTGCAGTAATTTCCGAACATTAGGTAAATAGATGCTTGATTATGGGGAGCATGACCCACTTTACTCCCTGTGGTGCATACATACGTATGTGTCGGGTGTGAGTCACCTGTGTGTGAAACAAGTAACCAGATATTAGGTAGCCAGACATTATCAAGATGAAACCAAAACAGAGCAAGATTTGGTAAACTAAATGTCAAGTGAACCCAGAGCTTCCTCTTAAATTACCCGATGGAAAAGAAATGTAATGTGATTAAGTTTCATTGCACAGAGATCACATACTTCTCTCACAGGATGAATCACAATACATGTGGACATTAGGCTGATATTACATTCAGCTGTGCGTGCTTCTCCAGACACAGACAAACACATATATCTCACATATATACACACACTGACTTCCCCGCAAGAGAAGGAAACCATGATGTCATCTTTTTTATGCCCACTGTCTTACAGTCCTCACTTCCAGTGGTCACAGACAACCAACTAATGCCCCCTAGAGGAGATGTTGTATAACTCCATTGGCCAGTGCTACAGAGGACAAGCCACGCTACAATTACAAATGGCATAAGATGTATGAATAAAAGCTTCTCTAAGAGCCGACTGTACCTTCAACGCAACATATGTTGATTTGTCTCTTTTCACTTTTAATTTTTAAAGAGTAGCAGTTAAAATCACTGGATTACTTTTATTCAGAAACTTTCATTATGTTTACAATTTTTATATTCAGATATCAGAGTTGTTCACAAAACTTCTGAATTTAGAGTAATGTAGACATTTCGTCAATGATTATTTCCATTTCCCTAATTCAAAAATACTTTAACTTTTAGGATAAACTGTATAATAAAGGTTTAATTGTCATTCAGGGGTGCTATGATCACTTTTTTCTTCTTCTCCATTAAGCTTTTCCCTTCAGGGTTCACCACAGCGAATCAGTTGCCTCCATCTAACCCTGTCTTCTACATCCTCTTCTTTCACACCAACTACCTTCATGTCCTCTTTCACTGCATCCATAAAACTTCTCTTTGGTCTTCCTCTGGGCCTCCTGCCTGGCAGTTCAAAACTCAGCATCCTTCTACAAATATATTCACTCTCTCTCCTCTGGACATGTCCAAACCATCTACAGTGAGTCTGACCTCTCTGACTTTATCTCCAAAACCTCTTCTTGACCTACATAAATGAGATCACACACACGCACGCACGCACGCATGCACGCACGCACGCACGCACACACACACACAACTGATCTCTCACCTCTCTGGTGATGTTGTCTTGGACCAGGCTGTACAGTGGCACTACGCGGCTGACGTCCAACAACACTGGGATGGGGGAAGGCTGCTCTCCACTCCTGCTGCTACCGATGTGGACTCTCCCTGACGCTCCCCCAACCACAGTCTGGTGATGGCACAGGTGGCAGCCACCTGGACAGCTGCCCTTCTCCTCACAGCGGATCTCCACACCATTCACAATGTCATCAGTCAACAGCTGACTTTTCAGCAGTGCCGACAGGTAGTTGATAAAGGGGACCGACTTCAGCTCACGTTGCCCACCCCCGCCAACCCCCTGGTCTGTTGCCTCTGGGGGAGTAGGTAGGAGATAAAATAAATGAAATGATAAAAGGGTTGCAAAGTTAACCATTGGTATAATTTACTTTCATTAGGAAGAGGAAGTAGAACCATGTATTTACAGATATTCTATACAAAATGTGTAACAATCTTTTTCTGACCTTTGTCCCCATAAATAATATAATGGTGCAGCAATGCACATTCACGATCTCTGAATTGCGCAAAGCGTTTACATCTGTATTTATTTTATGCACTGTCAAAGAAGAGACAAAAAAACAACAACTAACGTCTTTCTGTCATCAAGTTTCATAAACAACAGATGAATGGGAAGTAAGCGGAGCTATGCTGGCTTCTTCCTCTGACCATTAGTTACCACTATTTGACGTTCTCACTGGAGCTGGAGAGAATCTTTCCAATCATTTCATCTTTCTGTGAGAAAACAACACAGCATGTGGACAGAAGCAAGGGAGGAAAGAAAAAAGGAGAGAATGCTACTTAGGTGTTGAGTGTTAGACTTGGAGGACACATCAGGCCACATGTTGGAGTAGAGCAGATCTGCCATCTGTACTGTGAAGCAGATGTGGTTTTGTGTCTTTACAAGGACAGAGGACACGTGTGTGTGTGTGTGTGTGTGTGTGTGTGTGTGTGTGTGTGTGTGTGTGTGTGTGTGTGTGTGTGTGTGTGTGTGTGTGTGTGTGTGTGTGTGTGTGTGTGTGTGTGTGTGTGTGTGTGTGTGTGTGTGTGTGAAATGAGGCAGAAAATTCATTTCTAATAACAAACAAAAACGTGGTTAAGTTAAATTACTGGATACTGATGTGGCTTTAAATGTGATGTACCATCAGACAGTGCTAGAAATTATGAGAACAGTAAATTGGAAAAAGCATTTAAAAGTCACTTATCTATTTATGTAGTGCATTTATGTGAAAATTGTTATTCATAGAAATGGTATAGAATTACTAAAATGTAAATATCCCTTTCATTTAAACAAAAAGCACAAGCTTGTCAAAACATCCTTAAAAGACAATTTTGGGACTAACATTATTATAATATCATAATACATTAAAATTAACACTTTTGTAGCAGCTGGTAATTAATGGGTAGACTTTTACAACTAATTTATGCTTAATGTGATGGAAACTTGGTGTCGATTGTGTTTTGTCTCAATCTGTACACTATACAGTATTGTGATTTTTTTTTAAAAATTCAGAATCCAGATAACAAAATTTAGTAAATAAACATAGCCACTTCAGAAGAAATATAAGAAAAAATAGACATAGTGTCTCAGAACATGACTTGATGAATATACATGTGTCAACAAAATATTTCACTCATCTAGCCCTCAGTGTTGTAGTTTAAACCACTGACTATGTCTTATACATAAGTGTAGGTAGACAGAGAGTAAACTCCAGACTGAGAATAATAATAAAGCCGTTTGTCTGGAGGAGCAAAATAAATCTCAAGCCCAGCAATGAGAATCACAAACCCCCTCTCAGACGCACACAGATGGATCGATGAGATTACCAATGTATATGGAATTACATCAGCGCACATATACACAGAGACCAAGAAAGAAAAAAAAACAGTGAAACATAAAACCTGAAGGAAGTGGGTAAGACTGCAGGAAAATCCACTGAAATTATTCAAAGTGTCGTAATTGAGACTAATTAAAATGTAATATTTGAAATAACTTATTTCCTGTTAACATTTTTAGTGAACTCAGATATCAAACAGTGGGAAATTAACTACACAGTGTATGAACTTAGATAGAAGAGCAGAACTGCAACATAATGTTTCTACTTGTGCAACGTTACCTATGATTTCTGTAGTAATAACTAAACTATGGTGAAAGGGTATATGTATCCTTCACGGTTTCTGAAATACAATCGCATGTTGATGCATGTCAGAATTTACCAGCTCCAAGAAAATAATAACACAGTCGGACATGTTTTCAACTATTTGTTTTTAGCTGACATTCTCAGCAGGAGAAAAATCAATTATATAACAATAAATGATGTGGATATGACATTTTAAACCTGCAAACATAGCATTAAGAGATGAGTTATTTAAATTAGATCTCAGGTGAATTCCTTGATATAGCCACAGCAAGAAAAGATTTGGCGTCAAAAGTAGTTACAGAGTTGTAAGATATACATTTTATGTTGTATCATTACACCAAATGTTTGTTTGTTTGATAATACATGCAAGTATTTCTATAATGGGATGTAGTTTAAAAGCTGTAGTGCTTATTCACAGCCATTTTGGGGATATTTGGGCATCACTTGGTCTATGAATTCACTGTTAAAATTTATTTTCATTTCAGCACAAAAGTATCAGGGACACTACTGAATTCCTAGAAAACAGAGCAGCAACTTGGCCGTCATTTCCTCATTTCTAGCTGTGACCTTTACGTGTGTATTTTCATGCTTGCTTTGTTATTTCTTTAGCAAGTCTGCAAGACACTGGCAGAAGTTAAATGAGTGGGAAGTAACCTCATGTGCAACAATATATAAACAGAATCACGCGGTGGCCCAGAGCCCAATTTCATGAACCTCTTGAGACAACACAGATGCAGAAAAGAGCTGTCAAAAAGAGCTTTCCCAATAAATTTGTGTACATCAGATTGGATCCAAAGAACTTGTAGTGATATTCTTCCGATGTTTGACAAAGTGGTGAACCTCCTCCTGTTTGCTTTTGTTAAAGAATAATTCTTTCAACGTTACCACTTTATGCCCAAATAGGACAGAATTGTTTGATGAAACATACAACGAAACATGGAAAAACCATAGTGATTGTCTGAACTTACAACAACAGTACACAGACAACAATGCAAAGCACATTTACTCAAGTACAGTACTTTACTAAGTTTTTGAGTAAGTTGCATTTCAATTTTTAAATTTTCTTGCCTATAATGAACAAGAAAACATGACCCTATTTACTCGATCACATTTATTTGTTCATTTTAATGACAAAACAGCACTATAAAAACAGAATCGATTACATGATTATAACAATAAGAATGCATTGATCCTCTGACAGGCAGCCCACTACTATGGAAAATCACATATCTTCTGTGTACTTACTTACATACTCATCTATATACTTCACCACTTCAGCAGCAATATATCCTGTAAAAATGGATGAATAAATAATTCAATAATAATCATAGTTGCATAAAATAATACACGTTATTCTTAAACAGGTAATTCTATGAAATAACTTTGATATGTTAAGTAAAGATTGATACTTGGACTTGTTTTGTTCAATTGTTCAATTCAAGTTTAGACTTCATTAACTTTTAGCAGTGTGGAATGAGTGTAAAGGATTTATTTTTGTGTAATGCAACACATACCTTGTCATCAAAAAGAGGACAGTGATAAATGAAAAGCATAGCCTCAACATTTATCTCATTAAATTGTGGTTAAATGTTTTATTTAATGTTCAGTTGTTGTATAGTGTGTTATTAGGCATATATCCTGAGGTTTGATATCTACAAGTAACAAAGACCACTAAATTTAATAGAGCTATATTATCTACATCAGATATATCCAATATTCAATATGAATACAAAATATTGGTGAAGCAAGAGAAATACATGCCTGTAGAACATGTGCATCATGGGAGCTGTGTGTTGTCTGCAAATCACCATTCAAATAGAAAAGTGTTATCCCACTTTTCAATCCAGTTAAGCAATGGCAGAATCTCACACATTTCCATGCAGCATATTTGTGTTTGAAGTGCTTGACCAAAGAGAGGGACAGTTTGTGGATATAGGTCAGGTCCCAATTCCAATGTTTGCTCTCACTCAGTCTTGTGTGGAGCGGCCTATTCCTTGTGTGGAATAGACATCTGCTAGAGTTATTCTGACATCTAGCGGTCTGTTTTTAGAAATACAGTATTTTTTTTTTTTATTATTTCAATAATGTTCCTGTGATCGTGCGTACCTCAACTTCTTCCATTTTTTTTTGTATATTCAGCTATTTTTAAAAGAAAAACAATGATTATGAACAACAGGAACGTCGTATAAGATAATATAACCCTTTATTGTCCCACAAAAGGAGCTACATTTCATATTACTCCATTGTAAATGATTTATTAAAGAAATATTGTTTTCTCTGAAAAATGGCCGATTTCATTGTAAATGAATGAAAATGTTGTAAGTTAATAAAATTTGACCTTTTCTCTTTGCCAAAACACGTGAAAACACGAGTAATACTGTAAAACGTATTGATATTGAAACGCTGTATTAATGTTGAAAAATAAATTAATACTGTACAGTGTACAGTATAACGCACAGCTTCCATAAATCCTTGCCGTGCCCTTGCCACTGCAGCCAATCAAAACAGCCGTCGGCCTCTGAGCCGTGCGTGTGACGTCACACCCGTACTCTCCGTACGTGAAGTCGTCAACACCGCAGTCTGCCAGACTACCAGCTGCAGTAGTAGCGAGTGAGTACGCCCCCATTACAGCCACTGTATTTCCTGTCAGCTAATACTGAAGATAAGGTAAAGTTTTAAAGCAGAAATATAAGAAAAAAGGGAAATATGCTGAACCGCACATTTTTCTAGGAATGCCCGTTCATCAGACCGACCCTCTGTCATGTTTAACGACATTGTCGCGTTGTTTCACGGGGGTATCGTTCATGTTTTGTCTGGAGGCCTTCGGTTTACTCGGAAAAAAATTAAGGAGTTTTCAGTGTAACGCGTTTATGTTGGACTAAATATCAGTGTGTTTCTACACATGATCAGAGCAGCATGTCGCTTTTTGTTACATATACACCAGCTAGCTTGCAAACAATTATTGCGATGAGCTGTCCTACTTCTTACTTATTCATAACCGATGGCCAACTAGCTAAACATATATCTCTATCACTTATTCGTGTTAGCTCATTTGACTTTTTAGCAACGTTTATTAGTCAGTCATAACAACTGTTAGTGTAGCATTCGGTAAACCAAAGTTAGCTAACTGAATATTTTCTTCAACAGATATGCAGTTGTCGCTAACGTGAAGCGAAGAGTTAGCTTGTTATGTTAATTACTGTTCCCCTAGTAACTAACTAGAAAAGTAACTTGGCAGCAAATTGGCCCAATAATATGGTGTATTTGTAGGACGACGTCATGTATTGCCACATCGTGCATGAGGTATTGGTCCAATTTTGAAACTTTAGTCTTGTTATGCTTAAAATACTACCGCATCCATATAATTTAATACTCAATATGATACTTTAATATGATAATAAATATGATAGTTGCTTCCTTATTAGGAATAATGACAAACTCATAGTAATGCACTCACTATATAAACTTTTCTTACTAAATGAGTAAATGTAGAAAACATAATTTCTTCTTTTTTTCTCTCTATGTTCTCACAAGATTACCATAATGGCCACAGCATTTCCCCCTCTGGACCCAGATCTAATGAGAGAGGTTCTTGAATGCCCCATCTGCCTGGAGACCTACAACCAGGATCAAATGAGACCCAAACTCCTGCAGTGTGGCCACACAGTGTGCCGGCAGTGTCTGGAGAAGCTGTTAGCCAATACTATCAATGGTGTACGCTGCCCCTTCTGTAGCAAGGTCTCCCGCATGAGCAGTATCTCACAGTTGGCTGATAATCTCACTGTGCTCAAGATTATTGATTGCACTACTTCCTGTAGTGCTGCCGCTGCTGCCTTAATGTGCACATCCTGCTGCAACCGTCTACCACGACACTACTGCCATGACTGTGCCACAATCCTCTGTGAGCTCTGTAAAGCGGAGGGCCACCTGCATGAAGGCCACTCTGTCCAACCGATAAAGGAGGCAGCAGAAAAGCGTCGCAAAGAACTGGGTGGCAAGCTGAGCGCTCTGCGTCACGTCATGGATGATATTCAGAAGAAAAAGACAGCTATTGAAAATATTAATAAGTCCTTGAGACTTAAATACCAGGCCGTGCAGCAGGACTATGGTAGAGCTGAGCTGCGTCTCCAAGAGGAGCTTAGTAGGTCACGAAGGACATTCACAACTTCCATGGCAGAAGTGGAAAAGCTGAATGGACAAGTCCTAGAGGAGCAGACATATTTCCTCAACATTGCAGAAGTCCAAGTGGTTTCTCGCTGTGATTATCTGACAATGCTGGTGAGGCAGAGTGATATAGCTTTGCTAAAGGACGACGGTGGAGGCACAGACGATGAGGAGCTTGATTTGAGGATAAGTTTGCCGTCCATGTTTAAGCTACAAGAGCCAGAGATGGTCAAAACAAAGCACACCAAACCTCTAGAGGTGGGCCACGTGACCACAAATACATACACTGTCAGTACAGAAGATGAGTTGGAGATTGCACTTGGGGGTGATGTAGACTGTGTTGATGAAGCAGTGGGGGCTATGGGCGGTACAACAGGGGCCCCAGTGGATCTTTGCAGAGACATTGACATGGTTGCAGCTGTAGAAGAGGCAAGATGCGGTTCACCTGGTAGCTTTAAGTCAAAGTCCATGGATGCAGGTGAGGTGTCACCTGGAGGAGCTGAGGCAAGGGCCTCCGGTCTGCCCGTCTGCCAGTTTGTGAAGAAGATGGGATGTAAGGGAACTCTACATGGCATGTTCAGTTTACCTGTCGGCATTTGTGTGACGTCGCAAGGTGAGGTCTTGGTAGCAGACCGTGGGAACTACCGGATCCAGATCTTTAATCGTAAAGGCTTCCAGCGTGAAATCCGCCGCAACGCCAGTAGCATTGACAACTTTGTCCTGAGCTTTCTTGGAGCTGACCTGCCCAATCTAATACCACTTTCCATCGCTGTCACTCCTCAAGGCTTGATTGGGGTCACTGATAACTATGATAATTCAGTAAAAATATACACTATGGATGGGCACTGTGTGGCTTGTCATAAGAACCAGCTGATTAAGCCCTGGGGCATAACTGCAATGCCATCAGGTCAGTTTGTGGTGTCAGATGTGGAAGGTGGTAAGCTGTGGTGTCTAGCAGTGGACCGCAATGCGGGCGTGGTCAGCTATAGTCGACTGTGTTCAGCTGTAAGGCCAAAGTTCGTAACATGTGACGCATCGGGAACAGTCTATTTCACCCAGGGTCTGGCCCTGAACTTTGAGAAACGCCACAATGAACCACACCTTGAGGGTGGCTTCTCAATCGGCTCTGTAGACACAGAAGGACAGCTAGGCAAGCAGCTCAGCCACTTCTTCTCAGAGACGGAGGATTTCCGATGTATCACTGGCATGTGTGTGGACGCTAATGGGGATCTGCTGGTAACAGATAGTGGCAGGAAAGAAATTCTCCAGTTTCCCAAAGAAGGTGGATTTAAAATTCTAGTCCGGGAAGGCCTGACCTGCCCTGTAGGAGTGGCCACCAATCAGAAAGGACAACTGTTAGTGTTGGACTGTTGGGACCACTGTGTCAAGGTCTACACATACACCCAAAGGAGGCACTCTTCCATCTCCTAGAGGAACACTCCAGTTCACTTTTAATATATTTGTCGGTGTTAAATGCAGTTGAAATCCACTTTTATCTGTCACTGTGGCTTCTGTCTAAAAATTTCTCAATCTAGCTTGTCATTAAATGGACGTTCTGTTTGGATTGGTCTGTTTTAAGGGCCATAATGTTTTTTATTGATCACAGGACTATTAGAAATTTGTGCATCAAAGAAAACCAGCACATGAAATCTAAGGAAAGAGGTGTGATGTGAAAGCTAATGCAGGCACAGGTACAGATAGTTTTCCCTCCTGTATTATTGTCTGCTTTATTTACTGTTCAATATAATTCTGTGGGATGCATGGTTTTTCCAGATATGACTCAGCTTTGCAAAAGAAAAACAGAAAGAAATGCTGAAAATAAACATGTATTTACATATGAACTGAAAAAAATTGTTTTTGGCCCACGTAGCACTTTATTGTTGACCTAACATTTTTTCCCCAGTTTTAGGTTTTAGAAGCACAGACCGACACTGATTTTGCTAAATGCAGCTGGCAGTTTTGAAGTTTAAAGCAGCAAGATACTTTGAAAAAAACATCTGTGTATCAGCATTTAGTGAATTGCACCTGGTTTGAGGTTAAAAAAAAAAAGTACAATATGAAGTTGCCTGCAAGAAAGCAAACTGCTGATATATAGTTTGTCTTGTTCCTGAGGGTTTCCATTTTTCCCCCTGATATGGTCAAGAAAAATCTTTCATGCAGGCTTCTAATAGCAGAAAAACACTATCTCTTCTTTTTTTTTTAAACATAGGTTATGGTTATTCAATAAAATTTTGGATTACTGATATTTAACTAGTAGACCAACTCAATAATAATGCCAGTGATGCTGATAACCAACTGTTGGTTATGTTCTTACAGTGTGTTCTTTCATTTAATCTGCTAACCTCCCAGGCACAGTCACACTTAATGTTCTGCATGGCACTACAATTCTATGCCTCTACATCATGTTTTTTTTGTCTAATCTGTAATATGAGAATTGGCTTTGAGTTCTTGTACCAGTGGGCTCACCTTAGCTCCTAGTTTTCTGATTAATACAATCATCTATGCATACTTTTTGTTGCACTTAAATTATAGCCAGTAGTGTACAGTATATTGCCAGCACTCCAAATAAATTATATGTAATAGAACAAAATGTCTACACCTTGAATAATATTGACACATATTTGTTCAGACATATTTATTTCACAAGATTTATGCTGAGCATGTGTTTGTTTAACTACGTTACCATAGTGATGATGGTGTTCAGAGTGTCAGGTTATTGACTCCAAACTGCTTTGTTACAGCAGGATGTTGGTTCTTTGTCGCTACATCTCCCTGAGGTTTTCTTTTGAATTTGACACTACAATTTTTTTTTCTCGAGTGCTCGAGAATATTGCATTCTTTCATGTCTGTAAGTATTTATTATTTTGATAACTACACAAAAAAAATTTCCACAGGAAACAAAGATGATGCTTTCAGGTAAAATAAAAAGACCTTTAAGCAAAATGTTTAGTGGCCTAATTATACGGATCAGTATGTTAACATATTCTGTCATGAATTTTTTTTAAATGGAGAACATACCTGCTATACAGTATGCATCTTCCAGTTCAGGTTACACAAACATACCACAATTCTGCATCTGGATTCTCAGTAAACAGCTAATCTGAGAATCATACTTGTATGCTGTATGTTTCTAATGGTTATAAGCAAACAGTGGATAGAAGAGAATTTTAATTTTATGTCAAGTCTGCCACAGTCATATTCTTGTTCATGTTCAACACGATTTGTTCATTTGGCAACATCGTAGTTCTCATGAATTTAAATTTTCCTCACTTGAACGTTTGCCTTTGTATCTTTGTCCCTCACAAAAGGAAACACTGAGATCCAAGGAGAGGAAATGTGTTTTAATAAAAGCATCGCAGCGTCCAATGAAGCGATCAGACTGTCGTGATGACAGTTTCTCTCAGGATCAGCAGTCGGTCAATTTTGGTAACCATTTATCAATGTGTTTCTGCAAGCTAGAGCTGCAGCTAACACTTTCAGCCGTCAACCAGTTAATGTTATTTTGATGACTGACACTGGATTACTTCTTTGGGCTTTGAAATTCCAGAAATTTGTCAAAAGGTGGTTGACTATTAATTCAAATGGGAAATTTTCAAATATGGAATTGTGATGTACCTTCAGTCTGAACTCTGTGAACCTTGATGTCAAATGTGACTTTTTTAGGTGATTCTATTATTAAAATGGTCAAAAGAAGTATTCATCTTCCAAAAAGTACCTACATTAGAAAACTCCAGTTTCGTCGTGTTGGTTTCACATGCTTTAGTTTGTCACTGGTGAGAACTTTTATTTTCAGATTTAACCACTTCTCACAAATGGATCACAATAACATTGATTCCGTGAACAAAACTAGTCTTTAAAATGTTTCATTTTCACAGGTTCTGATTTTCCTAATGTATTGAACATATTTTAGACGTCTGATCAAATTCAAGTTTATATTGATTATCTTAGTGCAATAAATTTATGAAACAATGTTACTGTCCTTGGTCTTTGTCTTTATTTATATGTCTCCCCTATTATGTAAAGAGCTGTTGATGTGTTTTCCCTTCCCTACAAAGCGAACATCTATGTATTAGTATCGAAATGGAACCAGGCTGCCAACCAAACAAGTTTTTTTTTTGGATGATGGATAAACAGGATTAAAAAGTACCACTATAAAAGAACAGTGTGGCTGAGATACTGTTGAGGTGCTATGAGGTCACACTGCTGTTTAATTCAATTCACGCAGCTTACCAGGAGGCGAATTAAGGAGGGGTGAAATCATTAAACATAACCCAGTTTAGTTTATAGCAAACAACCCCCCCCACACACACACACACACACCTGGTAAACAACAATAAATCCTGCTGTACTTTCTGTCGCTTACACAAGGCTGCTTTGATTTAAAGGTGGTTTGCTGTTATATTTGAAAGGGGTCTAATCACACCTATATGTACAGTACATATACCTGTATGTGAGAATGGTATCTCCATTCCTGTCTTCACCATTTTCCCTTCCCTCTCTCCCTTCTTTTTTTCCTTCCTTTGTCCCTCCCTTCCTTCATCCCTCCCCTTCCTTCCTCCCTCCATCCTTCCCTGTCCTCCCTCCCTCTCTTATTTCCTTCCTTCTTTTCACCTTTTGTCCCCCCCCCCCAGCAGTCAGCACACTCACCTTTCTGATACTGCAGCCAGAGCTGCTGCTGGGTCTTCTTGCTGGGGAAGTAGATGCTGCAGCTGAGCTCAGATCCATACAGGGCCTCGGACACATAGTGGCTGCCATACTGCTGGAGAAACGCTAGCAACTCCTCACGCAAGCTCTCTGCTGACAGAGTCTTCAGCACCTTAGAAAAGCCTGGAGTCCAACATATATGGAAGAGAGGTGAATTTGTATGCAGGGGGTAGAGAAGATGGGTTATTGACTTTGGATTTGTGAATGTTTTTATGCATACAAGTACAATTATTGTCAAATTCAAGGGCACTGACATGCACAAAAGCACAGATAGAAAGACAAAATGTAGATTGCACATCAAAGCTGTTCAGGCTGGTAAGAGACTGCAAAAGCAACTTAATTGTTCCCTGGGGGATTGATCAGATGTTCATTACGGTATGTGTATGGTGCTTTTAGAAAACTCAGACACTGACCTGTGGATAAGGTGATGGAGCTGAGTTTCACTTTGTACAGGTTGCTGCGCACTCTCCACTGCTGAACCATAGGGTAACCCACTGCCTCACTGAACTGAGCATTGCCTAAGAAAGAAGGAAAAGACCATGAATCAAGAAAGATATGGGAAAAACAATGTTTAAGAAAGAGCAAGCATCCAAGATTCAAAATGAATGCCTACATAATAAAATCACTCATTTTATTGAACAATTTGTTCAGACTATCTATTATTGCCTTAGTATCATTTAATATCACAGCCCATATCCCAGCTGCTCCAAGATCAATGACAAATATAAAGTTAGACTTGAACTCTAATTGGGTTGCTGACGTTAGAAGTGGGAGCAATTTGGTTTTTCTCTGCAATTCAATTACCAAACTTTCACAGCACTTCAGGACTGAAGCCTCAGAAGTGAGGCAGGAGGGAAAAAACAACCCCCCCCACAAGAACCTCGATCCTGTACCCCAGAAAGCATTTTTCACCAGAAACATTTATGTATGTTGTAAATAAGTCTCTCTCTCTGTGTGTGTGTGTGTGTGTGTGTGTGTGTGTGTGTGTGTGTGTGTGTGTGTGTGTGTGTGTGTGTGTGTGTGTGTGTGTGTGTGTGTGTGTGTGTGTGTGTGTGTGTGTATACGCACAGAACTGGTCATAGCTAAACCCAAGCAAAACTCTTAGTCAATGTGGACTAAATACCAGTTTAGCTAATGGAGGGAATTAGGGATCAGAGGTGTCAGAGAGAGTCTCTCATGAGATTGGGTGGAACTGTCTACGAAAGGATAAAAGGGTTCAACTGGAGGTCAAGTTTTCAAGTTTGCAAGGCCCAGTATGAGCGTAGTTGTGTAAGGATGTATATATACATAATATTTTGTAAAATATTTTGATGATTTACTATTGCTTTTTTTAATTGATTGATTTTAGTCAGGGTATGGATTTTAATAGCTGAGTCACCACCATGTAGACTCAAGGCTGGGAATTCCCAGTTGTTTCGTGAACTCTTTTTATTTTTGTAATTCTTTAAAGTTACAAGGGCTGCAGTCAGTTCTGAATTAATTCCAATAACAGCTATATAAAAATGAATTGGAGATCAAAATGCAATGAACCAAAAGTCTCCCAACACCACGCCTCGTTCTCACCTGTAAGGAGTTTCAAGTTGGGAAGGGGCTCTGACAAAACCCCCCGACACTGTTCTTCTACCGGTAAGGGAATGACCATGAGACCATCCGCTAGCTGAGGGAAATCCTTAATGAAGTTGTTGTCTCTGAGGGAGGGGGGAAAGGAGATGGAGGAGAAAGGAGGAGCGAGAATGCTTTAGGGTGATATAAAGAGACATGTTGAGCAGTGAGTTTTCATGGTGATCAGGGTGTGTTTCATATTACTCTGTTTTGTCCACATGTTAAAAGCCATTCTGGTAAAAGCCTTTGTAACAATAACTATTTTTCAATAGATCAAAATTATGTATTAATCATTTCACATATACTGTAGCAGAAAGGACTAGAACCCTGAACCTTCTTGCTGTGACGTGACATCGCTACCCACTGCAATACCCTATTGTTATTACTGTATTATTATTAATAATGTCAGTAGTAGTATTAGCAGCTGTAGTTATTGTCATCATTACATAACCATTATCATTACCATTGTCATTGTCATCATCATTATGATTTTTATTACGAGAAAAGCAGTAAGCATTTGTAAAAAGTCCTTCATGGAATAAAAATGTACTACGGAGAAGTAAGAAGGGAGTGCTTGAGTGACTATAAAAAATTATATTTCAACAGTACAGATTCTGGTACTTAACATGTCATGCTAACAGGTAGAATAACTATGATGTATCTATGATGCGGTTAGTTTAGTAACTGTGCTGCGAAGGATCTAACCTAGAGTGACACTACTACTGCTTTTTCTAAAGGTCACATTTAACAGTGAGCGATGAAGCTACACAACTCTAAGAAAACAGCTGTAGCACAGCTCACAGTAAAAAGCCATCATCCCAACGTGTTCCAGTGCAACATCCACAGGAACACGTTTTCATTCTGTCTGGAGGTTGTTTTTTTCTTTCTATGATGATGATGTGGCTCTTCTTCACATTGGGGAGACTGCAGATGCTCGGGTCATCTGTTGCTTATGACTCCTGCCCACCGGGACGGTGATTCATTCTTTTTTTACGAGTGACAGACTTAAAGGGTTTAGTTGACATGGGAACAAGGTGAAAACACCCAAGTCTGTATGTACCCACTGTGGGAGCAGAACAAAGAGCTGTAGCCATGGATAGGAACCCCTGCAATGTCTCTCTCTACTAGAGCCCATCTCTACAATAGTGTTATAATGAGAGAAGGATGTGCTGCAGGAGAGAAAGGTGGAAGAGAAACAGCCACATACAGTGTTTTAGAACATAGCTTGCATAGAAAATTAGATCCAGACATGAATTCTATTTATTTGTAGCTCTCTCTACCTATTTGCACCTCCATGGGATATCATATCACAATGGAGAAATCACTTGCAGGACAAACAATAGCAATTCTACAAGTACATAAAGTACATTCAGCATTCTTTCCTTTGCAGGCCATCTGCTGGAACCAAAGAAGCTGCAGTTCATTTCCTGTCAAAAAAGATGAGTTGTCTTGCTGCATTCTGAGGGCATGGCAAGCAGCAGCAATTCCCATAATCCACTTTTATGGGACCAAGTCTCAGAGCACAGACTTTGTGCCATAGAGACCGGAGGGGAGTGGGAGGTGTGGGGGTGATTCACTCTTCTTGATATCAATTTTTCATCCTATTTCTCTCACTCCATCTCTCTTGTTGCTTCCTCTAACCACAAAAGCCTGTTAGATGCAATCGCGGCTTCGGCGTTAGAATGCAAGGGTGAAAGGTTGGAGTCATGGGTAGATGATGAGAGGAATGAGGAAAAGAGGAGGTGCTGTAAAAAGATTAAAGTGGCTTAGGTGCTCAGAAAAAAAATACCCATATTGATTGCTAAATTAAATCAACCAGCTTCACGCTGAAGCCTAGAGAACATTTGGGGGTGTGTGGACCAAAGTGATATGAAGCTTTATGGATTTTCATGCACAGATGCAGACCGTCCTTGACACTCTGCTACCTTGCTCACAGCATGCTTTCACATTCTAGGTTTAAAGATACATTCGGGTGGAGAGGGACGTATCTGCAATTCACTGCAGAGTTGCTCAGAAACCTCAAAGCTGATTCTATTTGGAGGATAAAAAAATAGTGTGAAGACTGGTCTTCCCTGGGTGAACACAAAACAGCTAACTGTCCTTAACCTTTTCCCACATCCTCTACTGTTGAAGGAAAACAAAAAGGAGCATCAAACAGAAGTGTAAAATGTTGTGGTCCTGCAATTGTTTGTGTTCACACGTGTGTCCATGTATGTGTATGTTTGGCAGGAAGGGAGCTGGAGGCATCTATTCTGCTGACAGCTCATTAGAGGAGGAGACCTTTATCTGTGACAGGACCGACCAAACGCGCCAGCATGGTTAACAAGATGAGCCACTTGCTCATCCTTCAAGAATGATCATTTTCCTCTTACACAAATAACATTATGGTTTAGCTGTTAGCCGGCCATGATTAACTTATCTCACCTTTAAGCGACAAAATGACATTTGCTAAACTGACAAGATTGAATCGGCCTAACGAGATTAAATGTAATGAGGAGCAGACCTGGCAAGAGGAATAGCGGGTGTACCGGCCCGACACTGTTGCTTCCTGGAACTTAAACCGAGTCGTCGTGATTTATTATTATCATTAATTACTCTTGTGCAAATCCCTCATAAGGAAAACATATGCTGAGAGTAATATTGTGCACTACACCAGATATCAGCATGAATTTGCCAACCCGGTAAGATTTATGATATGCTCTATGAAATTAGAAGTTAAATTAATTAACCCGGGGGAGAAACATCAGCTGACTGTGTCACAGGTCCTTCCTCATTAACAACATGTTTCAACTGATGGACACATTTTAATGTAATGGAAGAGAAAGTAATGATACATAAAACTACTAATACTACTACTACTAACACTACTGCTACTACTAGTAGTACTACTACTACCATTACTATTATTACTACTAAGACCACTACTGCTATTACGACAACCACTGCTAATACTATTACTACTACTAACGCTGCTAATACTGCTACAAATACTACAACCGTTGCTTCTACTACTACTAATACTACTACAACTACAGCTACTACTGCTGTACTACTACGATTAATAAAAATAATATACCACTGCTACTAATACAACAGTTGCTACAACTGTTACTATTACTACCACTATCACTACTAATACTACCAGCATTATGATTCCTACTACCACTACTCCTACTACTACTCACAATATATAGATACATACATAAAGAGCAAGTCCTTATACAAATAAACCTCCACTACCTGTTTGATGAGACAATATTTACAGGGATTCACCTGAGCAGGTCTGAGGAGTTTCCCTGCTTCTCTTTTTAAAAACAGCTCAGGTCAGAGCTGTGAGTCCATAGCCTATAATGAGGCTGAAAGTCATTACTACTCATAGCTTACTTTTTAAATGTATTATTTTGTATGATTTTATTATTTTCATATTTAAACCAGGATTACACGTTATACATGACAATCTACTCCTAATGTGAGTCACACAATTTCCAGGTGCACAATATTTCACCAACCAAGGAATCACACCTATACCTTCCTCCACGGGGCTTACCACATTAAAAAAACAAAACATCAGATGTGATTCCATACTGCTGAATTTGTGCAGCCACTCATCTATCATTCAGTACCCACATGTGTTCATTAAGAGCGCTCTACTCTACACTCCCTCCTGGCCTAATGGTCCTTCTTCTACAAGTGGCAAAACTCAACAAGAATCTCCAAGACAAGCTTTACAAATTATGTGTGGCACAATGAATACAAATAGACTCTCTCATGCATATATTAAATCTGTGTCTGACCTCTGCCTCTGGATGTCCTCAGTGTATTACTTTAATTCGCACACAGTACAGATACATCTGATTATTAAACAAACAAACTGAAGCCCATGTCTCCCATGTACAGTCAAACATTAGCAGCAGTATGTCTCTTATAGATTGTTACGACTGTTCGCTGGCTGCTCAGCCTTGTCCCCAGTGGTAAATATAACTGGATTTCCCTCTGCATCCCTCATTCTCTCTGTCTTATTCACAAGCATTCCAGTGAAAGACACAGATGAGAGATTCCTGCAAGTCAATTTAGAAAAATGATTTTTGCCTTCTTGTGTCTCCAAGGTTGTGTCTGTCCATCTGAGTTTAAAGCAACTATGAAATATTTTATGAACACTCACCATTTCACTGACAAAAGATGAGAAGATAATTAAGTTGTCTCTGTTAATTACTATTCTTGTTTAATGCATTTCCTGTTGTTAAAAATGTCCAAAAAAAAGCCTTTTGGGTTTTGACGCCAAGTGACTGGAAGCAGATTTTACTTGGCTCACCAGATAATTTGGTTTTATTTTGCTATTATTATAGATTCATATCTGCACTGCACCTTTCAACCAAATGTGGGCCTTTCTAGCTCCAGCGCAGCATGATGGAGTTCTGTCGAACACACTTTGGAGGCCAGGTAGGTGGTCCCTCTTTGGGAATTAAGAGGAGGTGTTCACCCGTGTTTCCACCAAAATAATGAACAGCCTCTTCAGGTGGTCACACAAACATGGATTAATAATAATAAAAAGAAACAAAAAGCATAGCTTACATCCAAGGGGATCACCCAACTGAAGACCATATGGCTACAGGTGATGCTAAACTAAAGAGGAAAGTCAGCTTGTTGAGGGAGGACCTGATGTCATTCTTGCCAAGACTCTAACTTGAGTGATCACGTGTCTAAACACTGTTGGAGGTTGTCGGTTCTTTTGATGTTTCACCCATGTGGAAACCTCATCTTCTTGGTCGGACACATTTGAAAATATGACAGATCCGTATTGAAAGCAATTTGATCTTGAGCACAATATATAACAATGGTGCCTTTTTAGCCATGTTTTGTACTGATAAATCTTGTTATTTATTCAAGTTTTCCTTTAAACCATTTAAAAATGCTGTTTCATCTACTAATTAGAGATCAAAACACCAACTGTGAACTAAAAATTATAGGAGTTTATTACCGATCATTTCGAGGCCAAATGGTATCAAGTAGACCGTCATTGTTAGCTAATTCTATAGGTCTGACAGACACACAGTGGTATTAGGGAATTAAATTTTACAAATGAATGAGGGACAGCCAACCCACCTGTTTGGAAAATTAATCATGTTGGCACACATGTTTCCAGAAGATGACTGCACTTCCTGGGTTTGAACAGCTCCCATAACAATGAGGAACAGTTTCAGGAGACTATCAATCATGCAGGATGCTCTTTTCCACTAATTTAGGAGCTGCCTCTGTAGACGGATGCGAGACTCTCTAATTCCTCTGAGAAAATGAGTACTGAATATACATTCGAATCCTCGGTGCCAAGCTTACAAAGGCTATATTCTAGTCATCTGCATCTCTGTTCTGGCTCAGCGGATAATTGAGCATGTGCTACCTTTTCAGGTCAACATGAACAGAGGACGGTTGAATGATAATTTCAATTTTCATGTTTTTCTTCGCCTCCAAATTAACAGTTTACTGCAGATAACGGCATTTAACTGGATTTGTGCATAACGCTTCATGAAATGTGCTGCTAAGCTTTGTTGTTTTGAGTATTTCTTAGACCGTATCGCAGCAATTAAGATTGGAAGTCAGATATTCTTGCAGGAATAATAGACCAGACCTCTACAGAGCCAACAAGTGCCAGCTGAGTTGCAAGGTTCACATGAGACACAATAGATAATCAGTAAAACCTAACAATAACAGAAATGAGATTCTGGATTTTTGTTAAAGGGCAAATATGTTTCCATAGTCAAACATTCATGTCAGCCTGAAACTCTTATTAATATGGCATTTGCATACAAACTGTGTTTAACAACAATTGAATAACAGTGGTTGTGGGGGGTTTTTATTATTATTTTGAAGTACACATAGGAGTTTCTTTTACACTAACATGTAACAGGTTTTTCATAAAAGACATGACCGTTTGGAAGAAGTCCCTTTCCTACACAATAATGACATCATCACTTGCTACTAGCGAACCAGTGGAATGCCCCATAATTTTGGAACTCTTCAAAAGCTTCTGTTCTTTTAAATACATTGGAGACATCAAAATCAGGAAAGGCAGATATTTACATCAGTGAAGTTTCTTTGATCAAATATACTGTCTTTGTACATTTAAAGTGATTGTGTCCAACACTTAATATTAAGAAATTCTGCTTCATTCATGTTTTACAATGTTCCAATTCTGGTGCTGGAGTTTCATGTAAAATGATCTGGCGCTGAACCACATCTTGTCACACTGGATATGATGTGATACTGTGACCTTTTGTAAAACCAAAGAGTTTGCAGTTTCTGTAATTATTAATAAATAACAACCTGAACGGTCGGAAAAAGAAAATTTTTTTTAATCATAAACCTCATAATAATCCTCACCACTAGAGGTCGCTCTTTGTCCGTGCCAAAGGAAAGCCTATTGGCATCTGTAATTTCTGATCAATGTATCTTTGTCACATTAAAATTAGAAAACATTTGAGCAAAAACACACGAAATTAAAGCATTAACTAAAAGGAAATGTTCATCTCTGAGCAGTCACATTGAATCATTTAACTGAGATTAGATTAAGCATCCCATTAGGACTGCAAATACGTATCTAGCTGTTGAGGTTTGTGTTCACTTGTGTGACTGAGATAAGACCGATTTGACTGAGCCGGAGTTCAGAAGTGAGCTGGATACAGAGGACAGTTCCTATAATCTGTTAGATGAAGAGATTGATTGCATTTTTGACTCCACTAGGCCAACCAGAGGGTCAAACTTTCCAACATGAGGCAGCTGTGAGGAATCAGGATGGGGCAGAAACTACAGAGAAGGGATGAACAGTGTGGCAAACGCAGAACACCAAACCAAAGGTTTGAGTCATGGCCTTGAGGATGGAGAGTGTTCTGCCCTTGGCAGCTTCGTAGGGTAAAACAGTGCCAAATTGCACTGTGTGAATGTGTGTGTGTGTGTGTGTGTGTGTGTGTGTGTGTGTGTGTGTGTGTGTGTGTGTGTGTGTGTGTGTGTGTGTGTGTGTGTGTGTGTGTGTGTGTGTGTGTGTGTGTGTGTGTGTGTGTGTGTGTGTGAGCAGCCACTGGGTAATGTGGGGTTATTTTGAAGAATTTATGGAGGCTGAAGACAAGTGGGGTTGCAGCACTTTGTGCTAAGATGAGAGGATGTCAAAGTGGAGGCATGAAGATCAGGACAGAGGAATAAAATACTTTTGCCTGAAATATAGAAAGAGATAAGACCTGTCTGGCTTGATAAAATAAATATAAAAAGAAATGTTTCTGCTGAAAGACCTTGATATATAACTTGAAATAAAATATGAAAGTAAGAAGGGGAAACCAAAAAAATATTTTGTCAAAGGTGTAATCCTTAAAAAAACAACGACACATAAATATCTAAAATACACAGTTCTAGCTTGGTGTTCCAAGGGTTTTTGAAATATACCACCGCACAGCTTTAAGTAGATAATTTTAGTATTATGGTGAGGATTGACGAGGCATCAGTGATCTCATTCAAATCCTCTCCTTCCACATTCACAACAGGGCTAGAAAACAACCAATTGGGAAATTTGACATTTGATGTGACACACTTTGTAATTCGTATGGCTGCCATGCTGTTTGGATTCATCTCTAACTGGGATAATTACACAGCGCTTGAAAGAGAAGCATCCAACAAAATGCAGTGTGAAGAAAAGGACAAAGGTATTGCAGAAAAATTGTGTTTACCATAATGTGCACAACACACTAAATGCTCATTGGACAGTCAAACTATAGACAACACTTTGAATCCAGAGGTATTACTGTCTATCAATTCTTTGTAAAAAAAATTCTACCTGTCATCCAAAACGGCTCAATTATTTTAATGGTCAGTACATTCTTCCTTTACCACACAGACAACATCTGTCTCACACATTTCCACCTACAGCCCAGCAATGACACAATAAAAAGAAGCTGAATTTCATTGGTATCTTCTCTACACACAATAACCTGATGTGGATTCCTCTTGTTAGAATTTTATTACTTTACACTAATTACCATTAAAAAAAACTGCGTTTGGAAATATCCCATGTACAATCAGACAAATGTCCAGCAATTCGTTAGTCTGCAAAATTGAAAGCCTCATAAGAGCTCGGATCTGAAGCTGGTCTAATTGCAAGTAATATGTTTAATAGCTGCAATATCTGCTACTTGAATAAACGCTTGGTTTGAGTGGAGCCCTAAGGGAGTCGTAACAAAGATAATGCACCCACTGGCACCCAGGGCACTGCCACCCAGATGATGGATTAAATAGTTATTAAAGGACAGCATCCAAAAGCAGGCTAATTCGTTGGGTAATAAAACAATCAGAAATGTTTTCCATGTGTTGTTCTTTAATCAGGGTTGGATCTGCAGCTCAGTTGATGAATTATTCCACAGAGAGTAGGAGAGGTGGGGTCTGGTCATGGCCAACATTGATTAGGTTTGGGAGGTGATGCTGTCAGGTGAGGCTGTCGTACCAACTTTGTGGCAGTTGACTGACAAATTTGGAGGGAGTGGGATATTAGCTGTCTGATCATTGGTTCATACGGTACCTGACAAGTATGTTTCATGTACAATCAAATTTATAGAACTTTCAAAAATCAGTTTGTGCTTTGGTTTTAGGTTGATAATGTCAACCACTCATTCTCAATGTGATTCCCTTGAGTAGTGCGTCTGCAAAAGAGAAGTGGGGTTTTTTTTCTGCACCTCTATTGGCCTTCCTTATGAATGCTTGAAATAAACTCCAGCCAAAAGCATTACCATAAATATGAACCTCTAATTCATAGCGAGACGGAATGCACGCTTGTTCTTGAACCGAGCTGAGCTACTGCTTTTTCTACTTTGTATTATTCCATTTGTTCTTTTCCCACTTTCTTCAACACCCCTCCATTTGTGCCTATACATCCTCCATGTCGCTCTCTCCATTTCCCTCTCTTTCTTATTCGCTCGCACACTGACAGCACAGCACTATGATGAATCCTAACCAGCTGTTAAAAACTCCTCCTGAAAGACTCTCATGCCATCACCCTGAGAGCAGAGCAGCACTTCCAGGAATCTGACAGAGGACAAACAGGAGGTCACTCCCTCGCCTGCACAACAATTGAGAGTATTTTGAGGACTTCTAGCATGACGAAAATACAACTCAAAAGACAGTGAAAGGCACAATAAACAACTTATTTTACCTTATTTTTTCCACAAAGTTTGTGCTGCTAGAATGGCCAATATGGACTAACATGTTTAGAGCAATGATTTTCAAAGAACACGAGTAGAAGAGCAAAACAGCTTCTGCAACACTTTAACCTTGATGCACAGGCATTTATTTTGTGGTTCTACTTCAGACTGTATCCAAACAGGTTGTGTGCATCTGTCATGAAAGCCAACATATTTCATCTTCCAAACAGAGGACCCCTTTCTATCAAGGCCTAGTGCATTTTCCGCTGTCTTGATATATAAAAGATACACCGAGGACGTTCAAGAGACTCATCAAAATCTCTTTCCGGCACTATCATTTTGTATTTGATCATAAAGTAGTGTACCCAGACAGGCAGTTGTTGTATTACGTTATTTTACAATGTAATTACAATGATATGAGCTAGAAGAATGTGTCATTAAATGTTATTACATTATGTTGTATTTTGTCTGTCAGAGTGATGACTAATTGAAGGGGAGGGGGGTGTTTTTTGTGGTCTCATCTTGAGAGACAGGCTTTAGAAATCTCATCACAGAGGAGGTAATTACCTGCTCCTTTGTGTGGCCTTGCAGGGGTGAAAGCAGGTGAATGCTTAATGTGGCAAACTTCCCCCAGCTGAAAATGACTACATCTTGGAGGTGCCATTTATTTATAAATTGATATTTATGAATAATTTATTAATGATAAATTTACAGAATACGGTGACAATCTCTGCAGGTGGAACACAGCAATGGGGAAAGAGGGCTGGGGAAGAAGAATTTGAATGGATAGCCATCCAGAGGGGATACGAAATTACAAGTTCTGCCACCCTGCGGTTCACTGTTGTAGTGGTAGTAGAAGTAGTAGTTCATAAATCAGTAGTGTAAATGTCTAGACACCAATTCAGAATTCAGTCCTGACCACACAAATCACCAATGGCTGGATTTCCTAAAGAGGAAGCTGAAGCCACTTTGCAGGACTGGCACTGTGCATGGTAGAGATATCAGATGAGGAGGAGGAGGATTTGATGCTTTAAAATCCATGTTAAAGCATCAAATTTCCCCCTCCAGCCCACTATCGATTCATTGACTGCTGTGATTTTATCATCTTAGCACAAGTGCACAAGAACATCACCGGCTTCGCTAATTAAATACAGAAATGAATGTCCTTGCCCCAGGCCATTGCAAAGTATAGTTTCAAAGTGGTACTTTTTTAAGACGAAGGCTTCAGAGAGTGATTTGTACACACACACACACAAAAAAACAACTTAAAAATCTGAATACATGATGAACGTACCTTTTTGATCAGTGAGAATTGTCTTTTGTTTCAATGATGAGTTAACGCCACTATGTGAAATGAATGAACTTGTTGCACCATGTGCAACCAAAATTTTTGTGATGGAAGAGAGACATTTCTGATGTGGTATTTTACCTTGATGGGTTGTTGAGGTTGCTTTACTGAAGAATGGTAGAAGGATTGCGGCTGATTCCACTTTGGACAACAGGGCTGTACTCATAAAGCGTCTCTGTAGTTCCACTGACAAATCAAAGCGCTGACAACACAGCAACAACCTGCTCATCAGGTCCGACACCATTCCCAAACATTCACACACCGATTGAACAGCCAATGGGTGCAATTAAAGGCTCAGTATCTCGGGCAGGCTTACAGGAGCGAGTGACTTCCTGATAAATGGTTGACTGCTCTGCCTCCTGAGGCACGGCTGCCCTAAGACCCGTCACCACAGAAAATGTCAGGCCTTCCCTTTGGGTGGTCTCATCAAAAGGCCCGTGACCCCCAGTGGCTCTGTCTCTCATACTGCACCATACGCCACATGAATGTAATGCTTCCACATCCAACATGATGCATTTAATGAAGGAAAATCTTTAAAACTCATAATTGCATGATTAAATGAGTCATTTTTGACACTTCGTAGTTCTACATGGTTTATATTGTTGACTTTAGTTTCTTTTCAAAGCCTTGTCCTTATCGTTTTTTTTTACCATTCCATGACCAGTTACTATAATGTGAGTAGAGACTTGCTGACATTCTATTTGCTGAGGTACGGGCTCAACATTGTTCGTAAATATTTTACGTTTCTTTTGCCTAACCCCTGACCCTATAGAGAGGAGAGAATGACCTCGTAAATGAAAGATTCAGCAAACGCTTTAATCAGAGCTCTTTTTCTTCATGTCACGACCCTATTAATGCAGTTGGGTGTGTGTTCTTCCTCCGCGCCTCCTGTGGAGGGGTTGCTGCTGAGGCAATCAAGACCTGGACTTTACAAGCCGAAATCACCAACGGGGTGGTGCTGGCGGGCCAGATGGCCGCAGCGTTTGTGCTAGTTTGGTGTATATGCTTTTTCTTTCCCTTTACAGGCTGATATTTTTTGTATATTATTGGTCCAATACTTGGAATTTACATTTGTCTTCTGCTCCTGTTCTTGAGACGAAGTCCATTGTTAAGCTTTTAGCATCTCCTGCTTTATAAATCATTTATTTCCTGGTCATAAAGTTTGACTCTTGTTTTCCTCATTCTTTAAAAGTCAGTAAAAACCTTTATGTGTTCCTGCGTCTGTCCCCTGGACCATTTGGGGACGTAACACTTTAATTCTTCAACGCATAGTAAATATATTCATGAAAAGAAATAGGCAATAAAGAGTGCAGAATTTATCTCCATGGCTAGAGTCTTCAAGGGACTATTAATGTAGGCAGTATTTCTGAGAGTCTCCCACCCACAACTATGAGGTGAGCACTTGTCTGAGTAAAGATACAGCAGCACAAAGATTTGCAATGAAAATAATGATGTGGTTTCTGATTTGATCCATTACGGATTGAAATATTGGATGATAAATAAAAATGTGAAAGGAGTTTAGAGTGTAGCGTGTGACTAATGCCTCCCAGCCTAGCATGCTAAATATGCCCCATGAACCAATCTGTTTTCCCTCCTCTGTATTTCTCTCACACTCCATCCTCTTTTCTTGCTGTCCAACTTGCTCAGCATTGTTTCTTGATTCAGTTTGCTCTTTATATTTGTTTGTTTTCCTCCTCCAACCTTATTGCTGCCTCGACCAATCCACCCCTCTTCCTCTTCTTTTTAGTTCTTCCAATCAAAGAGCAGGTATTATCCTCTATAACATTAGCTAATATTAAGCTAAGGTCTATTAAGCTCTGCCTTTCCACGTGAGATGCTGAGCAGAGTTTGCCAGCCTGGAGATCGATCGCGCTCGCGGATGCATGAGCTCCGACTCACACCAGCAAACACAAACCCACTCAGATGGCTGAGCGCACAAATCCAAAGTCTCTGCATACTCTCAGAAGTTGCTTATCTTGTGTCTACCATGTCAAAAAGATGAAGGAGCTGCTGGTGCAATAAAAAATGTCAACATATCAAAAAGTCTCCATACCGTCGGGTTACGACTTTAGAATGTTGGTTAGATAATCTGATTTATGGGTGATATACGACATCTGATCAAGAGGATCTACATTCACGTTTCAGTCTGGAGGATTCCTGTATTACGGACATATAGGCTTTATTTCTTATGGCTTCACCAGTGAGTGTGCTATCTACAGCTTTTTCTGAGTTTGACTAGAGATAAAGGATAGACTGTATTCAGGGTGCATCCGAACTCTATACTGTTGATCACATTTGTACATGGCTGCAAGCCAGCTACCCCCAGATATGATCTATGCTGTCATTCGCATTGAAATTGGCTGCATGTGCATTTATAACTGCATCATTAAGAGGCTTACGTTCTTGCAGATTATATTCAAACATGTGATGCATGCAAGTTTAACAATAATTGCATTGTCTCCACTCTGTGATGACATCATTGGGTTATTAACCTCCAGAGCACATTCAAAGTTTTACAATATGTGGTTTAATCGATGTAGAATTACTAATGTAAGCAGCAACTGTGACGAATGAGCAAATATTCTGTCCCAATTGTGGGTGTAGCTGTAAATAATAGCAGACACATGCATGTGCAAACACTAGAGTAAAAAATGAATCTGACATTTCACAACAATTTCATTATTTTTTCGGTTCTACGGTTGTAGTTAGAAGTGTCATAACATTAAATTACACAATTTGTCGAGGTCTTGCTCCTACTACAAAATTTCAGAATCCTCCAGCTGCCAAATCCCACACTAACCCATGATTATGGCTAAAATTACTTTAACACATGCAGTATTGAATATCTGGTGCGTCCATCTTTGACAAGTATTAATTCCAACCATTTTACAACTGAACTACCCAGAAGCACACTGAAGTCCACCCAATACACCTACACATGCGCAGGAATGAATTGAATGGCAAATGCTATAATCAATAATAGAGAATTTAAAAAAAAAACAACAACAAACATGTTCCTTATTTAAGAAAGAGCAACACAGGCCTTCTCACCAACTTTGAGCAACTTAACCCTTCACCTCCAGGGTCAGGCTCACTATCTTGTGGATAATCATGTGGGAAGAAATTGCCTTATAATGTCTGCTGACCCAGTAGAAGCTACTGTGTGTATTCGCCATGTCTGAAAATTACAGAGTAAGATGACAATGAGGCTGAGTTTATGCCTGCGGGCTTCTGGTTCCACAGATTTTCCATGTTGTGATGTCGTCTTTTTCATCAGAGAGGTTGCCTGCGATGAGGAGTGTGTCTGTTTTCTCCCTTACAGTATCTTTTGCTTTTTGTTAAAGGTCTCTTTCAACTTTTTGCATGACCAGGGTGACAGAGGAAGCGACATAACATTCACAAAGTAGGTGGAACTTGTTTTTTCTTGTCTCATTCTTCACTGCCTAAACCCCTAACAGCCGTTTGCTACCATGCTTTCCTCTTTTACAGCATATTAGAGAGAACAGAAGCACCCAGAACAGAGCATCCAAAGGGTGAATTGAGTGATTTGACCGGGATTTTCGGAGTGATGTGCAATTTTTAAAATTCACAATGAATTCTGTATGTTATTCACCGTGGCACTGTGTTGTATTATCAACCAGGTGCAAATTGCAGAATACCATTCAGTGACTCAAGATGTCTGTGTAATGTGTGTATGTGTGTGTGTGTGGTTGTGTGTGTCTGGGTGTGTGTGTTTGTGTGCGTGTCTATAATCACCTGTCATTCCTGAATGCTGACTACCTGCTATTTCTCATACTTTTAAATTACATCCTCATTAAAGCTCAACCTTGTTTATGTGCACAGATATATGATCATAAAAGAAAAGAAAGAATTGTCTCTTCCATTTGGAAGTGGAACGGAGAGGCTGGAGAGGCAAACTTTTAATATACAAAACTATACAGCTACTTTGTAACTCGACCACATTCACTGTCAGTTTTCTGAAAGAAAGATTTGAGAAGCAAACAAGGAAACTAAATACACATTTTCGGCAAGGTGAATTCTGTTTTCATATATTATGCATGGCAACACTGCAGGGAACAGTCACAGCAGTAAATGTGACTTAATCAGACAGACGCAGGCTTGTATGAAATTGTATCATTTAGTGATTTCATGATAGCAATTTGCTGAATTCCTTACCCATTTCCACTTCTAGAAGCTGAACAAAGTGAGATCAAGTTAAAGCAAAATCTATGCAATTTAGCTCATACCTGCTAATAAAACACCCCCCATGACGCCGTGACAAAAATCACATCATTTGTGTCAGTGAGCTAATGTTTCACTTTGAGCTGCTGATGCGAGGGAGCATGTCGGGGTGAGGAAGAGAAGGTGTCGGCAGACGGTGGAAAGAAACAAAGGTGTACAGATTTGCATCTCAAAATCAAAGAAGGTGTGACAGGAGTTGCAAGAAATGCAAACAATAAAAGCATTGCCATAAATACACAGCGCATGTACAGAGAATGAAGTCAGATCTTAGTGAGGGAAATCATTTATGAGGCGGAGCTGTTGTTGTTTTGACAGGACACAGAGGATTTGATGAGCATAGCGGGCGTTTTTGTGAGATGACATGCAGTAATACACATGTTTAATTAGTGGCTCAGGGAGTCAAGTATTATATCCTGTACAGAAGCTTGTCTGGTTTGACTCAGAACAATGAAAATCAGACTTTTAAAGCATTAACTAAAATTTGAATGATCAAGCCAATAGTTCATAATTAGAAAACATGTTTGCAATGCATCCAATAGCAAACGACTACAACAACTACAACTAAGATAATAATTGCACACAATGTATTCCTTTTAGTTTTATACTTGGCTTAAGGGTGAATTCTGTTTGGTGGGTTTTCCCACTCCTTCCTTTGTCTGTTCTCTTGAATGGCTGCTGAACTCTGCAGTTGGTTGGTTTGCATAAATGCTTTTTGTGCTTTGTTGCAGATGCACTCTGCACCTAGACACATGTGTTATTTATCCAAAGAGGCACATCAGCCTGGAAGTGCACTTTGCCTGTCATCTGCATGTAATCAGTCAAGTGTGCCTCTAACTGTAGGGAAAATAATAAATGCATCTGAGAATGCTGCTTACAATTAGCATGGAAATTTTTCTGGCTTCCAGGGGCAGGTGGAAATTGAACAGGTGTAATAAAAGGATAATTGAGGTGTGGAATGGAAAATATAGTTGTTCTGCAGAAATATCTCCCCAGGAAAAGTGCAGCACAACTTAAATAACACATTCTAACAGTAGCTCTGATTTATCCTGATAGAATCACAGCAGTACCTAAGAAAGGGTGCATGAAAAGCTGAGGCTAAGTAGTCATCAAACTAGATCCTGCTATCCAGCAGGGGAAAAGGCAACTTTCAATAAGAGATCAACTGAATGCAGTCACGTCGAAATTGTAGGTAGACTGTTTTTTAACGTCTCTGCCTATAAAGACTATGAGCAATATTACAGGAACCTCAAATACAGACACATTAATTAGCTCAGAGAGTGCTCTGCCTTGTTCTGAAATTACTTCGTATTTATTGGTGGCTGATGGTAAATCTAAGCAACAGACTTTCTCTTTGGCTTAGGCCGTTGTAAACAAAATGCCCGAGGCTTTTACTAAATTTACTGACACTTACATTAACATCGTCACTATTTTATTAATGTTTTTTTCATTTGTTTTAACCATCTCCACATTGCATGTAATAATTAGTGTTTAATTTATCTGGTGTCTTACCTGGTGTATACCCAACCTTTCACCCATAGCCAGCTGGGATAGGCTCCAGCAGACCGGTGACCCAAAAATTGGACAGCAGCTGCGGGCATGACGACAGCAATAGACTTGTCTACAAGAAGATGGATGGTTGGGTGGATGGATATTGTAATCATGATTTTACAATACTTTTTAGGGTGACACTGTGACAGCTGTCTGGGGAGTACAGACAAAAAAAATAAACCCTTGGGTTGTATCTGGCACATTTACAGAAATACATGAATGATTATGTGCATGGAAAGTTCAATGACAAAGAAGAGTTTCTTTGTATTCTCCCTGTGAAGTAAACTAATTAATAATTTATTAATTAAATTAATTGAAAAAAATTGTCTTTTTACAAGCTTCCTATGGGTTTTTTAGTCTTTGACCCCAAGACAGTCAGATTGTTCATTGCTTACCTCGTAGGCCTCTGGGGTGCCAGCATGTTTAGTTGACTATTTTAGATTTGTCTGGTGCTCAATCCCGTTGGAGCCATAGCTTGAGAGCAAATCCCTTTACTGGTCATAGTGTGATGTAGCCCAGTGTGTAGAGGTGGATTGTAGAGGAAGAAGGCTCACTGTGCTCAATACTGCCTCAGGGCTAATGGATCAAGACTGTCTGCTTCCTGTGGTTTCAGAATCTTCAAACTGTGCAGTATTGGGTGTTTTAAATTGGAGTTCTTTGCAGATAGGTAGATTTTATGGATCGTAATTTCTTAGGTGATTCAAATTAGCAACCCCTTTCTACATACATTACTGTAACCCTTACTGACTGGTGCTGGATGCTCTGCTAAGCAATTAAAATTTCCCCTTGTCTGCATGAAAAAATACCTTTGTATCTGTGTCCATTTTAGATCCAAGTAAAATTTTACTTAAAGGAAAGCACAGTTGAGACGGGGTGGGTGCAGTGGGTAGCGCTGTTGCTTCACAGCAAGAAGGTTCCAGCTTCAAGTCATTTCTCTGCGGAGTTTCTCCCCGTGTCTATGTGGTTTCTTTCCGGGTTATCCGGTTTCCTCCCACCTCCAAATACATGCAGCTCAGGTGAATTGTTCATTCCAAATTGTTCCTAGGTGTGAGTGTCAGCCTGTGTGCTTCTTTGTCTTTCGTGTGGCCCTCCAATGAGCTGCGTCTTTTCCGGGGTGTACCCTGTCTCTCATCCTTAGCCAGCTGGGATAGGCTCCAGCAGACCCGTGACCCGCAAGCGGATGAAGATGAGACAATTTTGATTGTTTCGTCTACAAGAACATCAGCAGACGGATGGATGGATGGATGGATAGATGGGTGGATGGATGGATGGATGGATGGATGGATGGATGGATGGATGGATGGATAGACTGTTTATAGGCCATTTCAATATTAACTCTCAGTCATTTCTTGTTGAAAATAGTTGAAGACATAATCGTACATAATTGTAAATGAGTGCGCTCCATCCCAAATATTGCCTTTCCTTCCAGGCATTTTTTTCACATTTTCCACATTAACAATAAATGACTATTTCGAGAAATTATGGAAAATTACTGTATAGTCCCTGAATTATGGAACTTTCATGTGAGAAGCCTTCAGACAAGCAGCTTTCCGGTGAATTGAAAGAGCAAATACATTGCATTACCATTTTTCTGGGTTTCTGGGTATGAATAAGAAAGTTGGTTCAAGTAACAATCATAGTAAAGCACTGTGGAAAAAACATCTCTATAGTATATAGTTATATCAAAACAATTTTTTTTAAAAATCCATCACATTCTAATCATTAATTTGAATTTTTGCAAAGACCTCAGTTCATGTGATTGCTCTTTCTGTGAACACTTTATCCGGTATGCCAGGTTTGCTGTAGAAATTCATTTTCATAACCATAGTCATGTGAAGTATTATTTTTAGTTTCACAGGCCTCGCCCTGACAACATACAGCAACCAGATCGTGTGGCTGTGTTTAGCCAAGCACATCTATCATGACCCACAAGGCTGCACAGACAAAAAGCATTTCATGGTCACGAGAGAAAGTGTCAATATCTGTGCTGTGTGCGTGTGTATGTGTGTGCGTGTGCGCGTGTATGTGTGTGTGTATGAGTAAATGATTGACCAACACAGAGAACGGAAGAAATAGGATGAGTGAGTTTTTCTGCATGCGCTGTATTTGCGCCTAGATACACTCTAATCGTCTGGCTGTGATTACAGGCGCATGCCACCACAGTCAACATGTGACTTATCTGAGTAAGCCAGGTTTTCAGAAAGCAGGCAGTTGAGGGAGGCCTGCCATGGGATAACTCTCAATCCCCACTCATCCTCTGACTCATCCTCCCCAACCATGCACACACACACACACATATCTGAAAACCCCAGACAAACCCTCGGCTTCTGGTTCTCCGAGCTGCTCTGCTGGAATCTCAAGTCTCACTCTTAAAAACTAAAACTGAGAAAAAAGGCAGCTGTGATTCCCGGAAACACAGATAAATGTAGAAGAAGTGAAATTGCGTCTCAAAGGAAGATTGCTGGTGTCATCTACACTGGTGGATGGTGATGACATGATCTTTTCTTCTCAAAGAAGAGACAAAAAGACACAAGGAAAGGGAAAAGATGGAAGGTTATGAGATGAGACAGTTTCTAAATGAGACCATTTGTGTTCAAGGACACAGATGTCCCTGCTACTGGAAAAAATCAATTTGTGCTGATGTGGATTGATCATACCCACTGAATGAAAAAAATATTACAACTGCTTGTTCTCAAAAGTGCCTCAAAATATGAATAAAATAATGGTTAAACACATTGTTTATGAATAAACACTATATTTCTCAGTTTTTTATAACAACAAAATATACATTTTTCCATACAGTTACTTCAATAAGCATGCAGCTGTATGAGTGTAAATACGTGTGCTTGCAAAAAAGTTACCGGAAGGTCATTTGGAATATCTGTCCCAAGTTGACTTGCTGGGTTTTGTTGCTGTATCCATGCAGCATCTCACCAAACAGGGTGTCATTGAAGTGGATATCCTGTCGTGAGCATTTCGGTCCCTCACAATTGTCTGACTGCAGGAGGCAGGAGCGTCCGTCCCCTGCCAGTTTGTACTCCTGCACACACCTGAAGAAAAAGGAAAATATGTCGGCATAACGTGTGATTTCCCCTGTTTCTGACTACTTTTACACTGGAAAAAAAGATAGATGTGAGTAAAAGCTGCCATCAGCGTTAGGCGATGAATTAGAGCTGTCTTATTCAAAACTGGAGAAATCTGGATGAATGACAGTGAACAAATTTGAATCTAAAAATAACTATTGAAAGTCAATTTATAGAATATGTATCATCAATCTATGGACATTACTCATTCATCTAAATATAAGCATAAGTAATCATGATACGTGCATCTCAGCGGCATCAAAGTATTAAAGCAAACTTCATCCTTTCAAGCATTCTGCCTGTTATTGCCGAGCTTTCAGGGAAATTACTTTTGTGTTAGCTGAGCTTTTCACTTGTGGTTGTCACTGCAGAATTTCTGGACACGCGAGCTGTGCAACATTCAGTCGACTGTGCAATCATGCACAAGTATCCAATCTCCTGCATTTATCTCTAGCATCCCCCCCTTACAGATAAGGCTGAGTGTCTAATGCTGTTGGCCGGCGCTGAGGTTGGGGCTCTTGCAGATGTCTTCCGTGGGAAGCTTGACTTGCGCTTGTGTTGGTAACACTGCTCCCAAAATGCAACGGACCTGGTGAAGCAGTGTGGCATGAAGGAAAAGCAAATGCTTTTCTCTCTCCACCAACTGTTTGCTCAACCACAGAACAAAGCCATCTGTGGAAATCTGCATATAGCGTATTAATATAAACCTAGTCCGGCTTTAACAAGCAGCTAGTCGTTGCATATTTGCACCCACACACCAGACTGATTAAAACTGAACCAGATCCTGTTCCGATCCCATCCATATTCAACTCCAGGTTCTTATCTACTTTTCTTTGGTCTTACTAACCACACCAAGTCAGCTTGTGCCTCATCATTTATGCAGTCAAATTACAAAACTGTCCTTTTCTGGTCTGCTTTGGGCTCCTTTTCTTGCTTAACAACTTAAGATAATAAATATAAATAATGCATTGAAAGAAAACATTTTACTGTGGCCCTCGGAATAAAGTGAATCCAGAAGGCAATACACAGCAAGAGCCAAAATCAATCGATGATTTGTAAATAGTAAATGAGGTTCAAGTCATAGTGGAATTTGACATTCCAACCTTGTTTGAAATTGGCAATGTCTCTTTTTTCCAAATGAAACCTCGTGTGACACAATTTGTTTTATAAAGAAGTTTTTTTTAAAAACCCTCCAGTTTATATGTAATGTACCAGCATAGTGGAATATATGTGGGAAACATAAACAAAAAAAACCGCATTCGTTGACTAAATGCATGGCATTAATATACTGGAAGGAAACTAAGTATGCTTCAAGGTTCGGAATTACCTCTGAACCTTCACCCTCTGAATACCTGCTGTGAAAAATTCAAGCTTCTCAGCACACCAACTGGGCAGCCACCATATGCTGGTATGATATAGAAGTTATTTACTTCAATTACATCTTATACACACAAATTACAAAATAAAGTCCTTGTCAACCTTTGTTTAATCTTGTGCAAGTCTTTCTCTGGTTAATTTTCAGCTTACATTTCTAATTCCATTATATCAGTATTTATCTTCTGAAGAATTCCTTCATTGAAGATCACACAGCTTATTTCACACAGTAACACCATTTTCAGCCTCCAGACACCTTTCATATTTTCAATGTTAGTTATTCTCACCCGCAAAACATGAGCACGTTGCTTGAACCAGGGTCATCTTCAAGGGGCACGAGCTGCTGGAGACACAGCTGTTCACAGCCTCCATTGAAGCCATCCGTGCAGTCAATGCCCCTGGAGTAGTCATAGCAACCTGAGCCATCCTTCATTGGCCTCAGCCCCTCAGGACACTGCAAGAAAAGACAGATGGAGAAAGAAGGGGAGGTGGTTGGAGAGAGATGTAGAGGGAGGGTGAGGCGGAAGGCATAAATTAGGGAGAGAAAAGAAGAGAGTCGGGTGCAGAGGTCAGCATGTGCATTTTAATCAGGATAAGTCAGTTCTGAGGACTCAAAGACAGTAATATGGAAAAGATGAGAGAGGAGAAGTGGGAGGTGAGATTTTTAAAAAGCCAAGAAAGACTCAAAAGAGAGAGGACTGAAGGAGGGCCGTTATCATCTTTAAAGGTTACAGAAAATGTGGAGGTCCTCATTCAGTCAAAAGGGAGCAGGAATATCAATTCCACACTCAGAACCTTGAAATGACTTTGACTTTTGGGTTACTGGTATGAACCAAGAGCTTCTATCAGAGAGAAACACCGATGTTTAAAAGTGTTTTAGTTTTCTCCTCACCAAACAAATCACACTCACACTGAACAGGAAGGTGAAGGCAGACAAGGGCTCCATTAATGCCACATTACCCAACTCAAAAACCACAACTTTATGGAGTCTTTCTCTTTAGAAATCATAGTTTCTCTGGGATGAATACAGCAACACCAAATGGACTTATAACAAGACTGAACTCACTGAAAATAATTGACCTCACCTTGTGACCAATTGACATGTTGTGATGTAATGCGATTGTGATTTGGTCTGCAGTTTCCATCTTAGTCATAAATAAGCAATGATTACAAAATAAATCCAACCCTCTAAACTCAGTCTGTGTCTTAACCCAAACTACCAATGACAAACATAATGACACACATGACCACAATAAAGGTAAACAGGAATTTGCTGTCTTCGCAAAAAGGTAAAATGAATATTTAAGACAGTGGTAAGTTCATCTTCATTCCACTATCAAGTAAAAATACTGCTGTAAATACTGCTTAACTACTGTATCCTACTGAATGACACACACACACACACACACACACACACACACACACACACACACACACACACAAACACACACACACACACAGCATTGTACATCGCATGTCATTATGGAAACGTTCTCCCCTTAGAATGTATAATAGGCTTTGCCTGCTGGTGATGGAAACCATCAATTAATTAACACACTCAGGCATCAGCCACATGCTGGAAATGTGTTGATTTGAACTGCTAATTCATCACTTTTCTCCAAGCTGTAATTCCTTCTATGTGAGCAGTGATGTAACGGTTGCATTGGTTTAAAGCGACTTCTGCCGGTGGCCACTCCCATGATGCTCCACTGTCAAATGCATTAAAGATGTCTGTATATGTGTACGTTTGCTATAGGATCAAGTAGATACTACGGGTTTTTCAAAGTTCCATGCTGTTATTTAGCATTTTCTATGTGAGTGATATAACCGTATGAATTTCCTCCGCATCCTAGACAGATACAGTTTGTTGATCTCCCAGTTATTTATCACTGTAGTAAACAAAAAGGAAAAATAATCACCTCATTTGCTGATGACTTTGTATTTGCTGAGCATTAATATTTGTAATATATATTATATCCAGAGCATTTTACTGTAAGATCATTGACTAATGGATGGTTTTCTAGTATAAACCTGATTCATAATGCATCCTAACAAATGTAGGCTTTGTCGTTTGACATCCAATCACACTAATAACCATTTCATTAGGCCCAGACTAACTTGAAATGTAAAAAACGTAAAGACAACTGGGTGAAAACTGATATTGTTGTCCTGCCTGTTTTGATAGTACGGACTGGACAGCATTAAAATCCCCCTCCACCAATAGAGCTCAACTAACCTGAATGTCAGTGCATCTTTTCCTGGGTCCCTGGGATCAGCAGTAAACAAATTAAGATTTTCCTTTGTAATAAACCTATGGTCACAAAAGCAATTTAAAGCCTCATTTGGTGGGTTTTAATAAAGGTTGTGCAATCCAGGGTGGGGAAATTAAGAGAGATATAAAGTCAGGAATAAAACGGGGTGAACTGAGAGTCAAAGAGAGGATGGAGACAAAGATTATAGCAGATCCACCTTATCAGTGAGGCCATAGGCGGAGAAAGAGAAAGTTACAATACTGTGTACAGACACATGCACGCACACACACACACACACACACACACACACACACACACACACACACACACACACACACACACACACACACACACACACACACACACACACACACACACAGAAAGGATAGAAGTATAAATGTGAAGAGAGACAGTGGAATGATGGGCAGCCACGTGGCAGCGCCCTGGGAGCAGTTAGAGTTTTGTGCCTTGCTCAAGGGCACCTCTCCAGCTACCAGTCCACGCTCATGCTGAACTTGAACTGGCCAACCTCCAAATCCCAAGCCCCCGCCCCAACTTTTTCTTTCATTTTCAACCCAACCTTAGAAGCAGAGGGCCGCCCACCTTTACTTCAGATCTGCTCAAGGTTTCAGAGAAAAATCCTTTTTTTCTCGCCACTCTTGCCAAGTACTTTCTCGTGGAAGGGATTGTTGGGTCTCTCTGGAATAGAGTCAGTCTAGACTTGTTCCTTTTGGAAAATACCTTGAGATAATATCAAATGTTGCTGCACAAAAAAACAAAATTAAAATAAACATGAAGCCACCTGCCTCACTTGTTTACACTGTGATGAAGCCGTCACAGTCTTGCAGCTATGGGGGCATTACTTATCAAATAAATTAAAGATAGTTATTTCTAAAGCCTTTACTTTATGTGGGGACAGAAGGTTTCTCTTGCTTAGGTTTTGGGTGCTTATGTCTCCAATGTTGTGGCAAACTTTGAATGAGTTTAGAATGAGACTTATTTGCTAGACCATTTCTTTTTATTATCAGCCACCTCTCTGCCTCACTTCCTTCATTACAGCAGGGACACATTTCAACCTCTTTACATGACTTTTTTTTTTTTATTCAGTCTATGGAATAAAACATGCTGTCCATTCTCCTCTACCACCATTAGTAGCCATTTTGAAAACGAAAATGCAAATTATTTTAGGTTGTTTAAGCATGTTTTTCCATATTAAGCATATTTTACAAAGTGTTACTACATCGAATAAAAATCACAAAACTGACAACTGCGACTCATTATTCGGTACTAATATATATATATATATATTTATATGTGTGTGTGTGTGTGTGTGTGTGTGCGTGCGTGCGTGCGTGCGTGTGTGTATGTATCATCAGGCTCCAGCTTTCACTTCATGGGTTGTTTTTTTTTTCAATTAAACACAATGTCATTCTAAAAAGCTTACTAAACAGCTTACAAAATGCTTACTAGAGTGAAAGTATGCTCACTCTGTTTTAATAGGTCATTCGGCAAAAGTTTCGTAACACCTGTTGGAACTATCGGTACAATTGGCCATCAATACCGACTCAACCAACTAAAGGGGTTTATTTTTCTCAGTAATGAAAGTTCTCACTCATTGTTCTCATAATCACAAGCACATGTTTTCATATCATATAATTGGTTCAAAAACTTTTATGTTGTGTTCACACCGCTGGTCTAGACTCTAAGATTCCATTTGTTGAAGCGTTCAAAAGGAATCGGTATCAGACTCATTATATTGTACCAATGTAATGCTTACTTCCTCATTAGTATAACTTGGGGCGATTCATCACACAGAGGCAGAGCTGTGGGAATAGGTGTCTGTAATTCAAAATTTTCATGCAGAATTAAAGGACTTAAGGTTCACCTTTATTGCAGCCCACTAGCTACTTGCTCTTTCTGCTAGGACAACTCTCCAAAGACACAGAGGCTGTGGAGGGGGACAATTTGCATTTCATATAAATGCCTTCAGTTGGTGTTTCTGTCAGGAATCTGCAATAGCAGCACATAGAGAACAGAGAGATTTCGTGGAAAAATACTGTGAAGTGTGCGCTTCTGACCCACTAGTGACATTCTTGCACCCAGGGATGGGATGGAGCAGTTATTCATCCACCAGCCATCGTTTCTGGCTACATCCAGATAGCAGGACCTTTATTGTCGACTACGAAAAAGCACAACTGCAAGACCTTGAGTAGCACATCTCTGTGAAGCCAACCCCTCCCTCACATGCTTTTCTGTAATTCTTAAATACAGAAAGAAAAAGCTTTTCTTTGCTCTGCTGTTGGGAAGAGTTTTTGTATGCAGAGCCATTTACAAATGCTGCATAAAGCCTGACTGAAAGAAAAGTTGGTGTTCTGCTTTAGCCTTGCTGTCCAACATTTGTTCAAGAAACACATAAATACCTTTAGTGACAGTGTTGCAGTCACTATATTGAAAAACACTATTAAATTTTTGCTAATGAATCATTTCTTATCGTTAACTAAAATGAAACAGACATGGGCTGTGTTTGGGCTTTTTAAATTTAATTGAATACAATAAATAGACTAAAGTATTAGATTTAATTGGATGGAATGTTTACATATTATATCCTCTTGCTTTTACAACCATACATCTGCTATATTCCTGAGTTTAGATATGACTGTATGATAAAACATGAAGGGTGGACAATTTGTGTATTCTCTGGGGGCAATTACAAAGACAACTTTATGACATCATTAAGCACCAGAGTGATGGTATCTCATTCCTCTGTGTAAGTGGGAGATTAAAAATACAACATAAGCAGGTCTGAAGAAATCAAAGACAAAAGTAAAACATAAATATGCATGAAAGCACCACGTTCTTCTTCTTGCACATTACACCCTCTGAATACATCAAGCCTGAATATTAAAGTTAAGACATTGAGAAAGGCTGTGATCCATTTTCCTAATTAGACATTAGTGTTCTCAGTTTCAATCAGGAAATGAGCATAATCTATTGAGTACTCGGTCTCTTAATGATCTTGTCAAAAATAAGATGCCAGATGTTGTGCATTACACTTGTCAAAGAAAGAAGAGGGACCAATAAAAGGTGGAACAGTCAGCGATCAAGACTTTACATATTTTCCTACTGTGACCTTTGGAATTAACAGCAGAGCAAGACTGCTTCCAGGAAAGACTAGTGAGAATCTGTTAAGTCATTAAAATATGGATAACCAGGGGAAAAATGAGAGGAAGGCAAACAAAGAGAAAATAATATTTAAAACAGTCACATCAAAAAATCTAATTTCTAAAAGCGCTGTATGTTTGATAATCAGTTTGAGATGTGCCATAGATTCCTGCCCTGCAGTTCTGCTACTGCTTAAACAAGTTAAAGTAGACACGACAGTCTTACGGCTGCAAAGGGGGGGGGGGAATTGTGCAAAAGTCCCAGCTGAGAAGAAAGAGATCTCCTTTTGTGAATGTGAATTTAAACTTCACATACTGTTTCACTGTTCTCGCCCAGCTATGGAGTTAACTTGGCTATTTAAGAATTATGTTGTGCTTTTTGGTTATGAGTCTGTGATTTAGCCCAACTATTTACATTGATGAATTAGATCAACATGCTGTCATAACATTATGATATCACAAGAAGAATATGTCAGCCCTCCTGCCACAGGGAAGAATGCAACACTTCTTCCTGTTTGAACAGATGCATCTGGTTACAGAGGGCCTCAGTTGACTAGTTTCTGTGAGAGTAAAAGTAAAAACATATTTTAAAACCTTCCCGGTGCACAAAGTTCACAGAATGACTAAAACTGCAGCAGCTCTGTTTTCACCAAATATGAACACAGGCAGAAATCACCCATCTGACAAGGTCACATTTTCTCTATTAGGTAAAAGTATCTTTTGAAATATATATTGAAGACTTTTTAGCTGACAATGTGATAATTTGCTCAAAGAATATCATTCTGTGACTTGAGAGATAGCTGCCGGTATTCTTAAAACATCTCCATTGATGCAGTTGTGTCACCTCAAACAAAAAAAAACCAAACTAAACTCCAAAACTGAGAGGACAGAGGGAACTATCAATCAGCCAATCACTAGAGCTCAAGATTGATCAGTTCTTTGATGTCGCCTTCAGTTCTTGATCATTGGTGGATACAGTGAAGTAACATTCCACTACTTTAAATGCTAATGTATTGTTAAATATTTTCCTACTAACTATTGTTATTGTTAGGTCACATCCCATTGAGACTGATGTGGTTTTTCCTAATTGAATTATTTGTTCATATTCATTCATATTACTGCCTTTATGTTGTTGATTTAAAAGTGGATTTTTATGTGGACCCCAGAAAAATATTTGTCATGCCATTTATAAACAATGGATATCCTCAGTAGAAAATAACCAGAAAAAAACAAACAAGACCTGGCCTCTTTTTTTTAATAATAAATGTGTGGTTGCTATGGAGCTTTATTTTTCATACATGCCTATGTTGGCGACTGTGATGGTTTAAGGTAATGCTTTCTTTTCCATGCAAGTGAAAGCAATGCATTTCTTTACCATCTTTCTATACATACAGTACATACATTGCATGGCTATAAGATCCAAAGACAGATCAGTTGTGTGACTCGGACTCCTTTGATCGCCACAGGCATGAGAGAGCCGCCGTCTTCAGCGTATCAGATGATGAAGATCATAGCGTCTCTTGATAGATGTGTTTGTTTTGTTTATATAAGGAAACTACTATAGAAATTATTGAGAGTCACTGAACACACATTCAGTTTTAGTTGTGTGGAGCCTTTGAGCATCGGATGAGCAGAGAAAAATAATCTGCCCGTCAAAAATAACATCAAGAGCAATAAACGTTTTATCCTCCTGCTCATATCTCATTGTTGTCACAGATAATGGCAGACATTATCCGTATTTCATTAAAAAAACAACTTCCTCATTTTATTAAATTACAATGAGGGAGAGGACATTTCAATGCAAATGATGTTTTTTGAACCATAAATCCATCGGATTTTCACATTTGGATCCACAGGAAAACAGCTACTTACTGATATCCACCTCCAAATATATGTACAAGGTATTTTTCATCCTGGGAAATTAATTATTGTCTGAGAAATTATAGAGGATACGACAAAAAAAACATATGTTGCAACGCTAAAATAAAAAGTCAAATCTTAGATCCTATGCTTTATCCTTATCAATATCACCAAAATCTAATGCAATCTATTCTGGGACAGGACCCAAACTCCCACCTGCTTTCAGGGAAATCTGTTGTAAAGTGTAATCCTGCTGGCAAACCTACAAAAAATATAACCCTCCTTGGCAGAAGTAAAATACCACTATGAGAGCAAGTGTTCCCTTAAACAAGACGCGCTTCAGTTACTGACGGATGGTAATGCTGTACTCATGCATGCTGTGTTGGATATTCAGTGAGTGCGAACATTAAAATAGAAAATATTTAATTCACTGAATATATAAAATATTACACAAAGATTGTAATTATGGAAAAAGAACCTTGACTGCAGCGATGCTGAATCTGTGCAGTAGACTAAATGATATACTTGATTGGGTATCCAACCAACCAGGATGAAAGAATTATTACAATTTGCTTTAAACGATAAAGCACTGCAATCCAATGGTAATGAATTCGACTGAGCTGTGCTGTGCTGTGCAGCTGAACAGGAAGAGTCTTGGGATGGTGAGGACAGGGATTAGGGCTGGGGTTAGATAACGTTGCCCACTCCCTTCCCTTTGTTTATTATTTATGCAAAACAGAGGCAACTAAGCGTAAATCCGGCTCCACGCTGACGACTCATCTTTTAATGCTTGACTTTTGAAAGACTCCCTGAGACTCTCCGACACTGTGAAATTTCAAACCTTAACATTCAATTGAAGAAAACAGTAGCTCCAAAATCGACCTATTTTACTTGAGGATGGTGATTGAAGTTGAAAAATGCATCTGCCAACAGTGTTTCTGTATAACTTCACCAGGGGTGTCACAAAGAGGACATCAAACGATGAAAGATACACTACAAATATCTTTCCATCTGCTCATCCTCTTAGTACCTCCATTATGAAGACACACACTGTGGCTGGATACAACAACATGCCATAAAGAAAAACAACATTTTTTTCTTCATGGCAATGATATTTCTAAAAGAAGCCAGAGTGTGCTGCAAGTGCTGTACTTCAACTGTTACAAGCAGGCAACATTCAGGGTCCCTCAGCATCGGCATATTTTACAGAATAAAGAAAGAAATGTTTGAAATTCTCTAAATGTCAACTGACATCTCTCTCGTACACACTGGATAGAAAACATGAAAAATATGAACAGGGTTTGAGTCACACTCAGGTAATGAAACCAACGAGCAGAATGAGCTTCAGTCAATTTGTAACCATGGAAACAAAAATATAAAGCTCCTTAATAGCAGAAACCACCACTTCAGTACTTTGGTGTGTTGCTGTGAGTTACTCTTGTTTAAAAAAAAAAAAAAAAGGAAAGAAAGTGATATAAGTTCTGCTTTTGAAACAAAACGTAACACAGACAGATGGACGGTTGGAATCTCTGCGTCTCTCCTCACATGAGCAAAGGGTTACACTCAGCCAATCAGTGTTTACAGGGATTTGCACTCCGGGTGAGTTCACCTAGTGCATCGGTAATACCCACTACCACACAGTGGATGACACAGAAGAGTGACCACAGGTTCAACGGTACTTCACTATTCATTCCACATCACCACTCCACTGCAGCTCAAATAGTGAAGTTCTGCTTATCTCCTGCACAAACATAAATCAAATGTCCCTAAATATCAGTTCTTAAGAGTCTGTAATAAAGGGTCTTTTTAGGAAGAGGGATCTGTGAATGAATGACAACCAAAAATGTTCTTTGAACAAGAAAAAGGAAGATAAATTTCTGCCACAGTTTGAACATCCCATGCTTTCAGGTGCCGCCACTCAAACAACCTCACCGCGTTTATCAGTGCTTTTTTAGGTTTGCTTTAAAGATCATGATCTCAGCAGGACTTCCAGTTTACATTAAGGATTACTTGTCTCATGTGGTACTGTATTTCCATCTGTCGTCAGGCTTAAAGTAACCATTAGCACTATTGTTTTCTGTTAATGGCTAAATTCAAGGAATCTCGACACATATCAATAAATATTTTGACCCATTTGACCCATTATCTGGCAATTCACAAATGACCCTCCCTTGTTAAGTTGGCACACCTTTTTAAAATGATGTCAGTAACAAACCACAGCTAGGACGACGGCAGTTCAGAGGTCCTGAACTGACCAGAAATGACCCCTGACCCCAAACCCGTTAAAACTTTGTGGGTGAACATGATCCACAATCTTGTCAGAAACTCTGGGCAGCTCTTGAGGGAGAGTGGGCTGTCGTCCCACAGGATGACATCTGGAGGCTCTGTCAGTCCACATGGGGGGGAGGGGTGTGATTTATCACCGTAATCAACGCCGATGAGGGAAACACTGATTACTGCCTGCGTAAAATATAGCATGTTCCTGAAGAGTCATCTCATAAATTTATGATGCATGTTTTTGTTAGTTTTAATCACTCTCTTCAGTATTGATACATAATCAAACAACTTAGCATTAAATGTTAATGGGGTAGAAATTAAGGTTGTTATAGTCATATGTCATTTAATATATAACCAAATATTAACGTAAATTTAAATACAAAATGACACTCAATGAGCACATAACTATTCAAATGCCCAAAAGTACCTTTTAATTAAGTTTGAAATTACACCCTAATCCAAAATGACTGCCCTACGGGTTCTAGTGTTGTAAGAGGGGGTCTTTTCACCCTTTCCATTTTTGGCAAATTGCCAAATTTTCCACCAGGTTTCATAAAAATCCATAAGGGAAAATTATGCATAATTGATATAAACACAACACACGTCATTAAAGAATCGAGTCAAAAGAATCCTCTCACCACCGACTCCCGAAAAGTAAGAGGCTTCATGTCTGGGCAGAGTACAGTAGATGTAATGTTGGATTATTGTTGAGCTGTGCAGCATTAATAATGGGCAGTTGTCAACGTTATAAAAACACCAGTTAATTCACAAATGAGACAGAATCTGCTTTTTCTTCTTAATTTTGTCCTTCTTCAATCACTTACAGATAGACAAACAGACACACACACACCTACACACACACACACACACACACACACACACACACACACACACACACACTCAAACTTCACATGTGATTGAGATTGATTGCATTTGGTTATTTATTCATCGTTTGCATGGCAGTGCCCAATATTTATTGTTAATTTTAATTGTAGTATATGATAAATATTTGAATTCATTAAATATTAATTAATGATTAATATTCATCATAACTATTAATCATTGTCTAAATAGCAACTACATTTACCCTTCTTTGGCATTAATGATTAACAAGTATTATCAATAATCATTAATTAATGCCTTCAATCAGGCTTCATGTTCAACAGATCTTGACAACTAGAAAATATGAATTTGTGATCCTCTCCAAAATATCCAGATCATTCAGATTTCAACCAAATCCATCTGGCAGTGTATGCAAAATGGGAAAAAATGATGCACAAGTCTGAAATATTAAAACAAGAGAAACATTCATCCGCGTTAGCCAGATGACCAATCCGTTCAGTAAACAATAACACCAGAGATTGAGATCACCTGACGCAGACCGAAAAGTATGTGAGACCATGGAAACGGTAGCGCTGAGATGTAAACAGGAAAGTAACACACGGCTTTATCCCGTACATTGTTACTGTAACGCGAAACACGAGCCACCGGTGTTTGATGAGCCGACTGATGAAATAGGAAGTTGCTGGCACAAAAAACATTACCTGTTGAAAATTGCGAAAATTCTCTCACAACATCTGTTGTTATAAACTGAGGTTAGCAAGCCCCAAGAATAAACCACCTGTCAGCCTCTCCGAAGCAGCGGACAGGAAGCGCAGGGAATCATGAAATAAGGAATGTCTCCAAAAACTTCAGCTTTGACTAGAATTTAATTCTCTGGAAATACATTTCAACTGCAGACAGTTTCGAGGGACTCACTGTGATAATGGAGCGCCCACTTCGACGAGGGTGGTTAAAATAACACCAACCCAAAAAAG